>NC_055705.1:10903183-11503183 GCF_017639745.1 Melanotaenia boesemani
GGCCCTAAGCGGTCGCTTAGTCTGATTAGTGTCAAAACCGGCTCTGCTTACAAAAATGTTGGATTCAGAACATTAATTAAAAACAACCAAACAACAGGATCAACTCCACCATTACAATAAATCATTCTAATTTAATATAATGTAATTATGTTAAAGAGGCTAATATATTGTAGGTTTTCTTTACTAATCATGTCTCTTATGTTTTTGGTCATGTTTGGCCATGACAGTATTAACAAAAATGGAAATTTGCACTTTCACCTGATTAATTTTAGTAATAAAAAATTATATTGACAGACTGACATATAAGTGTCTGTCATTATGTCTTCTCAAACTTAGGTTTTTAGCAAGTTTAAGTCAACTGGAGCTATATTTTGGACCTAGAACTTAATTGCCATGGCGTAAACCACATGTGTCAAACTCACATCCGGCCCATAAGTGAATTATTTTTGGCCCGCATGATCATATCTAATCACTATTAGAGCTGGCCTGCTGATAGAGTGCGCGCACCACCATAACACTACAAGTCCCACAATGCACTGTTAGTGCATTGGCGTGTCAATCATGGCCCATGAGCATGTACCTTCTAGCAGCTACTCATCTTTGTTAACAACCCCTCTTCCTAAAAAATGGCTAAAGTAAAAGTAGACTTCTTAAAGGGAGAATATGTGTCCGGATGTAAAGGACAAAGCTGTGTCTGACCTGACTTTCAGTGCAGTTTAATTTTTAGCATTTTTTCTCATGCTAATCTAGGGCAATTGATTTTTCAAATGAGGAAATTATTTTTGGTTGTTCTTTGCCTGTAGAAAATGTTTCCCTTAAAATGACTCTGAAAAATGCATATAATGCATTTTTAATCCACAATGAACAATTTTGGCCCTCAACTTGTTCCAATATTTTCACTCTGGCATGCTATGTATTTGAGTTTGACACCCCTGGAGTAAACTGACGCGCAGCACCAGGTTTCCACTCCAGTGTGAAACTATCCTCTCCAAAACGTGTCCATACTGCATTTATGCATGCGGATAGATATGGACTATCATTGCGTTTAAAGAATTTGCAACCTCTAGCAGTGATGACAGCAAGCACATGTGAAAGTTAAAAATGGCGTCCCTAGCAACAACAGTGGCATTTAAATAGATTATTTTAGCTCACAACATGATTTTCTAACACAAACCAAGCAACATTACAGCCAAAAACCAACAGCAGAAGTTTTATGGTAACATGAAACCATGGCAACCTATAAATTATAATCCACAATAGTGTTGGATGCAGTGTAAAAAGAATGTATTTAAGCTCAGACAGCTTTCCCTTTGTAAATGTGTTTTGTGTAAATTTAACCAGGCAGTTAGATTTTTTTTTTTTTTTTTTTTTTAATTGTAAAACTTAGTTTCGGTTGTTTGAACAAACAACCAGTATGACCAGTTTTTGTTGCAGAAGTGGTTGCCAGTTCACTGATCAGCATGACAAAACTCTGCTGTCATAGGTTTGGTGCATGTCCATTCATGAAACATCATGTTTGGTTTAAACTTCAATGAAAGTTACTTGGCTGTTCTGCTTGGCTACACTTTTATTCAATTGAGAGAGAAACAAGAAATTAAGCAAAAGGAAGGAAGACCCATCCTGCAGAAAATTGCCATGTCGGGATTTGAATCTGGGCCAGCTACCTCTATCCATGGGATATCTGCTTGACCAGTTGAGCTAAACAACTCTAAAATAACAGTTTCTTTGTTGTGTGTTAGAGTTTGTGAATCTCAGGGCATGAGAACATAAAAATTTATGACTGGTAGACAGACTGGGATGAAAGCATCCTCCGAGTGCATGGCTAGAAATGATAAAGTTATCAATATGGAATTATTACCTGATTGTACAATTGTGTGAGAATTTCCTCTTGGACAAACTCAGAGTTTAGTGGCTTGGTCAAATGGGGGACCTTAAATGTGAAGCATTGCAGTTGGATTCAACTCAGTGTTCGTTATCAGTTGCAGAAAGTAGCTCTGATTAAATGATCAGATTCAGGATTTCAGAAATGACATTGAGTAATTTTGGTAGAAATGTTGACATGACCTGTTTGAAGTTTGTTCAAAGGCTTTGTGGTAAAATGAAAACCTGAATGTCGTGACCCTGTAAACATCACAATAAGTCTACTTCCTCCTTTCAAATCTAATATATTTCTTGTTGCTACCCTTTGTATTTTGTTTAAATTCATTATCAAAAACCTGAAGCTTCTCCTGATGCTTTACACCAGCAAATCTGTCATCTAAACCCAAGAAGAACATGTTTTATGATCATGATTAAAACTCCTCTCCTCACCCCCGGCCGTCTGCGGCATGATGGGATGTTTTATATTGGGCACAATGCCATTAATTATTTCTTTGATGGGAGCTTGTTTGTTATGATAATAAACACCGGTGTTCCTCCTCCCAGTTTGACGCGTGCTGGATGAAAACGCCTTCAAAATCACAAGAACCGTGGCAGCCGTTGATGTAAAGTCCTACCTCTTCTCTGCACCTTTGATGAAGCGTCTTTTTTTTTTTTTTTTGTCGGGCTCTTTGTGAGTTTTAAGGGATAAATAATTGCCGGTGGAACTTGCAAACGTTATCTCAAATTAAATAATTAAAAATGCAGATTTAGGTGGGAATAATGAATCCCAGGAGGGGAGGACGGGAGGGGGTCTGAATGGTTTTGTGCTTAATTAAAGTTTACAGACGTCTGTGATGGGACGAGACGTACTGTTTTCTGAAAATATTTGCAGAGCGCGTTTCAACCCCTTTGTAAACATTTAACAGTCTTAATCAACTCATTAATCAAGCAAATTGCAATCATAACATCCAATTGTTTTCTGATGGATAAATAAATGATAAACAGTCATTTTTTTTAATTGAAGCAGTCTCTGCTTGGTTGCTGGCACCTTTTGTGCCTCGTGTACAGAATCCCCGAAAACACTGCAGGCATTAAGCTGGTTTTGTCTTGACTTTGACTCATGTTTGGAAGATTTCTGGATTATCAGAGGAAATAACAGACAACACAAGTTGTCCTAAACAGTGGCTTTCTCATTAAAGAACATTTCAAACATTATCCCGATCCATTGACCTTTAACCAAACGATGATTTTACAGTTCTGATGACACATTCATTTGAATGTAAACCCGTCAATAAATATTTGTTTAACAGAAATTAAAAGCCAAAAACACAGCAAAGTTTTTAGGAAAAGATTAGATGTCACCTAACTAAAAACATTTTCGCCTTGGAATCTTTTCAAGACTTTTTAAAAAGGTTTCTAGATTTCCCCTTTACTTGGAAGAGTTTCTCTTTTAAGATCTTTTCTCTCAAAGTGAGACAAAAACATTACTGAAAAGAAGAATTAGTAGGCAAGTTTTGAGGGATTTTTTTCTTAATTAAGGTCTTTAAATGAATATTTCACAAATTTAGATCTCACTTGTCTAAAGTCTAGATGTTTTCTTATTTTGGGAAATCTTATTATAGTCGGGGTCTTTTCAATATACGTTTTATTTATTTTTTTTTTACATATTAAGATATCTAATTTGGAAGTGAAGAAGAAAAGGAATTTTAGTGACTTAAAATGTAACGAAGTTGTTGGTAGCAGACGGGTTGGTATTTTAGAACTTGCTCATCTACTGGGATTTTTACACACAGCTTAGGGTTTACAGAGAATGGAGAAAATATCCAGTGAGAAAATATCCAGTGAGCAGCAGATGTCTGGACCAAAATGCCTTGTTGATGTCAAAGGTCAGAGGAGAATGGGCAGACTGGTTGGAGATGACAGAAAGGCAACAGGAAGTCAGATAAGCACTTGTTCCACCCAAGGTCTGCAGAATAGCGTCTCTGAACACAGAACACGTCCAACCTTAAAGCAGATGGGCTACAGCAGCAGAAGACCACACCGGGTGCCTCCTGTCAGCTAAGAACAGAAAATTGAGGCTACAGTTTACAATCTACAATAGAAGATGGAATAACATTGCCTGGTCTGATGAGTCTCCATTACAGCTCCACATTCAGATGGTAGTGTCAGAATTTGGCGTAAACATGAAAGAATGAGTCCATCCTGGTTTTTGTAGACAATTTAGGATGGTGGTGGTTGTGTAACGGTTTGGGGGATATTTTCTTAGCACAGTTTGAACCCCTTAGTACCAATTGAGCACAATTTAAACACCACAGCCAACCTGGCTATTGTTGCTGACCATGTTCATTCCTTTATGACCTTAGTGTACCATCTTGTGATGCTACTTATGGCAGGCTAATGCACCATGTCACAAAGCTCAAACTGATTTCTTCAACATGACAATGTGTTCACTGGACTCCAACGGCCTCCACAGTCACCAGATGTTGATCCAATAGAGCAGCTTTGGGATGTGGTGGAACAGGAGATTCTCATCATGGATGCAGCCGACAAATCTGCAGCAACTATGTGATGCTGTCATGTCAATAGGGAGCAAAACCTCTAAGGAATGTTTCCAACATCTTGTTGAATCTATACCACAGAGAATTAAAGCAGTTCTGAAGGCAAAAGGTGTACCTAACAAATTACATTTGTCAAGCAAACGTGCATTCAGACCTGTGCAATGACAGTGCTGAATTAATAATGGGGGAAAGCTGAAATAATTCACCAGAGATCTCCTCCTGGCCATGCAGTTGTTCAGGTAGATATAAAAGAAAGGAATGTGGTGTATTATTTGTACCGCTGCTACTGTGGCCCAACATTGGTTGAGCAAGCTAGTTGAGGATTGAACTACAAACTTGCCGAAACTCGGGAATGGAGGGTGACTGAGGCAGGAATCAGCTTATTAGTCTGCAGAAGAGACTGGAAAAAATAGAATTAGTTGATCTAACTAATGTTTGATTTAACGGTTGTGTAACATTTTCTGTTGCTTACTGTCCAAAATCAATGTCTGCATGTATATATATATATTATCATTGGTGTATTTATGACCTTCCCTAAAGATCTGATGCATTTTCGTAAGTAAAGAATTTTAGATTTGTTCATACATATGACGGGTAAGCCAGTAGAGCAACACCATGATGGTCTGCTATCTTGAAACTACACCCGCAGGCAAGGGACAAATACCACCAACTGTTCATTTTCCCTGTGAACCAGCACAAAGTGACTGAGAATCGGGAGAAGAAGATAAACGAGAAAGGCTCACTAACCTGACGTGAAGCTGGAAAATCTGTTAAACTGTTATTCACAAAAATGCAGGTCCATGATTATATAGCAGCACAGGAGCTGTTTTCACCATTGCCAAAAAATTGAAAAATGGGACTTTAATGGCAGCGTGATCAGACAATACAAAAAAGAATGATCAACATCGCGCTATCCTTCCCCAGGTACAAGACGCTCAAGAAAGAAAAATATGAAGCTGCCAGGTTTCTCCTCGACAAGTAAGTCAACGGTCCTGGTAAGTTAAAAAATCATGCTTCTCTGATGGTATGGGGTTGCATTAGTATCTGTGACGTGGGCATCTTCCACATCTGTGAAGCTCCATCAATGCTGAAAAGTACATGGAGGTTTTAGAGCAACATCTGCTCCCATCCAGACACTGTGGTCTATCTAACATCAAACAAAGGCGATCTGACATAACAGGCCAAAAACAATTCAACTAAAGTCTGTAAATAGTGTTTTGTGGACACTGATTTTAAAACATTAGTTTTTATTTTCCAAAATCTGCATTTGATTGAATGTTTGAAGCACATAGAAAATCTACAGTATTTTTTAAAGATATTAGGGTTATGGACAAGGCCTGTGATACTGTTTGTACATCCAACTGGGACAGTTTATTTTCCCAAAACAGAAATAAAAGGGAGATGTTGCAATAATTATTTTTAAAAGATGTACCTTTATCATCATAAACTGCATCCACACAGGTGTTGGATTTGAAACTTAGGCTTAGTTGAGAGAGGTTATCTGGCTATTGATATAGTCTGGACAGCTATAACCTATCTCACTAATTTGAAGCCACATTTTGGAGCTGCACTGATAACAATAATTTAGAAAAGCTGAAAACGATGATCTGGAAACCAGAACCGGTGTGTCAGGCTGATGAGCTGTGTTACCACCAAATTAGTGACTGACTCGATGTCCTCACAGCACTCACTGTTTGAGAGGCTCCATCCAAATGAGGTTCATTTGAAAGTTGAACTTCCAGCTGTGAATCAGAAAATATTTCCACATCCAGCAGTTGTTCGTTATCCACTGTCTGAGGAGCAGCTCCAGGATCTGTCCGCACATGACATCATCACCATGGTGGATCTCTGCGTTCGGCCTAACGAGACACCGCTTCACTTTTGCTAATTAGAGCTGAGGAGAGCTAACATGTAGTTCTCTCCTCTCTCTCTCTCTCTCTCTCTCTCTATATATATATATATATATATGTGTGTGTGTGTGTGTACAATACCTTGTTCCCTTGGGTAACCTGACGCGTCTGTAGAAATCATCTTGTGATCATTATACCCACATGTCAAACTTTAAACATGTGTTTTCAAACCCTGTGCTTTAATCTGCTTTACATATTCATTGGTTTTTGCAGGAATAAAATTGGCCAAACTTCTGCTAAACATTATCATCAGTTCAACAAAATAATGTAAAGTCTCGTCAGTGGAACCTCCAGGCTGAGTCCTGCCGTCTTAGCTGCGTCCTCTTCACAGTTTAACGAGAATTGTCACATTTCTTAAACGTTGCACTGTTGGAGAGCCGAGGTCCATTGACCCATAACAAACTAAATTACGGTTACGTAATGCTTGTTTCTTACTGACTCTATTTCTGGCGCTGATATTTGAACCAATTAAACATTGCCTATCAGAGATGAAGGGTGTCTGGTTTTCTTCAACTTCACTGTGATATGTGAAAACATAATTAGTGATTGTGCAGCAGAGGGAGAGAGACATATTAGGCCGTTGTATCTAGAAAAAGAGATCGCTTTAGAAGAGTTGTGTCACAGATTTGTGACATGTGTCCTGCAGTTTGTGGAATTAATGCATAAATGATTTCTTATTTAGGAGGATAAACATCATGTTTACATTAATTTCCATTAGTATAAGCCTCTTCACTGTAATATATTTAATTTTATATCCATGAAGGGGCTTGCAACTGGGGACTCTCAGGGGCTGAGGTTACCAAGATGATTAAGAAGGATGTTCTGAGACCCTTAGTTGACATGTCTCTGCAACATTGCGTGGATATCAGGGACAGTGATTCTGGATTGGCAGACTGGGGTGGTGGTCCCCCTTTTCAAGAATGGGCACCAAAGGGTGTGTTCCAACTACAGGGGAATCACACTCCTCAACCTCTCTGGTAAGGTTAAGGGGTCCTGGAAAGGAGGGTCTGCTTCTCCTCCTGCCACCCAACCTTGGATGAGCATTAAAGGATGGCTGGCTGGCTGGCTGGATGGATGGATGGATGGATGGATGGATGGATGGATGGATGGATGGATGGATTGATGGATGGATGGATGGATGGATGGATGGATGGATGGATGGATCAGTGTTGTTTACTGTTGCCTTTGTTTGTGGAAAAGTCTGAATTGACCCCTTATTTCTTTATATTTTTGCTTCCAAGCAGCCATACTGTAGTAAGTTTTGAATTGGACATTTTCTGCTTTTTTTATCTATTTTTAGTCCAGTCCTTGCCACTGAACATTGTTTTTATTTGTTAAGCCACGTAACACTGACCCATGAATTAAAAAGGCTCCTAACTCAAAGAATGAACCAGTGTTGTGTTGACTGTGTTTACTAAGCGAAGAACCAATTTTCATGCTCTTCGTAGCATCCTGTCACAGACACATTATTTTTTTCCATTTTTTTTAGTTTCATCTATACAAGACACCAAAGAAAAAACAGTTTGACGGACAATTGTTGCAGCAGCAAGGCGATTCCCAAAGAGTCATTAGCTGACAACTTGGCATTTCTCAGCATCGTAGCAGAGCGTTGATAAAAGATAAAATAAATAAATAAATATGTATAAGTGGAGGATTTAGGAAGTGTCAGCGCTAAACTGAACATGGTCTGATACTGAGGTCCTTATAATGGGTACAAATTCAGCAAAGACATGTCACAGGACCAGAGCGATGTATGTCCTGGACCTTCATTTGATCCATCTCAACTTATTATGGAGTGATGAATCCTCCCCAGAGCCTGGAACTCAACATTAATTAACATTCTAGTGTTGGATCATCTTGACAAAAGCAGAAAAAAGGCAGCAACATCCAAAGAAGAGCTTTGGAAAGTCTATTCTTGAAGACTATTTTAAAACATTACAAAAAGTTTTGAGTCCTTGACAGTAACACGCAGATGCTATAAAGACTTAATAGATCATCAAGACTTTTGCACATAATTTTGTGCATAATATGCCAGCCCTCATCAAGTTTGTATGCAGACACTTGGCAAAATCCTGCTTCAGAATGTCTGTTCATTCACTGCTACAAACATACAGGCTTGATTCAGATTGACGTGCAGTAAATGCATCAAAAACAATCCCTTGATTTTCTCTGGATTGAAATCTTAAGTGCCTTCCTTCTCATATTTATCAAATCTTGGGTGCTCTGATGGGTGAAGTACACCTTTCCTGGCTTCTTTTACCAATACACATATTTTAACAGAACACAGGGAGTTCAATTATTTACCCACTTCTCACTTGTCTTCCTGGAGAGCCCCACTCAAGTGATTGGCTGCTGAAATACACACTGACATCTATTTCTCATTCATGTGCGCCACACTTATTCCCACCAACGGTAATTTCTAAACCGATTTCCTGCACAGGCTCACCTCAAGTGCTTGTCAGGGCATGAAGCTGGTAAAGCCAAGCTCCTGCAGTAGAGACGCTCAAAGAAAAAAAATCCACTAAACACAATTTCTAATCTCACACCTTCACTTACTTCTGATGAGCCCTGAAGCAGTGCTGAATTAATGCCAGACCTGGATACCTCACAGAGTGGCAGAAAATTGAGCTGTTGGCTGTCTGAATCATTTTGCCTGTAACTGCTGACTTTACAGGTGGTTTTGATAACAAATCTGCTCATAAACAACCAGTTTGTCAGGTTTAAACCAGGTGCCAACTTTTAAAAAGTCATACATTTCAAAGAAGTTTCCTGGAAGCCATTCAAGCGCCGCCACGCACAAGCTGTGGGAGGTTAATTTACACGAGCGTCCTCGCATAATATTTACTGCACGATGACAGGCGACACGGTGGCAGGCACTTGATTGACAGTCACTTAGGGGTGTGCCATTTAACCACACTGACCTTCCGCACATGTCAGCGCCCTTATGAAAAGGTCACCCTTGTTGCACTAATGAGTCATCTGATTTCATGACTGCATGATGGTTTGATGCTGCCAAAGCAGCTCGAGTCAGGAAAGCTTGCTCGTGTCAGCGAGGTGAACGAAGGTGGTGCTCACTGGTGTGTTTAACACCTTGTCGGGTTAAATGCGAAACCATGTTGTAATCATATAAATATGTCAAAACTCTTGGCTAAAAGTTTAAACTGCAACAACTTTTCTACGGGAGAATTTAGGATTTAGATCAACTTAAATTACACTGGTTTCATCTATCGGTCCAGTATTGTTGCATTTCACCAACAAGGGTCAATGTCAAGCAGTGTGTTAGGGAAATGTTCAACATCAAAGCAGCAGAAGTAGAAATACAGACTTTTATAACAATAAAATTTTTTGTTTTTAAGGCTGTTGGAATAATTGCAAATTTGGAGCGCAGTGATATTGATTGGCCACCTGAAGGGAATGCAAAACAGTCTCCACAAGCACACTTTTTAAACGTCTTTTTCATGACTCATTGTACTGAATATAAAATAAGTATCGACATTCGACATCATCTGGCAAAGCTTGACGTTGGATCTTTCTCAAAGCAAGGCAAAGATGTAAAAATCTAGCTAATATAGCAGGAACTAATATTAGATTTCTTTTTGGAATATTTGAAGCTAGCTAAATCATGTTTACTTAGATTCTGTGCCGGTACTCTTTGTTACTTTTGCAGACTGGAGGCCAACTAATGTAGGTAATACACTGATTGTGTATCCCACACAACTGCACTTCAAAGAAGTCAAACTATGCCTTTAAGCTCCAAAAACACTGGCTTCTGAACCCCTCCCCCTTCTATATGGTAAAAAACCCACTCTCTCCAAAGTACTTCCCATGATGGGGAAACTGATTTTCATGTGTAAAATCATTGTAATCCTCCTTTAAAAACACCTTCAGGAAGAGTTTTGACCAGGAAATACTGTGGCTCAACAGATTCTCACCGGAAAACTGTTTTCTGGTTTTCTGGATGAAAATTTGCAGCCCTCGTGCAATAATTAATCAGAAACCCATTTTATGGCTTATCTTTGTGAATATATCCTTTCATTCAGTCAATAGCAAAAAAAAAAAACAAAAAAAAAAACACGTATATCGTAAAAGCTGCGTAATACATTCTTTTTCTTTCTTGTTATTAATCTCCACCAAACGATAAACATCAGTCACTGAGGCCACGAGTACATAAGAGCTGCTTCCACTGTCATCCATCTGCTTTGCTCTTTGCTTCAGGCCTCTAGCCCACTATGTCACATAAGGTAACATGGGAATTAGCAGAATAAGCAGATATTATCTTACAACTCCATAATGGAAGCACATAACTAAATACCTCAAGGAAATTGCATAAACAAAAAGGTAATTGATTCCAGGCAAGCTGCAGGTGGACACTTAATTACAGGAAATTTATTAAGCAATGTCCATTAATCACATTGACATGCAGTTATTAAAGGGATGCACAGTTTGCACTTGCTGGATAATGTAATAATATGAAGATGAGACGCTAAACCAATAGGACTGCTGTGCACAAACAGAAATCTAAACACAGTTTAATTCAGATAAATGTGAAGAGACTGCAAAAGGACCTGGAGTTACTGTTAAATAAGTGTGTAGTGTGCAGAAATACGTAACGTGTGTGTAAACAGGACACAATACATAACCTGTACACACTTATAAAGCAGTGCTACTTAATGACTATTCCTAATAATACTGCCCTTTTTAAACAGTGGTTTATAGTACAACAATTATATAATTATATAATTTACTTGTGCAATAATCTCAATGGGATGTGTTTATTACGTTCTATTATTGTAAATTTTGTATTATCTTACTGTAATTTTTATGTCTTTGATATTTTTTCAGCTTTATCTTTCTACTGCTACTTGCTGCTGTATCTGAAAAACCAAAACACTAAAAACTCATTCACAAAGTTAACTAAATTACTTAACATCTAGTTAAACAACAAATCAGAAACAGAAGGAAAAGAATAAACTAGGACATAAATAAACAATATTTCACAAAAAAAACATAATTTAAAACATGTTTTAGACATGAAACAGGAGCTATTTGGATGCCCCGCCTGTTCGATATCTCTTCAGCTTTCGATGCAGTCAATCGTAATATCCTGATAAACATACTGATGGATCTTCTTGGAATATTTGGATCTGCTGTCCTTAACTGGTTTTCATCAAACTTATCTAAAAGGATTACGTGTAACCCATGTGTAAAGAGTGTTGGTGTGTTTGAAAATCGACTCAGCTAGGATAAAAATATTCTTGTAATGTTGACGGCTGCTTGTAAAGCTTCTTGTAGTCTTGTATGTAATCAGTGTTTTTAGAACTCTCGTGTCAGAAGAGTTACCTTCCACTGGAGTAAAAACGCCAATGATTCTAAACCGTCTTGTTTTATTTAATGAAATCTAGAAGTGGGCTGCTGCACAAAGCGGGACAAGGAGAACTCTAAGAAAAAAAAAAAAACAAAAAACACTTTTTACCAAAAACTTCCACATTATCTGATCCAGAACAATGGAAATCTAAAAACAGAACAGCACAAAATCTATGCAATCAAAATGTCCAGCAGTGGCTGAAATAGGTAGAAATGATCATATTTGCTCTGTCCTTTACATACTCGATAATAAAACTAGTATTAATAAAAATTCATATAGTGTCAGGAAAAGTCAGGGACCAGCAACGCTTTATGGTTTTATTGGACTAGTTATTGAATATGCTAATTTAAAAGTAGTCGTAAAAGTCATGTATTATTTTCCCCTTGGTCAGAGGGGATCTGTAGTTTTGGTATCCTTATCAGATTAAAGATATTATTGATTTAATTAATTTCTTTACAATGTTTGTGTGGAGTTTAATACGATTCTAAACTCAGAGTTTACTCTCTTCAGATATTAAATAGACAATTTCTTGACAACGCATATTCTCATTGTAAGCTATACTTGTTTCTTCTTAAAAATTGGGTCAGGGAATCTGGTGAGAACCAGACGGAAAGCCAGAATTCATAACAGCACTGTTATAAATAAAATCTTATTAGGTCCCATTGCTAACTATGATACAGATTTGATCATTTCTGTTGGCAGATTTTTTAGCAACTTTTTTTTTCCTGTTTTGTCATTTTCTAAAATGTTGCAAATTGGAAACGTGAAATTAAACATTCAAAGGATGATTAATAAGAATACAAATTGGCTACATGCTCACATTTTCAGCTGCATCACCCATCCCTTCATTTTCTACTCACCCTCAACTAAACCAAACCTACTTCCAGTTATTTTTCCCACTGCAAATACGACATAAGCTTTCCTGCATACTTTAAAAGTAAGTTTAAAAAAAAACAAAAAACAGAAAAACAGACTCCTTTTTATGTCAGTAAAAGAGGGAGTAACCACATAGATCCTTGTTTTAAGCCATTTATAATGGCCGGAAAAATATCACTGAATGGCAGGAGTGAGGAGGAGAAAGAAGTGCAGGTGTTGCGTGACACTGGAGCGTCACAAACCCTCATTTTGGCGAGTGCTTTGCCCTTTTCTGAAGCCTCATCCGAAGGCAATAGGGTGTTGCTGAGAGGTGTTGAAATGGGTAATGTTCCCCGCGAAGTGCACCGAGTACATTTAAGAACTGATTTAATCAGCGGTGTTTTCCCCATGGCAGTTTGTGCTGAACTTCCTATTGCTAACGTGATGGTGCTTTTAGGAAATGACATTGCAGGTGGACATGTGATGCCTTCCCTGGAAGTGATCAACAATTCGGTGGAGGTTCATGCCACAAAGGAGGAAGCGCCGACTGGAGTGACAACTCATGCACAAGCGAAAAGGCTGCGTAAGAAACGTCACGAAAATGATGACATTCATTTGGCTGACAGCTTTCTTGTTCCTACAGACACCAATGAAGTCACAGTAGAATCTGTAGAGGAGAGCCAGGCCTCCGAAGCTCGGAAAACCCTGGTCTCCCCTACTGTCCCTCTGTTTACGCCCGTTCGCGATCAGCTGATGACTGCGCAGGAGGAGGATCCCACACTGCGCTCGTACTACCAGGTGGTGGGTGCTGAGAGCGCTGAGGCGGAAACTATTCCCTTATATAGACATGAGAGAATAGGAAGGAGGTGGGGGCGCCCTGTTGTGCTTCCTGGTACTGAGTGGAACATCGCAACGGAACGGTTAAGTAGCACCTATCATATACTACCGACCCCCGATCGGAAACGGAGAAATAGAAGGTGTAAAATGTATGTTCCCCGTGTTCCGAACAACGTGATTGACCGACACTCAGGTACACATCCAGACGGTGTCGCGCAGGTGATTTTAGTACCTGATAAACCCCCTGTTGAGCTACCCATGCGAGTAGAGACCCTATTTAGCCCTCGTCTGCCAGGTCTGAGGAGGCTGAAGGTTTTGCCGGCTGCACCTCAGCATCCTTACAGACCACAGCAGGCTAACGTAGACTGTCTTGGTCCATCCTCTCCGTGTTGCCACTCAGGGGGGGTTCGACCGCCACCGCTATTATTCCACCAGAGAGAAGAAAACATTGCAACATTTCAGGGTTTATGTGGGATCTTCTCCTGTGCCAGTCCGAGAGTTCGTTGATCGCTATTCGTTTTAAGTTGTTCTGTCGTGTGTGTGATGGAATCCCAGGACTGTGGCTCTGGGTGCTGACTGTACAGGAATACAGCGTTGAGGTTCATCCCCGCAGAGTGACGGGGAATCTCTTTGCTGATGCCCTCTCCAGGGTTTGGAGAAATGTGAAAAATATGTGTGTGCTTTAAACTTTGCATTGTGTGAAAAAAAAAAAAATGGTGTATGCAGGTGGTGAAGACTGACATGTCTAAGAAGCCATGTCTTAAGGGGGGGAGTGTGACGCCCGCCGGCTTATCAGCCAGCCAGGAGAGAGTTGCAGGACGTGCTGGAGACGCTGACAGTGGAGGATGCCCAGCACCCGCCTCCCCTGATCCCTGATTGGCCGCCTTACCACTCATTTCCCAAACAAGCTGTCCAATCCGGAGAAGAGGCCTCCTTTAAGACAGAGTCATCACCATCATTCGGGGCAGCTGTGGATTGTGGGACACATGCCTGCCAGTTTGAGAAAGATTGTGGATTGTGTGGTTTAAGAGACTTTTCTGTGCGAGTTAGCGATGTGGTTTAGTGATAAATACCTTTTTGTGTTCTGAGCTTTAGTGCCGTCCCTGCCTGAAAGAAGGAGGTTTTTGTGTTTAGTTTATTAGGAGTTTGGTTTTGTTTTGATAGAAGTCCGCCTGAGAGCGTGTGTTTATTTTGTTTGTTAATTAGTCCGCCTGTGTGCGTGTAGCCCGTTTTGGGGACATTTTTGGTTTGTTTGTTTGTTTTGTTACTAAGTAGAGTTAAGACTAATTGTTAAATACCCGACAGGGACACTTTGAGTTGTTTATTTTGTATTATTTGCCGGTTAAGGGTTGTTTGTGTTTTGGAACCCATTTTTGTTAATAAACATTATTGTATTTCATTTACCCTTGGTCCGGCCATTCCTGTGTTACAGTCCTTTTGACCCCTGGACGTAAAGGGGGACGTAACAGTAATCCACATCAACAGTCCTCTCTCTTTCCAAGAACCTGTCTGCATCCTCCTGAAGGAGAGACTGAAGGAAATTGGCCTTATTCCCCACACTCTCTGAGGCAAGTGGCAATTAAACCGCTGATTAACGTGAACCCACTCTTGAACACAACTTCATAGGAGGCTGACAGAACAGTGGGGAGAAGGGGAGATAATTCAGAAATCTCCTGACCTTGTGCTTATTATCTCCAGTTAATGACTGCTGCTGCTGCCGCTGGCCTCCTGGTGGAACCTGGTTAACCTGTTGGATTCATTTTCTCGATCTAGTACATTTTTGCTGTCATTTTTCTTGCATTAGTTCTGTATACAGAGAAAGAAGGCACATCCTCAGGAGTATTAACCTAATTTGTTTATATAGTCTCTCAGACCTATTTTCTTCCAATTGCATGACATTTCTTTGTCTGTTAGTGTTACTAAGAGAGACACTGTGCCAATTAGCAGAAGGTTTTTATGAAAATTACATCCATGAATAAGTAATCTTGACTGTTTGAAGAGTTTTCTTGTTGCAGACATGGACCATATGAAAGGCCAGTAAAAGGACTGAAATGCATCATATTTCAGAATGGTGAAATATTATTAAAGATCTGCAGGTTATTGATTACAGATAACATAATTTCTCTTGAAAATTTTCTAACAAGTGTTCATCAAAGACCGAGAATCTGTATTGTGGCCTAAATGCATTGAGTTGCTTCCATGTTTTGGCTACGTTGTGTTAACAAGATACCCAACAAAGTGGCAGACAAATATAAAAAATACATTTAAATTAGTGCTGGGCAACAATTAAAATTTTTGATCACGAATAATTGCATGAAATTTTTGTCCTTTTCCTTTAAAAGTACAGCTACATGGAGAAAATGCAGCAACTTTTGGTTTACAAACACGAAACAAATCAACTGCCTATAGCAGCAGTTTTCTCTTTACACAGTAAAAACTTTTCGTGCAAACTACACTTTAAATATTAAAATCAAATATTTATGACAGAAGTATGGATATTTTAGGATTTACTAATTAAAAGCTAATAAGTCAGGTGAATTTTAAAGCTGTGTGAAGCCGCTTTCCTTCTAAACACAGAGAGAACACTATCCGATGAATTTCCAATCACATCACATGAACAGACAGAAAGCAGGATTAAAATTTAAGCACTTCTAGAGTCTGAGGTGAGACAAAAATTCACAAAATGCACAATAACTTCCATCTATGCACCTTTCATGGTACATTATCCAAATTTCTTGGACAAAAATACAATAACTTGTCATTCTTAGCTTGACTGTTTAGCTTAACTGGACACAACTTTACTCTGATAACTAAAGAAATAGTATTGTCTAAGTCAATGGTTCCCAACTGTTTTTCCTTGGGGACCCCCTTTATGCATATACTAAAACGCCATGGACCCCCTGCTCCACTCTGTGCTGAAAACATGCTGGTTTTAGGCTTTTAAAAGTGAGATTCTCACCATATATAATGTATTCTGGTTGAGTCCTGTCCTTTGATAAATCCAAAGTTCTTTTTTCCTTAAATTAGGGACAATTTGTGGACATGAATCACAATGGCTCTAATGTCCAAAGCCTCAGGGACCCCCTATGCTCTTTACGGGACCCTCTTGTGGGGTCCCGAACCCTAGGTTGGGAACCACTGGTCCAAGTTATCTGTTTCTATTTCCAGCCTCATGACACCCAGGAATTTAACAGGTGGACAGACTGAGCTACTCTGAGCTAAATTAGCTTCCATGTTATCTGCACTACTTACCACTGTCTTACAATCTTTTTTTTTTTTTTTTTGCTTGAACTTTTCTTCATTCTTTTTTTACTCTTCATTTTGATAAACCAACTCTCTCCTGTTTGTTTACATCAGACACACTGCTGCAGCAAGACCAATAGGTGGTGGAGGGGCCCCTTTAGGGAGTTCTGTTTCGGTCAACCACTGTCATTGCAAACTCTCCACATTGTCACACTGTAGGAAGTCCAAGTTGGTCGGCCCTCGGAGAACCCTTTCTGGCTCGAGGACCAAAGCAATTAACTCCTGGTAAGCAGAGCCTCTGCATGTGGTTTCTCTGTGTATTCAGAGCCAATGAGCAAGAACAAAAGCTGTGTTAACGTGCAATGAAATAATTAATGGTATAAATTAATGCATTAATGCAAAAATGCATTCACGTATCCACCTCTAATTTTAATACAATATGTATTGATATTATATTGTAAGGCAATATGAAATGCAACATCTTTGCAAGATAGCGTTCATACTGCAACATATAGAAGCAAAGCATTTTTAACATCATTAGCTCTAGATAATGAGTTAATATCTCGTTATCATGTGTTAACAATGATTGTTTTCTTGTGGTAATTGTTAAATTATTTCTAAAAGCTATGATTAAAAAAAAGAAACAGGTCTCTTTTTGTTGGATGCCTTCATTTCCTGTTATAGATACTGACTAATTGCAACAATTACAGATTACCACCCATTTTCACCCTTATGTTACAGACCTAGATTTTCAGAAAACAAAGCTTGTTACCTGGTAAAGGACAGCTACAGCAGGTCATATCGAGATAATGAGAAAAGTTATCACATGAAACCAAAAGAATGGCATAAAAACTTATTAACTGCAGACATGGCTGCTTTGGGCTTTTATAAACTGAATGAGCATCAATGGATTTAAGCAGTCTTGAGTCATGCACTACATTACCCAGAGTGCACTACTTCCTTCGGAACCTCATACTTCTAGCTGTAAATGTATGCAGAAGGTTTTGGTATAGATTTTTCTTCCCTACCAAGGGCAGACTGAGATTGAATAAAGCACTCTTGACAGCTGCTTGACTCATTCTTATTGATCCATAATGTGATCAGATTCATTATGGTTATTTTGTGCTGTGGGGGCAGTTAAACTCCTCCTTATTAAGCACAAGCTGCACTCAGCCTTTGTTTGTGACCTCAGGGCGAGACCTCTGCATCCAGCTGTAGAGGCTGCAGGAACCGGCTCAGGCCTCACATGCCTCAGTTTGATCCCGTAACAGATTGATATACCAAATCGGAGCTGACACGCATTGCTAAAGATGCCAATGGTAATTAATTAGCATCTCATTTTGACCGCGGCACAACAGGATGTGGAGCTTGCTTCTCGATGCCATTTCCCCTCTAGGCTTTGAATTATCAGGGTCAAAATCCCAGCCCTGCACTCTGAGTACCGCTTAATAAATTGAGGAGGGCACGTTGACAGTCAGATTTTCATAGAGCGTGCCCATCTCGCTGGTTCTCAGCGCCCCTGGCTATGACAAACCGTCCCAGCTTCAGTGCCGCCAAACACAGCTCAGGAGATCAAAAGGCGACTAAGGGGGACTTAAAATGCGTCTTGTCTGAGTTATTAGCTGAGAGACATTTTACTGGCATATTGATGTTTAGCCCGTGTCTCTGATAGAGATGGAAACAGGTCGAACACTGCTGAGGAGGTGGAGAGGTTGAAAATGTTAAAGTAATGACCCCACGGCAGCAGGTTAAGAACCCTACCCCCATCTGCAGCAGCGCTCGCATCCTCGCTGCTTTTATGATTTGACTATGCTCTTCTTCACTTTACCTCAAGGGGATTTTGTTCGACTTATTTTTGGTGGCAAAAATAATGAAAGTGACAAAACACTTTTTTTAATGTCACTAACAGCAGTATAAATAGGTCACAGGTCCACACCGAAAGAGTCTTTATTATTAAACATGAAGCACAGAGAAAATCACTCTGTGATAATGTTGTGAATTAAATAGAACTGAATTAAATAATGATGCTTTATTTAATCGCAAACAATGAAATAATTTAAAGTCTTTTTTGAAGTAATAAAAATAACCTTTGAAGTATGGTGATACTTAGCAGCCACTTAGATACACCTATTCTGTTACTAGTTAACCCCTTTAGGAAGTTTTTAAAGTTTTTAAGGCATACTTTAAATGAGAAAAATGTTAAATTTGAACCAGAATTTCTGATGGCAGTAAAATTACTCATCTAATTTTGTCTTTTGGTGGTATAGGTTGGCAGCTGTATTAGATTTCATAACATTTATTTTGAACTATGACTTATATATATTTATATACCTATATAAGTCAGTGGTTGGCTGACAAGTGCAGCCAGCCACTCACAAGCTGGCGGGTGATTCACATGTCTGCCAGTGGAATGTGATAAAAGCTTTAGGCTCTCTGGCCTGGTGCTTTGATGCTTACAGGAGTAACACAAATAGGTAGTCAACCAATCACATGGCAGCAACTCAATGCATTTAGGAGCTGAAATATGGTCAAGATGACTTGATAACATTCAAACTGTATGGGGAAAAAGGGTATTTAGGTGACTTTCAACATGGCAGATGGGTTGTCTGGGTATTTCAGAAAATGCTGATCTACTGGGATTTTCACAAACAACCATCTCTAGGGTTTACAGAGAATGGTTGAAGGAAGAGAAAATATCCAGTGAGCAGCAGTTTTCTGGACCAAAAAGTCTTGTTCACGTCAGAGGAGAATAGGCAGAATGGTTGTTGATAACACAAAGGCAACAGTAACTTGGATAACCTCTGGTTTTAACCAAGGTATGCAGAATAGCATCTCTGAACACACAACACATCTGGCCTTAAAGCAGATGGGCTACAGCAGCAGAAGACCAGACCAGGTGCCTCCTGTCAGCTAAGAACAGGAAACTGAGGCTACAATCCACACAGACTGGACAAAAGAAGATGGAAACATATTGTTCGGTCTGACGAGTCTCCATTTCAGCTCCACATTCAGGTCAGAATTTTCCATAAACGTGAAAACATTAATCCATCCTGCCTTGAATTATAGGTTCTTTACTTATCAGTCCATTCTGCAAACTGGACCTGCAAACAAGGCTTTAAAAAGACTTTTGAAATTTGAAAATGTCTCCCTGAACTATATGTAGCACATATACTAACCACAGCTTTTTATGTCATTATAATCTTGTTTCATTACTATTCCACATTCACTAAATATATCTAAAACTAAACATTTTTCCACATATGTTAGCTTTTCATTCATTATTATTAGTGGTGAGAACTTACAATGTCTTCAAATATTTTGATGTGCAAATACCAGCTCCTCACATTGTTAATACAGGGTCTAAACAAATTCTGTGTAAAATATTCTCTTTTCATTCTTGCATTCTTTTAAAAAGTTATCAAGAATAAACTTTAAAACTCCCCTGAGGGTCACAGAGTTCTTCAAATATTGCAGCTGATGAAATGACCATGGAAAGTTTGAGTTCAGGTACGCCAAAGAAAAACACCCAAATTGCATTTACAAGTGTTTTCCATGACAGCAGCAATCTAATCCTCCCTTTTTCTTTTTCTTTTTTTGTTGTAGGGTAAGATGTTTTTATAAACCCCTCAGGGTTTTCATTGCCTCAACCGCACTCTGTTTGTATCCCTCTATTTTTCCTCCACCCTTTTTTTTTTCCTGCGGTGCAAACAAACTGAAAGCTCCTGCAAACCTTAAAGGTTGAAAAAGGAGAAAAATGACAAAAGACAGAAGAGCAGAACTGATGTGTTTGATCAAATTATGGCGCCAGTTTGGACCAAACAGAATCCAGCAGCATTACAATCGTTTTTAACCTCAACAACCCCGTCAAGAGCCGTTTGAACTTTATCAGCGGCACTTTACCCTGCACATTTTCACGTCTGTAAATGAAATGAATTGATATGACGGCTGAAATCGAGAAGAGTTAAGTCAACAAAAGCATCGCCTCTTATTTCTGGGTGTTTACCTGTGGGGCTTTATGTCTTTAGGTTCACTGTTTTTAAGGAATGCTCTCGCTTTTAGGGGGATCAAGACAGAGGAACAAAGGCTCACAACATTTGTTGTGAATTAAGTCTTCAGGGGAAGAGCTGAAAGAGAGAAAGCATATATAAGCTGCAGGCTGTAGAGCGAAGGGGGTACAGTAGGTAGATTGAAGCGTCCTGCCTCTACCAACCACACCACCGCAGTCAGATACTGTGGCTTATTGGATCCAGGCTCTGCGGATTTAGAGGAGCGAGGCACGGCTCACCCGCCCAGTCAAACCACAACAGAAGGCATGAAAACAAACTTCTCAGAATAGCAGTCCTCTCCGTAGTTTGGCTGCCGGTTCAAAGATTTGTGGGGAGATGTTTGATCTTGGTTCAGTAATCAGACATTTTTGTCAAAAGCTGCAGCAGAAGATTTAGCACTCTGGTGGCTCCACATGGCAACGAGAGGCAACTGCTTGAACTTTTAAAGGTGCATTCTGCAAAATGTATATTTTCACCTGTCCATTCTTTGCTTAGTCTCAGCACCTTTAACCAACAGATGTCTGCTTTGTATTCAGTGTGCAGGAAACACTAAAGCAATGGGAAATAAAGTAAAAGTTTTACCTTTAGTTTAATAATTATTTGGGAACCATACTGACTCCAAGGTTTCTATATCCAGGCATGGAATTATTCATTCATTATTCATTAATTGCATTAATTCAGTAATTATAAATGATGCATGTTCAGCTTAACTTATTAATGGACTGAATCTCTGCTCTAACAATAATAAATATGAAATCAAAAGACTAAAAATAAAACACAGCAAGTAAGTAGAACGTTTGTAATGTCTTAGTTTTCTCTTTATTTCTAACTAAGAAACTAAGATATAATACTTTCCTGAAATACAGCTCAATAACTTTATTATGAATTGTGTCTTCTGGGGGATTTTTTTTTTTTTCTCAAAGCTCAACATGATCAAAGCAGCGTTCACAAACAGCACAGAGCAGGAATTTGAATATATTTAGATTTCCTATTAAAGATTTGGATACTTTAATAAGACTCTCAAATCATTTGAATCAGATGAAAGAAACCACCTGTGGCCCTACAAACACCCACAACTCTTCTCCATGAACAAATATCACTGCTAAATGTCACTCACAACTTTTCAGAATATGTTTTTTTATCCATTTTTAAGTTCCCGTGTTTCACAAAAAATTTGATAAAATTTGGAAACAATTTAGTAAACAAATCTGAAAATGTGGCATATCTCCCTTAAATGCATAGGCTGCAACTTGACTGACCCATGATGATTGTAGTTGCTTCATGATAAGTAAATGCAATGATAGGGACTATGTTTAACTGATTACTGAATATTTTGAGACACCCTTCATTTCCTTTTATACTGCAAAAAAATCAGGAAACAGATCTGACAAATCAACAGTATATAAGAAATGAGCTTGAAAGCCTATATTTGGTCTGCACAGCTTTATTCTTCAACATGACCTTACCCCTCTTCTTTGGCTGTAAAGTGCTTTTTATTCCATTCTCTCTCAAGATGATCCCACACTGCTTCACTAATGTTGAGTTTAGCGCTTTGGACTTGTTACCACTGATTTTTTAGTCCAGTTTTTGTGTCATCTGGCAACCTCAGCCTTTTCTCCCATGCTCCCACCTTTCCATGGAGACCATTTTTGATGAGTCTTCAGCCACTGTAAGATGTATTTACAATAAAGGTTCCCATTATAGCATCATGAAGGCATTCAGAAACACATTAAAACAAACTTATTAACAGTTTGAGAATATTAATAAAGGCCTAATGATTGTTCATTATAAATATAGAAATATATTAGATATAAACTTCTTTTGTCATTTTCAAATAAATTAGACTTTTTGTTGTTTTATGTGGATCAATACATATTATTTATTTATTAGAAGTTAGTTATGCACTCTTTAACAGATAACTATGATTTATTAAGACTGACATAAACCATGTGTGTTTATTAGCAATTAATTATCAAGTAATTATGCTTTTTTTGCTGCCTGAGGATTTAAATCAAGAACAATGGCTGACAGAGGTTAATAACTATTTATTATGCATTCATTTCTTTTTTACAAATACTGGATCTGCAATTTGTTATCTAGACTCTTTTATAAATATAATAATATTAAGTTGGACTTTTAATGCATTTTGAATCTTGAATCTTACCCTGACTAAATCTCTGGCCTGAGTGAGCCAGAGAGCTGAGCTTGCTCTCTGCTCACACTGTATGTCTATTTCTGTTTGCTAAATGTATTCTTTGTAAAGTGGTAAACTATTTCAGCTCTAAATACCCAGAAACCATCCATGTTGCAGCTTAAAGATATTTGAGAAAACAGCATAAGAGCTGATAATGGGCTAAAACAAACAGCTGAGGCTGGAGTGAGACAGAAGAGCGCGGAAAGATGATGTACATTATGAGAACATGAATGCATAATAAGCGCCTGCAATTAGCCCGGGCCAGCCATTGGCATATTGTAATTAATGTGCCGCCTGTACGTCGAATCAGTCAGAGGAGGCTCAGTCTAATTTGGGCATAGGGGTGGGGGTGGGAGGCGGGGGGTGCAGATCAGATCCTCGGATAATTGTGGGTGACTCCGGTCCCTCTCAGTCGGCGGGTTGGGACAGAGCTCAGGTCTCCAGAGGACGTTAAAAAACTGTAAAATCCCCCCTTCATCATTTGAACATGTGCCCTGCAGAGCTCACAGACCGGCAGAAAGGAGAAGGGGAGGGGGGGGCAGAAAGAGGAAAAAAAGTGTTTTACATTCACAGATGATCCTAATTTGGTGTGGTTTGGAGTGTAATTTAGATCAAACACAGCAATGTAAATGAGTCAGGGTTTTCATAATTAGGTGCCTCTGAAGAGGGGTGGAGAGCAAAAAGGGAAGAGAGGGGAAGAGCTCGGACCACATCAGTAGGTGTGGCGTTGAGGCCATTCGTCCACGAGCAGCTTTTCACAGTTTCTTTATTCTCCGTGTTAGTGGGGGGGGGGGGGTTAGTAGCAACGAGCAGACAGGGGTTAGTTTAGGGAAAAACTCCCAGCAGCACACGGCAACAAAATAGGTCACTATGCGCCGATTTGGCTTGTCTGTTTCCACTAAGCAGCCGACTGAGCTCACTGTTTGGTGCAGAGGATAGGACTGGCCTCCTGCCAGGACATAACACACAGAAGAGGCCCGTTTCCCCCCACTGGGGCCTGCTGATTGAGGATTACCACACTGAAATATTACGGGCATTGTGTAGGTGTAATGTTTACATTTACATTTTGGGTGGAACGGCTCACAATGAGGAGCAACAGTAGAATGAGACTTAATTTCTATCAGCAGCATTAAAATCAGCCCACAGGAGGAGGGTTACAGCCACTGCACAAGATGGAAGGAAACAAACTCAAATGGAATCAGAGAAAAATGTAGAAGATCTTCACAAACTAAAGCATAATGTAGGTAAATAAGAAAGCCAGTAAACTTAACATGTTGAAAAATCTACAAATGAGACAATTATCACTAAAACAGGTGCAAATGAGGTCTTTAAGATCTATTTTTTTCCCCTATTAATTTTCTAAAACTGCTTTGAAAAAGCATGAAAATAGCATTTGGGCTCATTTATAAGAATGTGAAATTAAACTGAAAGCTTGATTGCTAAAAAAAAATAGATCATTGCAATATATGTGAATAAACTTGTAATATAGTGAGACAAACAATACTCAGGAAACCAAATAATAGCTGATTAAATAAGGAAAGGTTTGATGTTCTTATGTTTCTTGCTTTGTTTATAGCCCATAAGCAGGTTGAAAAGGATGTCTAAGATGAGCTGGTGAGTCTACAGCTCAACCAGTTGACAATTATTTGGAGAAGCTGTAACTAAAAAGCTTGAACTCCAAAAACCAAATTGTTTTGCCGCCTGCCTGTCTGTACTTTCAGATAAGAATCGCTTTCAGGGTTTTGTGCTCTGTGAAGGATGCCAAGAGTCTAAAAGTATGGTGGAAAATGCATGTGATGTACAGTTTACTAACATCAAGCTGCTTTGTCTGTGGCTCTGAAAGTACAAACAGTTTGCAGTCTGTCTAAGCCAAAGCATGCAGAAGTTTCCGCTCTTATTCTAGCGATAGCCAGCGAGAGGCCGGAGAGGCCACCTGCACAGAAGGTAAATGCAACATGGCGCGATTGTGAACCTCCCCAGGGATGCTGAGTTAGCCACATGGCCCATCAGATTTGCCAGGGTGGCCCTGGTGACACCCGGCTGGGTGCCGCGCTGGTTGACACACAGCTAAGCCTGGGGATTAGCAAACGGCGCCACCTATCTGATGAAAGCAGAGCCAATGGGATTGTGATTTACGCTGGCCCCCACCTCCCTCTCTGTGTTTCTCCACAATCTCGTTAGCTACTCTCTTTGTTTCTGGCAGCAGTGGAGAGCACATACATGCCACCATGCTGGTAGTTAACTGTAGTCTTGGCTTCAAACTCTTATTATATTGGATCGGGGTGTAAAAGCCTGTCCAAGGAAAAGGACATTACCTCTCTTCTCCATCTGAAGACTTGACTCCTCTCATGTGATGTGACACTTCCTCTTCTAAAATGATTGACTGACCACATTAGAAACAGATGAAGATACATTTTAAAGACAGCCAGTCCATTAAATCCCTCACTGAAGAGATGAATTGGGGCAGAAAACAAAATTCCTTCAGATTCTACTGATGTTGATTCTGTTCATCAGGTTGTGTGTTTTTTTTTTTGTTTTTTTTTGCAGGTTTTGCTTCCATCTTTCTTCCTCTGCTGCTTTTCTTTGAAGTTTTACCAAAGAAGCAGAACAACAAGTCATTGTAAGAGTGGTATTTTTCTAAATCTAAAAATATCTATTTAAAAAAAAAGGGACCTGTTTTCCTCTGATGTGTGCTTTTAGATTTAAGTACACAATTTACACAATACGGTCAATTTACTGCCTGAGAAAATGTGTGAAAGGAGGATTTCCTGACTTTGGTAGCTGTTTTCACTGCTAGTAAACTAGTAGGGCATTTTTACAGAATCTGAAGTTGTGGGTGTTAAAAGTTGTGGCATTTTATCAGACTCAGAGACATTAATGAAAAGCTGCTGTCACTGGGAGGGTACATAAAACAACAAACAAAAAAAGGAAAAACTGTGTTCCAAATCTCAGTAGAAAGCTAAACTTTGTTGAGTACAGTTAGGAAACTTCTTGGGTCCTGCATTTTGGTAAGGGGATGGGCATTTTAAGCAAAACCACTGTTCAGAACCACTGGGAATGGTGATGGTTTTCACAATGTATTCGTTGTTAAAAAGGGCTGCAAAGAAAGAGACGAATACAGCATCAGGCAGGTTGGCCAGCACCGGAACTCATTTAATGTTTGGTTCCACAAATAACTTTTAGATGATTGTGGTATTTAGCTTAGTTCCCCAAGGTACCATGCTGGATCCCCTATTATTCAGCATCTGCATGCTCCTACCATAGACTGTATGTAAAAGATGGACGTCACCTGTAGGTTTCTGAAGGTGGAGGTGGATGAATGACACCCATCAGACTTTGAGCTGCCTGTAGCTAAGAGCTAACCCGGAGCTAACGGTAGCTAACCAGCTAACAGAGGTTGGCAGGCTAAAGCTAAGGCACGCTGGTAGTTGGCTAAAAAACGCGTTTGTGCTGCACTCTCCTTTCTTGCAGCAGATATTAGATACCTGTCAATCAAAGGACATTATGCTGAATTTCAAGACTGAATAACATCCAAACAGATGAGTTATATATTAAAAAAAAAAAAAACATGTTTATTTCTGCTGTGAAGTTGGTCTTTTTAACATGGAAGTCTATGGGGATTGACTCTGTTTTGAAGCCAGCCCCTAGCGGATGAGTGGTGAACTGCAATTTTTTGCACTTCTGCATAGGAGTCACATTTTACCTCCATTTGGTTCCTACCAGCTCCAATCATGGAAACAAATATTTAAATAGTATTTCTGCCAACACTGATCAACTCTATATTACCATTTCACCAGGGGACTCTGATCCAATTCAAAGCTTAGGTGTGTGTGCTCCAGTCAAATCAATACTTGAATGTGCCAGATTTTCTTCAGCTAAACAAAGATAAATCTGAAATAATGGTCTTTGGAGCCAAACATGAATATCCTAAGATAAGTGACCAGCTTAAGTCAGCAATATTAAAAGCAACAGATTAAGCTAAAAATCTTGGTTAAATTTTGGCCTTGGCTTGTCTAGTGTGCTTTCTTTACTTCTTTTTTTGTTTCATGACATTTGCAGGAAGTCTGGTTACTGCTAAATAATCTTAGGTTAAAACATGATGGTCCCTATCAAGATGACAGCCACATAAGACATTTGATTTCCTATTATTAGCTTAAATACCCTGTATTCTGACTATTTATTATCTTTATTTAGCCTAAATCAAGTAGCTAATGTGCTTAAAATGAACTTGTGAGATAGTAGATGGTAACAATTTGTATGACTGATTTGTATGACCGGATGTTTGTTTGTGACACAGTAGTTATCTTTAAGAATGTTTTTCTACTACTATATAATCAAAATAACTGAAAATGTTGGATGAAAACTACAAAAATGTAAATGAGGTTCAAAATGACCAAATAAGAAACCTTATTTTTTTAATTTAATAAGACAAATGATTACAAGACAAACAAAATATGAAGCAATGAGAATGATTTTTTTTTCTTTTTTTTCTTTCTTTTGTGATATGCACCTTTATTTATAAGAGAAACCTGTTTTGCACAAAAAAAAAAAAAAAAAAAAAAAAAAAACAACACCACAGTTCCAGCCACATAAAGGAGAGTTTAGAGTTCATATAAAGGTGTAAAAAAAAAACAAAAGAATAAAATAGATTAGGTTAGATTAGATTAGATTAGATTAGATTAGAATAGAATAGACTAGAATGTTATCGTCATTGCAAGTGCAATGAAATTAAAAAATTACAAAAGAAGACCATAATGAGACATAAATCCAAAAATTATATATAAAAGACCAAAATACCTGACAAAATTCTCAATATTGGATCAAAAGTGCAAACTGACATCAGATGGATGCAAAATATCCCAAATACTCAAAACAAGATGCCAAATGATTTAAAAAAAATGATGAAAATCTAAACAGAAAATAACAGGAATCAACTAAATTAATAATGAAGACTAACAAAGGTGATCAAAATAAGATGAAAATTAGCCCAATGCAAATAAAAAAAAAGGTCAAAATGATCAAAAGAAAGAAAAAGTAAACATAGAATAAGTAAAAAGAGACCTATAGGTAGGAAAACCACCACAAATCAAATAGAATTTAAGCAGATTTTATTTTGATAATCAAAAAAGTGGCCGAAGCAACTCCCCTGTTTGTATATCCACACCCAAAATGTGACCTCACATATTTCTGTCATTTCTGTGTGAACCCGTCAGTCTTTCATACGGAACTAAATAACTAACAAACTAAATTTATCTCACAAAGTTGACAGAATTTGTTCATCTGATCTTGAGCTGATGAACACGAACACATCAGATATCATCAGTTGGAATCATGTAACGCCTCTCTGCTTACAGCGAAACCCACTTCAGAGACTGAAGGGCATTATTAGGTAGCTAAAGACCGTCTCTATTAAAATAGCTCAGCTTTTGAGGACGTAATAACTTATGCATTTGAAAAGTTAAGCTCTTCTCCTTCACCCAGAATAGATATATGACATCTTGTAATGAAACCCTTCAAGTAACACTCTGAAAATGACCTGTCATTCAAGCAAATTAGATCTAAATGAAGCTTCTTGAATCCGTCCATCCTTCTCCCACATCTCAGTGTGAACCAACCTCTCTGATGCTCTTTAATTAAAATGCTCACAACTGTGCTGCTTCCCTAAGATCTCCTGTATGCAGCCATCACTCTGGAAGGATGTATTTTTTTATGCTCTGTGTGTGTTAGGTGAGCAAGTTATAGCTGAAAATTACATTGTACAACTTCATCAAAACAGTTTTTTTTTTTCTCCCCCTCTGTTGTTTCACTTTCTTGTTTGTTTGTTGTGATTTTCTGTTGTGCATCATTTCTTTCCTTTCTTATTCTTTCTGAAACAGTGGTTTTTACTTTAGCTGTGTTTTCTGTTCTCTTGTATTTTGCACATTTACAAATCATAAAAACTGCTGCTAGACACCAGAATACAGTCAGATTTAAATGTTTGTTATTGTGTGATTTGATAAACAAATATTTCTAGGTTATGTTAAAACGTTGTGGCATGAAAAAACTTGCCTTAGTCTGCTCATGCAGCACAACAGTAGCCCAATCATGGACCAACAGAAGTCACCTTGTGAATCTTTACCACCTTCTCTCCCTCCCAGAGAGACCCGAGGCCCCACATAGAGGGGACGGGCCTGCCAAGCGTGGCACATGGCTCAGGATTTGGGGACAACAGAAGTCGAGGCCCCTGCAGGGCCCTTCAGCTCTTACAAGCCTGTACCACCACACACGCAGAATCACACACCGTTCCACACACACCTCAGGCGGATGGGGTGAGCATACAGTCCTCCCCCTGGGAGAAGCAAAGCAACGGGGACTATGATTCCTCAGAGCTACACTCCCCTTTTCCTCCACCTCTTCTTATTCTCCTCTTCCCTGCAGGCTACGCCCTGCACATGTGATACGACAGACAGCCTCATGCTGCATTACCCATACACCTCTCTGTCCATGTCTCCCTTGCTTAAAGCCATGTTCACTGATGTAGCATCAAAACTGGGACACAGGCATGACACTCACACACACAGGAAAGGGTGGAGGAGGTAGAAAACAGACCATACTGCTTCAGCTACACTATTCTTCATTCTTTTTTCCATGTGTGCTGAAAGTTGATGCAGCCATGTTGTATTTACAAAAAAAAAATGGTGGGACACTGAAACATATACAGTCTGCAATAATTATGTGAGTCTTAAACCTGGTGTTTAAATAACAATAGGGCAAAATATCCATTTATATTTACTTTTATTAAAGCATAATTATCTTTTGAAGTGAATGTTATTAATTAAGTCAAATGGTGACAGGCTGGCCAATTGGGAGGTAAAAGAGAAACATCTCAGGGTCTTCCTGAAGTAAAGTTACATGTCTCGTCATAATCTTTAGTTCATACAGTCAATTTAACAGGTTGAAAACCAACACTGGATGTTGGTGAGCTTAAAAACAGACATGATTATTCACCACATGGGCTAAACACACATCAACTAATCAAAGGTAAACCTATAAAACCTGAACTTATTTACATGGTACACATTTACATGGTAAATAAGTTCAGAGGTGAAGAGCTGTCCAGTAGTTAATTAGTTTTGTTGAAATTTGTCTTTTTCTTATTGGATGTCATAGCCGCTGTTGTTCAGTTGCTTGTTGACACAAATACATAATAAGCCAATCACATAGCAGCAACATGATGCATTTGAAGCTTTACGAAACACAGCTAAATTCTTGCATCAACAATTAAAAATATTTCACATTCAAAATTAAAAGAGTGTATTTGTATTTGAGAGACATTTGTATCTCCAGACATGACTCCAAATAATTAAAACTGGGGCTCTCAAAAATAACGCATTAACGTCGGTAACTAATTTATGTAATTAATCGCATTTAACGTGATACGCAGCATGACAAGCCTCCTTCAATCTGTCATTTCTCTGTTATGCTGGTGGGATATGGAGAGGTGAGATGGAAAAAATGAGCCACACCTGCACTTTTCCTGTATTTTTTTTAAAAAGTTATCCTGCGTTTTGCACGAACGTGTCTGCTCTAGTGAATCTCTGGTAGCCTCTGTTTATGCAGCAGCTGCTTCCTTCGGCAATCAGCTGATTGGCTTTTCTCTCTTGTTGCGCTTGTTTATCGTTCAGTTGAAAGAGGAGAAAATTAGCGGTTCATGGTTCACATTGTCACATATTTACCCCAAAGTGCTGTTTTTGGTAGGATCTTCTCTAACGCAGTAGTTGGCTGGTGTTAGACATAGTTTATGCTTGAGCTATGCAGGGGCGGGTCTAGCAAAGTTTTGAAGGGGGGCCAGGCGTGAGCACTGACCAGGAAAAGGGGGGCACAAATGAGACCTTTTTAGGTCTAGATTTCATGAAATATGGAACTGATTATTACAACTGAAGTGATCATCTCAGCAACAACCACCCAATAATATATTTTATCAACAAATGTTTACTTTGGCTGATTCTGACTTTTATCACCGCTGCACAAACACTCACACTTCAGAAAAGGAAAAATGTGTTTTTATCCAGATCAGAGTTTCTTCTCTCACAGTTTCTTCAGTCGTCATATCTGCTGGTTTAATGACAAAAATTATTACCGTGGAGACAGTTGGTGAGGCTGCATGAATTCTGAATTATGATCTAGAACATGGTAGAGATGATTTAGAACATACAGAAGTACATTACATGCTGCATTTACTGACCCTTGGACATCTGATGTTTACCCAAGGGAAGGTCAGTTAACACAAAATATTTGTAAGCACTGGCTCGTTTTGTTGATACAATACAGTAAAAACTGGCAAATTTCAGGCATAGTAACGAATGGTAATGACTCATGATTAATTTGTAAGCTGTGAGTTATCTGATCAGAAAATGTTATCATTTGAAAGCCCTAAAACAGTATAGTCTTCTAGGAAATGGTTATTCAATCATGGTACAATATTGGCTTCAATTTCAGGACATGCCATGATGTTTTTCTTTCCCAAACTGAGGACTTTTCGATGTTTAAATCAAAAAGTGTGTGGCACTAAGTGAAGACCTGGAGGAGGAATCCTGAAACTTTCTAATCCTGACTATGATTTATTCTTCAAAAAATGACAATGTGAACAAACGTTTTTAATCCAAATCCTTAAAAAACTAACATTACTTGGATGAACTTTATTAGACCTGATCTAAACCTGTTTATGGGATTAGAGAAAGCAGTTGTACCTGTAAGTGGAGTGTTTTCATTCTCGTAAAAAGGCATATAAAGAATTACTTTTTCTGTTTCTCAAGATGAAAGCATAGGTAAGCTCATTGTTATTAATCCCAGAGTTGTTGCAAACATTTCTGTCTTTGTCTTTAAACAGTCTTTAAACAGACTCATTCGTGTCCCTGGGGGAACTTTAAAGTCACATCAACCGCTGCTTTTATGAGCCCGTCTCAGAGCAAAACGGATCACACTGAGCGCGCCAAGATCCAATATTCTCAGAGATGAGTGTATAAAGACCAATGCTCATCCGCCTGCTTATTTGCTCCTACAAGTATTAGTTTTTGTATTAGATTCTCTGCTCAATATAGGCTCGTTTTGAACTTTAAACAAAAAAAAGTGGAGATCACTTTTTTTAGAGCCAGAAAAGTTGGAACAAAAGCCTCCCCTTCTTCAGATCCAGAGTTCATTAGCTCTCTGATAATCTGCCGATGTGGCGATAAAAAATGTGAACCAACAAAAAGAACCAAGCCTTTTCTTGACATGCCATTAAACTGTGATGCATGGCTGCTGCTGGGAGTACTCCGTCTAAGTTTTTCCAGTTGAAAGGTCAACGTGGAGACATGACGGCACTACAAAATGGTGCGCTGTACATTTTCTGACTCCCCTCGCAGTTAATATCTGTCCATTTGAGCAAGGTGTGGAGCACTGGAGTCTAACAAGCGGCTTCTCTCCTGTCGCCTGCCTAATTGACATAACTTGGTTATGTGTAATAGTCCTTGAGCTCCTGTAAGCTTACAATAAAACATCCCCCTCATTTTTCTACTCTTTTATCTGCAAGTTGTATCACAATATATGAAGCGGCGGCTACTATCTTCCATCATGACTACTTCTAATGGCTTTTAAAGTAGTTACCTGCGAAGTCCTGACATTTATTACGATCATTTTCGAGGACCGACGCAGCACAAAGGTCTCCTGCTATCAGGAGGTGACATCATTATGAATTATTGTTTGTGGCCAAGGTAGAAAATTGTACTTTGTGGCTCTGTTTCCCCCGTGATAAATCAACCAGTCACTTTTCACATCTTGGACTCTCAAAGCTGCTGAGCACAGGGCTTTTCTCCCTCCTCCCACACTGTTTATCCATTTTCCTCTTCTTCTGCGTGAAAAAAGCTTCATGCAGGTTTGGTTGCTGCTGCAGTTGGTTTCCACCATCTCTCATCCACATTCCTGATTATTAGCCTCAGCTGCTACTTCTCAAATGATTATCCTAACGGGACATTTCTGCTTCCCAGGATAGAAAAAAAAAACGCTCAGACATGGCAGGAAAATAAGTAGACAAAGAGCGGCTGTATTTGTCAGCTGCTATCTGATCGCTGTTAACACGCTTCCTGGACTGTCTGTCAGCATCAGGAGAATGAGAGGTGAAGCAGCACAACTTTATCCTCCACTACATCTCCTCTAGTAAAGTAATCCTCTGTGTGGCGAAGGAGAGATAAGGGCCCGCACACTCGCTCATGGAACGCACGGAGTCAGAGGGAAGCTGGCCGTCACCACGGCGATGTCTGAGTAAATAGAGGTGATCGTTGCTCACCGAGAAGAGCCAGAGCCTCAGAGCATCTCACTGATCTTCTGTCAGAGCCAGGGTTACAGAGCAGAGAAGAGGAAGAGGAGGAAGATGATAGAGCCAGGACAGGAAGTATGTAAGTAGTGCAAAGGGAGGCAACAAAAGCAAGATGAAAAAGAGAGAGGGAGTGAAATGAGAGAGATAATCAAGATTTAAAATAAAAAGCAACTTTCTGCAGAGCATAAAAGTAAAAAAAGGAGAAAATTATGACAAAACAAGGCCTGAAGAGGCCTGAAGTTCTGTTTAAGAAATTAATTTGGTTGTCCCATAACGCCCAAAGAGACAAAAAATGTTAACATATAAAGAGCCACAAAGGATGTAATATTAGAAACAATTAGCTGTCATTGTAATAAAAGGAAAAACATTTATATATTTTTTAGAAACTAAGGTGCCATCCAAGCCAAGAAAATGATCAGAAACCATGTGATTGTCACATTACTAAGGAAAACCACTAAACATAAACACCAAGCATACACTGCATGGATCAACTAAATCCACAAACCAAAATGCATTCTGTAGTGTAGACCCATTACTGCAAAAACCTGCACTTTTACTCATAAATTTTACTCCAATTTTTGATTTTTGGCCTAATATCATGTTAATTAAACTTTTAATAAACTGAATCCCTGAGCTAAAACTGGAAAATATTTCAGAAAAATATGTTTCCCATAATTAATTCATGTAAAAGAGCCACTATTTACTTAATGTAAAGCATCTAAGTAAGCTTAAAAAATATACTTCTAATACAGATATGTAGACAAGATAACCGTGGCTGAGTGTTCGTCTTCCAACCTGAGGGTTGGTATCTCAAGCTCCTTTATGTGTCAAAGTCTCTTTGGGAAAAACACTGAACCCAAGATTACCCTTGATATGTCAAATGCAAATACACAATAAGGCCTGTATCATTTTATTTTTTATGATTGATGGAAACCAAAGGATAAGGTTAGATGGAAGCAGATGATTCCCTGTGGCGACCCCTAAAGGGAAAAGCCAAAAAGAAAGAAGAAGAAGTAGAAAAACTTGGTTGGGGTTAAGTTTAGGAAATTGGCTAGGGTTAGGCAGTCAGTTTTGGTAGTTAATGTTAAAGTAATTGACATTGTGCTGTTAGACAATCATTACCAGTAAATAAAAACAAAGTGTGCATCTGTAATGAGGAAAAGAGAGGTTTAACTCACACTATATAACCATAAATCATAGCCATTTACAAGTCCAGTTTTATTCACAAGTTTACTTAGTACCTGCAGCCACAGTGTAACTGTTAGCCACAGATGGACACGTTTTACAGTGTAGCAGGCCTCAATCGCCGGTGCTGTCAGACCTCACAGTCTCACCTCTCGATGCGCTCTGACAGTGAATAATCACGCAGCGCTTATGCAGCTTATCTGAGTATGTCGAATAACGACAGAGGGAAAGAGAGCCCTTAGTCTGCCTATAATCAAACCTGACAGTCACCTACAGCAAGGTGTGGCGTCATGCTGGGATCCAGTCACCCATGAGCTCTGATCAGCAGAGAGAAACTGCCAAGCTATTAATATTAATCGTCCTAATCGGGCTGCAGAGCGGTGCATTGATCAGAATGCACAAGACGGTAAAGCTCGTCACCACAGGCGCCGGCTCGGCAAACGAGCACACGGCAGCACATCAAGGTAACGCTGCTGTAACCTGCGGCGATCTGTTTGAAGTAGGTAAGGGAAGCCAGGTTTTTGTTAGTGTTAATTACAGTCTTTGTTGGGAGTCTAGACGAAGAGGCCTCCCCTCTTGACTCATCCATCTCTTTATTTTTTTTTCTCTTCCGTTGTCTGCATAATCTTCCTGTCTGTTTTTTACTGTTTTGCGAATATCAGCTCATCTTCTCTCTCCTCGTTTGTTCTGCAGTGACCCTGAACTGCAACACATTTGGTAAAAGTTGCATCAAAATCAAATATACACTCAAAAGACACTTTATTAGATACACGTGTTCAATTGCTTGTTGAGACAAATATCTAATCAGCCAATCAAAAGGCAGCAACTCCTTTAATGTAGAAGAGTAAAGATGACTTACTGAAATTCAAACCAAGCACCAGAATGAGCTAGAAAGGCGATTTCAGCCTTTATCAGGCATATACTGAAATACTTGGAAATTTAAACTGGACAATAGAAGATGGAAAAACATTTCCTGGTCTGTTGAGTTTCCATTTGAACTCCACATTCAGATGGTAGAGTCAGAATTTGAAGGAGAACTTTTACCATTAACAGATGGTCAATGCACTACAATTTGAGCACACTGAAGGTGGCTGAGAGGTAAAAGTGTTGAAGGAGGAGGAGGGGGGGGGGGGGATTCATCCATCAGCCACCAGTTCAAGTGGTTTGTAACACATGTTAGACTAAGTCAGCATCTCTAAGCTTCAGGCAGCTCTTTATATCATCACACGTGTTGCTGCTTTGATCTGTCAGGGAGGGGATGCTGATCCATCTCAAAGCTTTTATCATAATCTTTGGTCATGCCGTCATCAATAAAACAACCTTTACGTTAACTTTGAAGGACTTAGATCGCCTTTTTCTTCAGCCAGTTGATGAGAGGCATAATCATAATGGTGAAAAACCTCATACAAATAAAATTATTGTCAATTTTTAGCTGAATTACATAAAGTCTTCCAGAGCTGGAACAGTAATTATTTGTGCTAATGCTAATCATTTGCTAACAAACCTGGGGCTCATTTGAGAGCCAATCAGGTATCAGACTGCTTTGAGAGTAAAGAAAACAAGGCAGAGTGAGGGAGATGTCTAACCACTGTGCCCTACCTAATCTGTCTTCTTTGTGGTAAAGGGGGGGGCACCCGACCCATGACCCCCACAGAGAACTGCAGCATCCATCACGACATGTTAGGTAATGTGGTTAACTGCCCACTTCCTCTGCTGCAGGGTCTGTTGGGCTGTTTCTCTCCAGGTAGATGATCCTTCTTTCTGACGAAGATGTCAGATTGTAATAACGTAATTTGCTATTTTCATTTCATGCTTTTGCACCTAAAATATTTTTCCTCCTTCGAGTGTTGAGCAGCTGTTGTTGTTTCAGGTGTTAAATGGTCTATCGAGTGCCCATAAGTAACTTTTGATTTAACAAACATAGACCAAAATCTGCTTGATGTCATTTTAAAAAGCTTTAAACAATAAGAGGTGGTCCTTTGGAGTTTATGGAGGGAAAAGTAGCCCACTTAAACTGGTGTTGGATGTCTTCTTTCAGCATTCCGCAATCGTAGAGCAACTCCTGGTCAATGACTTTGACCCTAACCCAACAGGGGGATGTGACTGGCTTGGCTTAATGTTAAAGTAGTCACAGTTGTTGCTTGTTTTCATTCAATTTCATGTACAAAGAACCCACAGTGAAGGTTGGTGTAGACCTGGTAGAAATCTAACCTGAAATACAAGGCGATTTATTACACAGAACCATTTCAGAGATCCTCAGCTTAAACTAAAAAAAGAGGTGCTAGACAGGTGATTGGATGAACCAACTGCTTATAAGCTTCTATCACAAGCAAACTTAAACACAGAAGTGATCAGCAGAGCTGATGTCGCCACCTCTCTAAAACTTTGCCAGAATTTGGGGATCTTGGAACAGACCAACACAATTTTTTCTTTCTTTTTGCCACAAAGTGATAGTTTTAAGCTTTAAGGGTATGTAAAAATCTAAATTGTTGACAACAAATATTAAGGAGACATAAATTTTGGTCAGTTTATAACATATAATGGATACATTAATAATACCTTATACTGCCACATAATTTGCTGTCTCCTCTCTGGGTACAAAGCTAATGTTGGAAATTAAAGATTGGAGTATTTATACAAGGGTATAGTGCATTTCAGAGCATTTCCTGGCAGCTTTTCTTAAAAACTGTGTCCAGCCATGTTTTTTTTTTTTTTTTTTTTTTACTTGTTCTATCTTTAGACCTTCTTCCAGTGATCACATTAAATATCCCCATCAGTATATAAATATTCTTCTGCATCAACAGGCAGAAAACCAATCACAGATGACAGCTGTAAACAAGCAAAGATCTGACTTCCTGTTCAGTCAGGAAGCAGGCTGAGGGATAAACTTATCTGCAGTGTGATGCAGATACCGTACAGTATGCACTGAGGACTTAATTGATTGTGTGCAGTTTCAGTGGCTTAGCATCTGGCGCTCGTGATAATCCCCCTTCTGTCCCGCATCAGTCAGACGTATTGATGAAGCACTCAGGACTGTAGTGCTACATTTACTCGGCACATTAGCCCATTACGGTTATGGGCAGACAAGTAAGTAGAGACTCTTTACCTGAAGAGGGTTCGTTTGTGAGGAGAGAAACTACCATTCAGCATCTTGCTGCTGAGTACAGAATAATAATAATAAAACAGGAGATTGATGTTTATGTTTGTATGTTTTTAATAGTTATAAGCAATTTACACATTATCAAATTTAATTTGTGACAGTTTGACATAATGGATAAATGTAGGGGACTTGTCAATTGCAAAGAAAAAGGCAGGTATGTAAGAACTTTTATTTTTCTTTTATCGTATGAAACAGTTTCCCATATTGTAAACCAAGCATGTTACACCCATGAAAGGCAGGTGTATTGCATTGATTTCTGGAGCCACAAAGTGGGAATATAACTGTTTTTCACAACTTTTATGTACAAATGCTTCAATTTGTGCTGTGATTTGATATTAGTATTCAATCATTAGGGTGTTGTTTTGACCCATATGCGCATTTAACATCAATTTCATTATTTCATTACCATTGGCATAAGTCAGTTGTCACTGCCCCTAGTGGTGTAAAGTCTTCATTAAACATTTAAAAGATGTTTGAAAATCCTATTTATATCTATTCATTCTGATATAAAGATACATGAATGGAAGGGTTATGAACACTTTTGAGATATTAATTAAACTTTTTTCACAGTTTATAATGTCATTCCTTTGTTTTTATTAGATCAGCACATACTTTTATTTGATCATCTTTGTATATGTTTCTATAAATTGCAGTTTCAAATAATGATTATGTTCATTCAGGGCCATCCATGTTGGAAAAATACAATTAGTCTTGTCTGTCTGTTGTGTCAATAAACAGTCACCTTAGGCCCTTCTGGAAGCTAACACCACTCGATCTGCGGTGTGAAGACAATTAGGGCAGGTATATTGATGTGGTAGCACCGCCGCAGCCCTGCTGTCCTAGCATGAGGTGGTGTCCGTGCAGAGAGGACACTTGTTCACTGTGTGTTTCCAATCACACGAGCTGCCTAATGGCTTTGCGCTCAGCCTGTCACAGGAAACCACATGGCGCATGCGCCCCCGACCAGCACTCCGTCCACTGGGTGCAGTTCGGCAGCTCGGGCAGATGGGATACAGGCAGAAGTGGGGGAGGATTTGAAGGGGAGAGGGAGGGTGAAGAGATGGCATGTGTGTGTGTATGTGTGCTGCCTCTGCCCATCCGTGCATTCAACATGCCATCCAGAGACCCCCTTTTGCGAACTGCCCACACTTCATTAGGATGCCAGGATAATGGCCAACAAGCACGCGCCGTGACACCCCATTTCCTGTGCACTGAGCTCTCCAACCACGACAGATGTCGATAGTGCCGCCGCCACCTCAACCAGGAGCCCCTCCACTTCCTGTCTGCTTGACCGGGCCGCGTTCCACTTTAAGGGAAGAAGGGGCAGTCGGGACAATCATTTGACACCAAAACCTGACCCAGTGCCAGCTTTTTTTTTGTTGTTGTTTTGTTTTGTTTTGTTTTACCCACTAGTTTTCAAATCTCCCTTTTTGGAGGTAATAGCTGATTCAAGCGCTTGGGATTACAACACAGTAAAGGATCATTATGTTCCACTCCCCATCTCCCTGCCACCCCACTCCCCCTTCCCTTTCAAAATCCAAATGATGTATCTGTAGACAAAACATAAACAGATGTTTCAGTGGCTGTTAGGTGTCCTCACTGGGGATACGGGCGAGGAGGGGGGATTATCATTCGACGTGTGTGTTTGCGAGAATCGGGGACAATGTTGTGTTAAAAGGTGTTATTATGGTCTAGCTGCAGCGGCGTGGCATGTGTACTGGTAATAACGGCCAGGCTGGATTTAGAGTGCTGTCACATCAGGAGAGGGGAGCAGGGGCCATGGACCGAGGCTAATGGAGGCAAAACAACCTCCAGCTCCTGCCCCTGCTGTCCAAAAATCAGCTTTTAGAGGGAAAACACAGGCCACCTCTCAGTGCTCGCGCAACACGATACGTCAATATGAGAGGCAATTTAATCCTCTCATTTGAATATGTAGCCTCAAAATAAAAAAAAGAGAAAATCCCTCCCTCCCTCTCCTGCTCAGAGTTTTTGAACCTTGACCAGATTTCAGGACCATGGGGGGAGGAAATTGTTGTACATTTCCTGACAAATTGAGTTAAACGGACATTAAGTTGGGCTTTAAGAAAACAAATGGTCGTCTTTATCACAGGTGGACACTGATGGCTTAATGGGGGCCTGCGAGCTGATCGTATCACCGGCTAATGGCTTGACAGGATGCATTAAGGTTTTTGTGTAAAGAACTGGCGAGCGGAGGCCAGGCAGAATGGCGAAATGCAAACCTGTCAAGTGCTACATGTCCCCCCTCCTTTTTTTTTTTTTTTTTTTTTTCTGTGTGTGTGCAGGGAAGCAGATGTTTGTGTATATACGGTGGACTAGCAGAGGGAGGCCGGCAGCAGATGCCTGTACCGGTGCCAAGGTTCAGGATTGTACAGACGGTGCATGTTCACAGAGAGAAAGCTGGCCTCCCTCTGCCATAGGTGGCTCCCCAGCTGAATGCCCCCGTTCTCCCTCCCTCTGCCCCCCTTCTGTTTAACCACAGCACAGTCCGACCCCTTTTTACTTATTCATCTATTTGTTGAATTATTTACTCATTCCATCGCTCGTTTGGCCGTTTAACGACCCGCCTGGAGGCAGGAGGGAGAGATGGAGCGCTCACTTCAGGGACAGATGACCATTCACTTCATTTATTGGCAAAATAAAAACAAATGCTATAACACTATGGGGCTTTACAGTGTGTGCTAAAGAAGTCAAGAGTTTTCATCCAAAATAGGACACTTAAAAAAATTAATGAAACCATTTCTACATAATAAGACATAATTTAGGACATAAATACATAATTTCTACATATAAGCTTTTTGAAGGTTATCACATCCCTTTAAAAATACACAAATAAAAGATTTAACACTTAGTTAGCTACTTGCTCTGTTCTCAAAACACTTTGAAATGAGGCTTGAAGTCATTTTTGGGAGATACAAAAATAATCGTTTTGCCAGTCAAACTAAAAATTATTAGAAATATGCAAAAATAAATAAATAAATAAATAAAATGAAACTTTCTAGTTCAATTGAAAAGTACATATTAGCTCATGTGTTTTGTTTTTATTTCTACAAAATGAAAAACTAACTAAAAGCTTGAATGTCAAATGTTTCTAAGTTGTATTGTCTCAAAATTACAGCAAAATTTCTTCACTGCCAAGAAAAACATATTTTTTATAAAATAATCTAAAAGTCAAGTCAAAGTCAACTTTATTGTCAGTTCTGCAGCATGTACAGGACAAGCAGTGAATTGAAATTATGGTTCTCTCAAACCTTGGTGAGATGACATACAAGCCAATAAACAAAACAAGTACTATCACTAAGTATATAAAGCATGATAATAAATAGACAAGGCAAATTACAGTCAGTGCATTATATGTTTATGGTTATAGTGCAAAAAAAAAGAAGATATGTTAGCTTAGGTCTGGTTAAAGTGATTAAAGTGGCTGTGTCCTTGTTCCTGAGGGCGTCAACCTGAGCGTGTAAAAAGTTTAAGTGTTGTTGGGGGTGTGAGAGACCAGGGTGTGTGTGTGTGTGTGTGTGTGTGTGTGTTTGTGTGTGGAAGGTGGGCAGAGCAGGGAGAGAGCTCAGCATTCTGACAGCCTGGTGGACGAAGCTGTCCCTCAGTCTGCTGGTCCTGGCCCGCAGGCTCTGCAGTTTCCTTTCTGATGGCAGCAGGTTGAAGAAGTCGTGTGATGGGTGGGTGGGGTCTCTTGTGATGCAGAGGGCTTTACCGGTGAGGCAAGTGTATACTTTTTGCAGGGTTTGCGCTGGTTGGCTTTTTTGGCCAGTGATGTGGTGTTGAAGGTCCAGAAGAGGTCCTCTGTGACATGCACACCAAGGAACCTAGTGCTGCTCACTCTCTCCACCATCACACCACTGATGGTCACATAGACAAGTTACATAAAACAGGTCACATAGAAAGAATCTAACAAAGTAGAAAGTCCATAGCACCAAAGTGGATACCCCTGTGACACAGGTTAGATAACTTGTGATCACCAAAACCAAACCCAATCCACAAGAAAACTAATCACCAGATGAACTGAAAGATATTCCACAATATCAGATTGCATACAAATGGAAAAGGATGCAAGACATAGGTCACCACCATTTGGGGCGGCATGCAGTGGGTAGAGTGGTTGTCCTGTAGCCCCAAAGGTTACTGGTTCGATCCCGGCCTGGAGAGCTCACGTCAAGGTGTCCCTGAGCAAGACTTCGAACCTGGTGTCTTGGGTTGTGGTTGAGCGCCTTGCATGGCAGCTTCCACTATCAGTGTGTGAATGTGTGTGTGAATGGGTGAATGTGAGGTACATGTAAAGCACTTTGGGTAGAAGTGCTGTATAGGTACAGACAATTTACCATTTAAAGCTAATGAGAAAAAAGAAGTGCAGCAGCATTCAGGAGCAGAGAGGTAAGTTCAATAACAATTATTTATTTGCTCTTTTGTGCCAAACTGCAAATTTAAACTACATAGATGAAAGAAGCACAATAAATATTGAATCTTTTATTCATTTTTTTTTATTATTCCCACTTTGTTTTACTCAAATCACATCCAGGATGTTTAGCCTGAATCTGGAAAAGACTGCTTCAATGAAGGCAGAGTCCAAACAGTAAAGCACAGAGATGGTAGTGTGATGATACGGGGTTGCATGAAGAAACATAGAGCAACCGTCTTGAATTCTCTATGCAGAGGATATTAAGTCTGAAACTAAAAATAAGTGACACTGAAAAAAAATCACTACTTGATTCTCAGTAATAAAAGGTTCACAGACTTTTTCCTGCTGTGATGAAACTGAATTTAAGCTGTTTCTACTTTTTCAATAAGATTAAACATTGTAGAGTTTGACTGAGAGGTGGCACAGTTATTTAGAGGTATAACATTTTTTAACCATATGGTATCTGCTGTCATCAAAAGAAACTATATTTTATTATCTGGTTATGGATAACTAACATATGGGAATGAGATAATTAAGCCATGGCCATGTCTTACTAATGTCTACATATAGGATATCCTTGCAACATACCACCTTGTTGTTTAATATTTATCAGTTTTTTAGGAGGATGTAACTCCCCTGGGGTTACTATGGTGTGGGCAGCCATTCAACTTTGTTCTACCTGGTGTCTTGTCTACATTCAGTTTGGAAACCATTCATTAAGCACTTTTTCATTTCAGTTTAATTCAGCTTTATTTAGCTAATTAGGAGCTAATTCATCTCCCTTCACCTTTGCAAACAGTCAAATTTGATCCAATTTATTGTTGTCCAGTTACAATCCAAATAAAACAAAATATATGATCCACATTAGTCTTATAATAACTGTTTCTATATAAACCAATTCATGAAAAAAATACTACTGCTAATAATAATGAGATCTATGATTCCATCTTGAACATAAAGAGGGCAGTGGGTGACAGTGGGGGGAAAAATTAAGCAGAATCTGACTAAGGAAGGGTGGCCATCAAGTGATTGAATAAAAAAAATAAATAAATAAACAGTAAAATGATCCATGTCACAGGCATTTTAGTAAACCATGGCCACAGATTAATCTATGTTGTATCGATGTCACCAGATGGGCTCCATACAATCATGTGCATAATCTAAAATATTTGGCATCCTGGCTACTTACCTGCATTAATTGCATAGCATTTATCCATTCTTCTCATAAAAAGCAGAAAAGCTTTTGTACTTTTCTACACCCTTACCCAAACAAAGAAAGTCATTTCACCTTTTATTCTTTTTTTTTTTTTTTTTGTTATTAATATGCTTGGAGTGAATCCACATTGTCTGAGCTATAATGGAGAACACCTCAGCTGCTCATTATGAGACAGTCTACATGTGTAAGGTAGTGATGCGTTAGACATTGATAAGCTAACTCTCTATTTCCCAACACAGCGGAGGATCACAGCTTCTCCTTTGACACCTCCCCGTAGTTTCGACTTTAAGAGAGAACTTTTCCTCCTTTTCTCCTCCCCCCTGGCCTCCCCTCCTCTGCTTTGGAAGTAGAGCTCTGCTTTTGCGAAGGTACAGCTTGTTTTATTAACATCAAAAGCGCCTGTGGGAGACAGCGGTGATCAAATTCCCCTCTAATTAAAATGAACCTGGGATGAGAATGTTGTGCTGTTTAACATGTACAGAACGGTGCGGATTCCACAAAGCAGCTCCTCCTTTTGTTGCTGTAGATAATGCAAGCCCCGTCGAGACGCCAACGTGGGCAGAATGAGCGTACCTAGAGCATCGTCTGAATCAGGGTGATGTCCTCATCGTCGTGTGATGTGAGGCTGATGTCAAATGTGCTCGGTGAAGCCTAAGCTTCACCTCGTCTTTAATTTGGAGGGTGATTGATGGACCTGGAGGCAATGTTGCACAACGTTCAACTTTCCCTACCGAGCCAGAGTTGTTTGGAAGCCCTTCCTTCGTCCTTGTCTCTCAAGAAGCTTCAAAACTTCCTGCGAGTTCAAGATCACTTTGCTTTTTGTCTTTAGCTTCTTACGTGAGCTTCACTGTGGCTTCAGAGTCTAAAGATATTCATCGTATCCATGTGCATGAGGTAAAAAAAAATACAAATCTACTTGAGATTATTAGATATTACATCATCATTTTACTATGTGGGATTTTTTTTCAAGTTATTAAGTTTGTAGGTTATCTAAATAAAAGTATCTTGCATCAGATAGATCTCAAAAAGTTCTTGCTTGGCCGTTAAGGTCAGTTCGGTTAGGGAGCATAACCAGCAAGATGTTTTTTTTTCTAAATAAACACAACTTTAAATCATGTTTGTGCCATGTTTGCGTTGGTTCTTATATCTGTTGACAAGCATCAGATGTGTTTTTGACAGAATATTGATGACCCTTTCGGCATCAGCTCTTACTCTGGGGTTTAAGATTCAGGTTTGATCTGCAGTTATGACGGGGCAGCGTTTGCACAGAAGGTGAAATGAGGGATACAAATTCAATTTAGGTGTTTCTGCCGATCAATGCCAGCAATCCAACCTTGATCTAAGGTTATGAATACCTGAACAGATGTTTGATGTGACACATACAGATGATACAGAACAGTTTTTTTCTTATTTATTTATTTAATGTTTTTTGTTGTGAAGGATTAAAGATGTAAAATTGTGGGTTGTGAAATATTCCAAATGTAAAGTTAGAGGCACAGTCTGACTGCCTCTAACTGTAACTGCAAACTGACCAGACTTTGCAATAAAATAAGTCTTTAGATGGATCATTTCTATTTTTAAAATTAAATTAAGATTAAGATGCAGCCTCATTAGCCAATGATCATTTGTTGGGTAACATTTGTACATATAAGCTTATTTATTAGACTTACATACTATTACTTGACCATTACCTGGTCAAGTCTAGGGCATAATATGCCTCCTCCATAATTTCTTGTCCTTTTTTCTTTTTTTGGTAGTTGAAATCTCTGTTGGTGAGTCATCATCATTTGCCCTTTGATACTTTCACAAATTTGTCCATGTTTTACTAGCAGTGCAAAAACAAAGTTTGATTTAGCCTTGCTGCGCCCCCCAGGGAGCCTGCCCCCCATTTTGGGAACCACTGCATTAAAAGCAGTTTGGACAGAAATAAAACAATAAATATTGATTTTAAGCTTTGAAAACAAGTCTCATGACTCATCCAGTCAATCAGTTTCTCAGGGTTCTTATAACATGTTAAAAACAGAGAACCAACTGTGATAGTTGCAGAACTACAACACACCTGAGATTAAAAAAAAAAGAAAAAAAAAGTAGTGTTTCAAAATAAAACAAAAAAAACTTTCAAAACTTTTTCTGTAAAATACAACTTTAAAACTTAAAAAATCATTTGTGAAAACAGAGTAAATAATACAAGCATTTCATTTCAGAAAGATTTGAAAGACACAAAGAAATTTGAGTAGATATCTTACATAAAACACATTTGAATATTTTTAAGAAAACATGAGTATCTTAAAAACACAATGAAAGCATAAGAAATGCAAAACTGCACAATAAATTGATTAAGAAAAAAACAATTGCCCCAAATAACACTATATGAATAATGATGAATAATTATTTTATTGTGTTTTAGTTATATTCAGGGTTTAAGGATATTGTTTTTTTAATTTTTTTAATAAATTTTTTTTTTTAATGGGCCTATTTAGTCTTGTATTGCATTCTAAAACTGCATGCTTTTATATTTTTGTTTTTTTATGTATTTTTTTTTTTATTTATTTGAAAATATATATAAAAGATGTTGTAGTTTTTGCTGTTTTGGTATTCCGTATTTTTGATTTGCATCTCAGGGCCACCATAGATTTCTTTCATTTCCAGGTATTAACATGAAAGTTGTTTGATGACAATTGAGTTGAACAAAATACCTGCTTTTCCAGAAGCCAGATGCTCTGAAGATGAAGATTAGAAACTCTATTATTTTGTAAAATGAGATAACTGAGGTCATGATCCTTCTCTAGATTCATTTTGGAAGAGACCTGTGTTTGTGAACATTTGTTAAATTTGCTGCACATAAACAGTGTGAGTGGATTCCTGCAGACGTGAATCCAGGCGATGCTTCTTTTACAGCCGTCCCAGCCTGCTGTCAGACCCAGGAGCAGGTAGCCTGCACTCCATTAAACAAACACTGTGGCCTCTCACTTTTATTTGACATTTTATTTGGCTGTGACAAACGAGCAGCAGTTGGATTATAACATAATTTGTCTCCTCTTTATTACCGGCACAAAGGACACCATTCATTAATTATTCTGCCGGTGCTGCTCAACACTAACTGGAAAGGTCCCTCTTTGGACAGATGGCGAGGACAATGTTATTTATATCAATCAGTCCAAAATGTTCAGTGAGGATTACAATTCCTTGGACCGCTTTGATTTATGTCTGTGCACCTCACCCCGTTCCCAACCTCTCCGGCTCCTGCGGGGACACTTTAATCGAATGAGAATTGAAAACAGACTCGTGAGGCAGCAATGTGTTTCAGCATGTTTATTTATACACTTTATTTTTTCTCCACCACAGGTCGTTGAAAGTAAAGTTGTGCTGCTTTTGTTGGAGATGTTTTCTGATTCCATTCTGGATTGATCAGTGTTTGTGCAGGGATGACACTTCTTTTATCTAAACACCTGTCACAAAAACAGTGCTTCAAAGGGGTTGACTGCTAGGGCCAGGCCAAGTCTGTTGGGGGCTGTAATGAGGATGGCCCCCACACATGACATCTCCATTATATGGTTAGAAAACATTAAGGTGCAGTCATGATCTTCTTGTAGGAGCTTCAAAATCCCACATTTAGTCTTTAGTCTGAGATTAAAATGTGCAGTTATTTGAATTTAAATGTCTGCTCATCCAATATGAAAGAAAATGGGGGGAGGAGGCATTTCCAAAAAAGTATGCTATGTATGCTTCCTGCAGTTATATCCTGACGTGTAGGTTTGTCATTAACCTGCTGTGGAACTACCAGATGGGTCTAATCTGTACCATCTTCACTTGAACTAAGTTGGTTTTTTTGCTACATTTCCTGAAACTTAGGAGACACTTAGACAATGGACAGGTTGTGCTTTCTGGGGTTTTTTGTTTGTAATTTATTTCATTAATTTAGTTGGTTACCAAACCAACATGTTTGCAATTTGTTTGGTCAACTGGTCTGCCTGGTTTCTTAAGCTGTATTTTAGAGTAAATTCTGTTTCCAGGGACATCCTTGTGTTTTTCTACCAGGCAGTTTATTGTTTCCAACTTGGAAGAGAAAATCTCTTGTCTGCATTTCTTTGTAAAGTTTTGCAATAATTTTTAATAAAATCTATCTTTTCATTTAATTATTTCCATATGATCTGCATGATACAGTGCTTCACCAACACAACTGCAGCTAACTAATAAAGGGTTTGGTCATTTCTTAGTAAATGTGTCTCAATTTTGCATCTGACAAAAAAAAAAAAAAAAAAAAATGTTTTGAGAATCAGGGCAAAAAAATTAAGGGCTCAAATATCCTGGCTCTATGCAGGCTTTTAAGTACCATGTTCTTACTTTACCAAAAACAAAATGCAAGACTTCTATGTGGTTTTGCATCAAGTCAAACATTTCTTTGATTGTAATTTACCTGTGTGAGGAAGGCTACATGCAAACTGCATGCTGCAGCCTTTGCGGCTAGAATAATAAATCCAATATGTATAGCATGCTTGTTGAGTACAGAGAGGCAGGTCTGACAACGCCTCTAACAACTCTTCATTACCTTTCTTCTCTGCATGCAAACCAGTCCCAGAGCAACACTTGGTCGCTGGGTGCCATGATTTGCACGTTGGCGTGGAAAGAGAAAATATATTTAGTAATGAATACCATTTATGGAGTAATTAGTTTTATGCAAACTAGTGAAGATGAAAGCAAAAATCTCTATAAATTATGAATCATGTTATAACTTATCAGGGGTGCTTATCATTGAGTTAACGCACCTCCCCGTTAATTAAAAATGTTCACACAGAGTCAAAGGAGGGAAATAGTTTGCCGGCAGACTCATCAGGTAGCTCAGTATCAGAGAAAGTCTTGAAGCAGCTTTTCTTCTTTCTTCTTAGATCAAGGACTGCATTTGGAGCTGCAGAGTTACACAGTAAAGCTGCAAATACTAACAGGTGGAAGAATATCTGAACACTGGCAGGAGTACAGCTGTACAGAGAAGACATGAACTCTAGGTAAAAACCACCAATTCCTCTCCCTTCTCCCAACCCAAACCTGCATTCTTCCAAACATTTGCCCATTGACTAGAAAAATCTCCCCGGGCCCCTGATGGTCCCTGGCTCGAGGATGCCCAGGCGCTACAGCAACGCTCATAAAAACTCAATTCATCAAGACGAGCGTAATTTGCTCCGAACGGAAAGCGCCACAAAAGGGGGCGAGCTTGTCAGCGAGACAGGTGGCTGGAGATCTCGCTCTGATACTGAGCGATATGAATAATAGATTCTGCTAAATGTACGCCAGGACCCGGGCTGTAAACACAGCTGCCTCCTTTCCCTTCCAAAAGAACAGCTTGGCTGGATGAGAAGCCCGAGCGCTCTGCCTCCACCTGAGGACTGGGGGAGGAGGGGGGAGAGAAGGGGGCGATTAACTAATCAAATGCAGGGGCTAAATAGGAGGCAAGGAGAGAGAGAGGAGACAGACAAAGGCATGGGGGAGAGGTGTGAGTCAGAAGGTTTGCACTCAATGCTTCTGCTCTAACACTGAGCGGCACAAAGGAAGCTGATCACTGGGAAGTGATGTCAGACTGAACATTTGAAGTTTTGGATATAAATAGCAGCCTTGCTTTGATAAAAATAAATAAATAAATAAATAAAAAAGCTTAAAAACTGATTTTTTTTTTTTGCAGGTCATAACATAAAATCCTGACTTTATTACAAAGAATTTCAATATACAACTCATGTGACATGTAAGTGTAAAATTTGGGAAAGAAAGAACAGTGAAAGAAAAATAAAAAACAAAAAAGAAAAAAACAAAAACACCCTTAGTAAAAGAGTTCAGGTGATACAAAGGCAAATAAAATTCCCATTCTGCTTATCCATAAGATCAGTTTTATGTATGATTTCTACTTTATATTTATTTATTCATATATTACTTTTTGAACAGATATCCAATCAAAAGGGGTAACAAATTACATACACAACATAAGTAAAGACTCTGACCCTGCAGAGCACCACCTACTGTCAGAGAAAGGTAAGGTTAGCATGCATGTTCTTAGGAACAAGCACTAACTTATCCTGACTACCCACAATGTCTCCAGTTATTTTGAATATGCTGCAAGGAACTGATAAATTAGAAGCCAAGAAAAAATAAGGAGAAGTTAGTAAAGAGCAAGGTTTTAGCATTTAGTGAGCGATGGGAATTAGCATGAATGTTTTTGCTTGCTTCCACTTAAACCAAAGATAGCTGTTGAAGGTGCTACCTATAAGAAGCACTGGGCTAGGTAGGGTCTGAAACTGAGATAATCATAAAGCTAGCAGACTGAACTCTCAGCACACAACAGAAGCAGTAAAAGTTGCTGTACTCAGAGAGCTACTAGCTCCAGGAGCTAGCTTGTTCCCATTCCTATGCAGCACATAGAGTGTGTCTCAAACCGCACACTTACGTGAGTGCACTGGAAGGTAGTGCGTAGCGCTACGCACTACCTTCTGTAGTGCACACTATCGTGGGTAAGTGCTGACCCAAATGGAGCACTAACGTTTTGCACTTACCGGTTGTGACATACCAGCATTTGACGGCGATTCTTCTGCCCGCTTTAATTTACAGAATGAATTTCCAACTCTTGATTTTACTTTCCTTTGGTTTATTCCTAACCCCACCTGTAACACCTGTAAACTACACTACCGTTCAAAAGTTTGGGGTCACTTCCCTATTGAATCCCATGGCAAAGTGACCCCAAACTTTTGAACGATAGTGTATGTTGCATCTAACGGCAACTCAGGATCCTCCTCGGCTGAACATGAGTTAGAACGTATGAATCTTTATTTATTTTAAGGCATATGACCCTCCTACATGCTGCCTAATGGCAGCGCTGCTCCATTAATATACTCTTTTTTTAGGACAATCCGTCCAAGTTCTTCCAAAGTCCAAATCCAAATAACATTCACGTACGTGTTTGCATGTCATCATACTTTTAAGCTATTAAATGCCTTTAAAAGGCCTCATTTGTGAAACAAAGTACCCTTGCCTACACTGTATTAGTCTACCTCAGCTGATAACAATAGAAACCATCAGCACACACGTTCATGTGTCTTTGCATGTCTAACGCATACCTATTAGTATAAAGTGCAATTTAAACACTAGTAAAACAGCTTTTAAATATGCAAAGATATCTTCATTGAATTAAAGTACTTCACATCATATACATCTGTTTTCATTGGTGTTTACACTGATACAGTTCACATCTGGCAGCAGGAAACTGATTAAACTAGAAATTATGGTTTAAAATATGAAATGCAGTAATGAAAAGGCCAAAACACAGGGATGCAGAAAACTTTTTACTTTAACTTTTTATTGAAATAGTTTTCTCTTGCCGCCTCCTCTTCTCCACAGCAGCATCAGGTGGTAAATAACTCAGTGCCACTGCTGGCTCAGTATTTTGATGCCACAGTGACCTACGGTGAACACACATTGGCAGTTTATATGAAAGCAAACATTATTTATGTTTATATGTACTTTATGTGTACTTTGCAGACTCTTATCTAAAGTGATGTACCGTCAGCTACGGCTTAGTCAGCAGTATCATCTAACCCGGCCGGTTCTCTAACCAGCGGTGTTTTGTAATCAGTTTTCAGATCAATGAATTTTGTTTACGTCAAAGACACCGCAGTGCTTAATATGGAGGTTCAACAATCATGAATAAACATACGGAACCTATAGCATTCCTAACTTCTAACATTTCTAGCCTATCTACGTCCGCAAAACTGGCAAAAAAAACGCTAACAGTCACGTGTGCTAACTCTACTGCTGTCTCCAACAAATGATCAGATCCATAACTGTTGGCAGGGATAGAAGAGATAGGTAGCATGCTGCCATTTATATTAGAATTATGATAACTTCATACTTACATCTATACAAAATAGCCTCCGCGTGCATCGTAGCGCTATGTCGGTGCCCGCCATTATTCAGCTCTGGAAAACTGGTTGAAAGTCCTTCCCCTTCTGCTACGTTAGCAAGATGGCGTCCATTTAGTGCGCGTAGTGTCCATTGTTTCGCACTAGATTTTTGGCCGAGTTTAGGGCAGCATCCGGGCACTGATTTTTACTGAAATTTCTGTGTCAGCACTAGTGATGCGCGGGCCGCCTCCTAACCCGCGGGTCCCGCGGGTTACCCGCGGGTCAAAGAATTTTCGCTTCACTGCGGGGCGGGTTGGTGTGGTTTACTATTCTGAAATATTTAGTTCTATCTATTAATTTTATTTTTTGTCAAACTGAAAATAAAGACCTTAATCAGTGTCTACATTTTGTTACTATAATATGTAAGACAAAATATTTATCAGTTATTTAAACACAGGTCACGTTTTGTAACGTAATGTCCACGTAGGTGCGTAGTAGGCTACGCAGGCTACGTGCAGAAAGCGCCAAGCAGACACGCAACAAAAGATGGAAGAAGAAGTGTTGAATAACATTCGTTCGGGAGTTTACGTCCTTAAAAAGAAGAAAGAGGGTCAAATGGCTAAATCACAGGTTTGGGACAGGTTCAACGAGGTAATCAGTGCAGACAACAGCAGCAGCATTGGCTATGTGCTTTATAACATTTAAACGCTTTAAAACACTTTATTTATTTGCCTATTTATGTTTATAGGCTTAACGTTCAAATGAAAATACATTTTGTGTTGCCAGTTTCCAGTGCCAATTTAGGAGACCATATGCACCTTTCTCAGACTAAATAAAAGCATTCGTCAATATCATAACATGTGTTTTAATGGGGCGGGGCGGGTCGGGTTAAAAAAATAGAAGCGGAGGTGCGGGGCGGTTTGGTGCGGTCCAATTTTTTCAAAAGAGCGGGACCCGCGGGTCGGAAAAAAACCCGACCCGCGCATCACTAGTCAGCACACTAAGTACTTAAATGTACTGTTTGAAGTATAGAAGTTTGCGGATTGGGACACACCAGTAGTCTCAGAGCTAGCTGTTTCACGCTGAGAAAAAGTCTTGTCAGATTGTGTTCCAGCTGAAGCCTCATTTATGCTCATAGTAAAATGTGTAAACACATCCATATTGACCCGTGTCCGTCTTCTGCATCCTTTACCTGCATTTTTTGTCCATTTTTATAGAGCTTTCAGATGCATAGCCAGGACGTAGCAAGCAGCAGCATCACCAGAAACTGTGGGGGCAGTGTTGCACAGTAAAGCTCACATGCAGCTTGCAAAAGGAACAAAGAAGAAGAAACCACACCTGTGTACTGCCTCTTTTTATGTTTCTTTTTTAGAATATTATCATAATCTCATCTACCATCACCATGTTTGCTATTGTATGATACTGACCTCAAAACCCGGAGATGAACTCTAAACTCTGCATTGGCTGTATTGCCTGTCAACCACACAAACATACAAGCTGCATGGGAATCTGTGGACAGCGATGTTTGATAACTTTTGAAACAAATGTACCTTTTATGAACTTTAAGATAGCATACATTAGGGTTGAGACTTCATTCTGCTAAGCTGTCAGAGTTGTTAATCCTGGGCTATCTCTGGGAATGTTGGGCAAACTAGCAAGTTTGAGTTAGCCAGTTTTGTGGCACTTACAACACCTGAATTGTTAAAAACATAGTAAACTCATTGGTTCGAAGATGTGCATATAAATTAACTTTAAATTTAACAATTAACTATTTATTAATTTTTTAAGAGGCTTTACTAATGACACAATGATAACAGTTTGGATATATAAAAGATGATATGATGCAGTGTTTAACATGCCTCTGTATAAACATCTGGAAATATGTTGCTGGCATTAACTTAAAAATGAGCACACATTCATAAAACAAAGAAACAACTAAAGAAATTTAACAAGACAATGAATCTGCACTGTAGCTGCTTAGCTGCAAAAATGAAAAACTTAAATAGGAAAATAATTCAAATAAAATAATTAAACCCCTATTTTAATTACTCCTATATTATATAAACATAATTTTAACTGACCAATTTTTCCAAAGGGTTATTTCACCCAAAAAGATTATTTTATTTGCAGCCAGAAAATATTTATAAAAGGTGTATATCTTGCAAAGTTTTGGTGAACTAAAATATTTAAGGTAAATTAAAGAGGCTGCAACACAACAGAAAATCAAAGGCCTTAATTTCAAAGACTTCTTGTTTATTTCAGAGTTTCTCCCAGATGAAGGGATGAGTAAGACAAAGTTGTGTGGAACGTGACGGTTTACTCATGAATTATCCCGTGCTTCTCACCGTTGACTCACAGCGAGCTATAGTTTGCTGCTGATGTAATTTTCCTGCGCCAACCACCACCACCCACTCCCTGACACTCCATCAATGGCGGCTCCTCTGCGCATCTGATGACTCCCCAGATGAAATTTAGGAGGATTTCGCCCAGCCGAAGGTAATTAATTCTTCAATTAAAATGTTGTTAAACATTTTTAATGAGTAATTGGCACTGGGGAATGGGATACAAAACTATGTTTAACCAGAGACAGACAACACGGATGTTTCAAAGTTGGTTTCTGCAAATCTGTTCATTGACCCACTTCTTTGTCTCCCCGAGTATTGCATGGCACAGAAATATAAATAAAAAATCAAATGCGAAGTGTCTCCTGGCACAGAGGATGTGTCCTTCATCTCAGGTGACTGCTGCTTCATTTGGCTGCTGCTTCATTTTTTTTCTTCTTCTTCTTTAATTAGGGCATGAGGCAGTGCACAACAACCTGAGCTACACAGCTGCAGACAAATGTGACATCTCAGTGCAGGAACACACGCCATTTAACCTGATTTCTCTTCAGTGTGAACAAAGACAAGGACAGATTGATGGAACAGAGCATGTTTCATTAATCACCAGCAAATGACACAAATATAAACACTTTTTTTGTACATACTTGGAAGCACTTCAGGATTCCTTTTACAGAATATGTGAAAGGTTTGACAAAATGACTAACCAGATCCACCAGCACTGTACTGACCATCACTGCTTGTCATAACTTTGATGTTTGTATTACTTAAAGGCTCATATTTAATGAATGTCAGGTATACTTTAAAGACATACACGTTACATAAAAGCAAAGTCACCCTAATGCATAGTAAGAAAAAAACTGTTTTAATTCGAAGTACAGACAAATTAATATTAGATGTTTTAGAAATAAAACTTTATTGTGCTGGGATGAAATAAAAGTGATTTGAATATGTGAATTCTTTTTTTTTTTTTCTAAATCTACGGTGGCCCAGAAGTGTCACAGCAATAGAAAAGCCACAGCACTTCACAATTATCCATAATACAAACAGCTGCAACGGAAGTTACATCATTTTATTTCTTTATTTCTTTTTTTCTTTCTTTATTTTTTATTTTTTTGTACTTTTTTTTCTAGAAATTGCACTGCACGAAACAGTGAAAGTAGATTTGATTTGATTTCTGCACTTATCCTAACTCTTCCACTTGTCAGAACGAGAAAGATTTGTCCAGCTCTTTGGCTCAACTCAGCACTGAATAAGTTGCGTGCACTTATGCCCAAGATGATATTGTGTGATGAAATTGTGATCTTGAATTTAAACACTTACAAAAAAATAAATAAAATAAAATATGCCCTGCCTCCAGCACTACATGACAGCACCTGGGTCCAACTGCACTCACAGCACTCTCACTGCAACTTCATTATGATGTTCTATCTTGTTTGAATTCTTGCTTCTTCTGTTCTTACTCTCAAATGTAAGTTGCTTTGGATTAAAGCATCTGCTAAATGACTATAGAATAGAATAGAATAGAATACAATAGAACAGGAAGAGAGCAGTGACAGAAGTTTCTGTGGCATAACTTTCACTGTTGCCCACTTTGTGTATTTATATATATATATATAAATATATATATATATATATATACATATATATATATATATATATATATATATATATATATATATATATATATATATATATATATATAAGGCTCTCAAAAATAACATTAACTAATTTATGTAGTTGTGGTAAAAATTTTAACCCATGCACAGCATCTGTCATGTATAACGGTGAGACATGGAGATTTCTAAAGGTGAGCTGGCTCACTCTATGAATGGATTTAAGGGTGTCACAGTGGTGGCAGATGAGGATGTTTTAATACTCGTACTTTTCCTGGTAAGAGGGTTCAATGTCTGCATTTTTCCTGCATTTAAAAATAAAAAAAAAAAAAAAAAACTTTTGACATCGTTTGTACAAACATCATTGTTCTTCTGGTCTCTGTAGCTGTGCAGCTTATCGTGGCAGCCTCCTACTTTCCCCTTCTCTCTCCTGTTATAATTCATGATGAACTGTGAATTTAGTGCTTTTCTTGTCATGTTGACCACTCAAAGCACTTTAGACTACATTCACCCATTCACACACACATACTGTTAAATATTAAGTGCTTTCCCTTTCACACACATTCATACCTCAATAGCCATTTCAGGAGGCAATGTGGAGTTCAGTCTCTTGTCCAAGGACACTTGGGCATGTAGTCAGGGGAAGCCTGAAGTTGATCTACTGGCTTTCAGGTTGGTAGATGACTGCTCTTTTTCCTTAGGTACAATCACCCAGATACCTTTTATCACTAAAAAGAATTTGGTGAAACAGTTTTAAATGATAGGCTCCTCCCTCTCTGCTGTGCTTCAGCACTGCCTCTAAACACCTTCCTGCAGAAAGTAGTCATGGCTTACGTAGAAATCTTCAGTAAGTGTCATTGACACTTACGGAAGATTTCTTCTCAACCTGGTTGGCTGTTTTCACTCATTCATGTTCATTTCTTAAAGACACATTACATAACTGTAAAACGCAGCATTCTGGACTTGTTTGATGGCACAGTGGCATATATTATGTGCACTTTTGGAGCTGTTGCTTTCTAGCAGCATCCCGAGATGAAAAAACACACTGTACAACTTTTTCATCCAGGACACTGTATGATGTTGCTGCCAAGTTTCGCTTTGCGCACATATCACACAGATAACAACACATTGGCCTTTTTGAACTGATTTCAGCAAAGAAACGCAAGAAGACATTATCGGAGGAAGTGAGGGAAAGAACGAGAGAAAGGGACACAGTACAGGTAGGATGCAAGATAAATGCTGAATTAGCCGTAGAAAGGGTTCTGTAGTGCGTCTTTGACAAATCACTTACCTAATATTTATCGATTTATTTATTTAGTTTTGCATCATTGTAAAAACAGAGTCTCTGCAAATCACACTGTGACAAAACTACACAATCCTACATATGGGCAGTTTGTGGGGAGGGGGCTTTAAGCACAATGGTCTTCTTGAGACTCAGATTTCAGGGAAAAGTTTTGTTGTTGAAAACAGCCCTCTGGTGTCAAACCTTTACATGTAGCTCAAATTCCAATGCAGTAACAAGAATCAGCAAGCAATTTGGAGAAAAGGGGGATTTTTTTTAAAAAAAACCTGATTTATTTAGAAGAAATGACAAACATGACCAGAAAAAATGCATAAAGAGACTTTTTGTTGTTGAAGTTCTATGTGTGATTGTTAAAATATGGCTCGAGGCTTCAAGCAGAATTACAGAAAGCACTTCTTTTGAAGAAATCCTGTCGGCTTTGTGTTGACTTTCATGGAAAACGACCTTTTACTGGTACCTATAAAACATCTTTATTGCCTTACCAAGTCACAGGTCTCTAAGATAATATACAACATGGTGAGTTTGTATTTTTAAAGGTTCTTGCAGTAACAACTTATCCTTTTGTATGAGCTTCTAAATAATCTATATTAATATTTTTTTTTATGATTATGAAGCTCATTCTGGGAAATAGGATGGGGGGGGAGTCCACTTATCTGTTATCATAAGTTTTCTATCTGCTGTCCACTGGAGCCTGTTCACAGTTGTCTTCTGCAAATCAATGCAAATACATCTGTATGTAAAGGAAACCCTGATTCTGTGAAGTAGGAATAAATAGGAGGATGCGTACACACCAACCTTAACGTTAGCTAATCATGAAGCTAGTTTAGGGAGCATCAGTTCATTACAGCTCTGTACTCTCTAGGTTCCTGGCATTGTTCTCTCAATTAAAGACTTGTAAATGTGTTGTTTGCTTAATCACCCAAAAACTGGCCCCTAGGACTTCCCCATAATGCAACCCCATTAAGAAGGCCATCAAAACAAAAGATCTGCCTCTAATGGCATTAATCCCTCACTTCTGTCAAGCCAAAGCCAAACTTGTATCTTAAATGAGCAATGATGGATGAGAGTGGGCCTCCGTGTCAGAGAGTTTTATTGCTCGTGATGGATGCACCGGGCATGCCACACACCAAACCTCAACCAGGGCCCATCACCGTCAGAGCTGGTCCGTCCCATGTGAGTCTCAAATAGCCCGGCGTTTCTGGAAGTCAGATGGCCGCTTATACCGCTGAGGGGGAATGGAGAGAGAAATGAGGGCTTATCCAAACAAGCTCATTAGCACAATTAGCGCTCGTTTCCTGTCGATGGACCCCTGGAGCTCTGCTAAAGTTTGACTACACACTGTGGTGACTTAGATGATGAGTCGCAGGCCAGGGAGGGGTGATGAGCAGCGGATTTTGCAGGCCACAGATATGTGATCTTGAAGCGGGTGTCACTAGTTGAAGTACTTTTTCATCCTTCATGTATTTTCAGTCACTTTTCTCAGAAGTGTTTGCCTTGTCAGATTGCTTGTTAACAAGGATATACAGTATACCTCAGCTTCAGCTCATTTTCAGATACTATGTGCACCTTTAAAGAAGTAAAAATAACTTTGTGTGTTTTTTTTTTATTACAAACAAGGTATTAGCTTTTTAATTAAGAAGTCTTGTTTTTTTTTTTTTTTTTGTTTTTTTTTTTGTTTTTTTTTAAGACAAACACTACAGACCTCCATATTTACACTTTTAGCCACATTTAAATCATTCTAACATCTTGGTTCCACCAAAAATCACAGTGACCTGATTAAGTACAAGTAAGATTTCAGGTTTTACTTGCAGTAGTTAAAAGGACTACTTCATCCTTTTTTTTTTCTTTTTTTTTCTGATGGCCTTTGACCTTTACAGTATTCACCCTGAATGCTTGTAACCACATCTGTCTCAGCATGGAACCGTCTTGTTATTGCACGCCATGTTTTCAGAGTCTTTGTATAAGAGCGTCCTCTGTGGGAGTACAATCTAAAATGTAAATGTGGCCCATGTTGAGCATTTCTAAATAAAGCTTCTGCTTTCCCTACGCGCCACACGCCAAGCCGCTGGAGCCATTAAGGTGCAACACAAAGACACATAAGGCCTCTAACTTCGTATTCTTCTTAATTATATATGGAAAGCATTATATTCCCCAGACAGCCTGGTATATTTAAAGAAACCTGAGTCCTTCCAACACTTCTCCTCTCAGGGATCTCATACTTAACAGGAGATCTGCTCTTAAGGGAGCCTCCTCTGGGTATGCAGGCTTCGGAGAGCCAATCACAACCGCAATGCTGCTACTCTGTGCCAACGCCAACCCCAGCACTCGGGCTCATTACATATATTTGAAGAGCAACTTCTGCAGATGTGCACAACAGCAAAAAATGGTTTCTGTTTGCATTCAAGGCAGCAGTTTGTAATGCTCACTACCTTTAAACATGGCTCTCTGTCTCTACTGGAAAGTTAGATGAAAATTCCACCTTATAGTTATAATTCTGTTTTATATTTTTGCAATCAACCTATTTATTTTTTTATGTTTTACTGATTTAATTACGGGTTTTGTTAAATGACCAGAACTTCTTATCTGTGTTTATAAATAAAACACATGTACAATTTAAAATACCATTTGCCTTTTTACCCCCCTTTATCTGTACAAAGATGCTGTCAAGCTAAAAGAAAAAGTTGCCAAGGAGTCCTGAGGTATGAACAAAACCCACACAAATGCCTTTCTACTTACACATTTTTAACTGGATTCCTCATCAGACCATGTGTAAACATGATTATTGTGACTTTATTCTATTTTCTTCTTCTTTTGAATTATTCTTTTTTTTTTATGTCACACTTTGAGCTCCAGAAAACTCCTTGCTTAATAATTTGTGTAAATAGATCCTGATGATAAACTGAGGGAATTTTTACATCCACTGATTATGAGTATGAATAGTTTTATAAATCTAACTAAAAGGGTTTTTGTTGACGAAAATCTGGTCTAGATGTTGACTTCAGTTCAATTATGGCTTGAGTACGGTGGCCCTGAGGCTCAAAAAACAACTACAACTTAAGAAGTGCAACAATACTGCAGGTAAACATAACTAGACACAAAAGAGCCAAAAACAACAACAAAAAACACTAAATCTGACACTAAATCTGTGGAAAACCACAGGAAAGAGAATGAACTTTAATTAAAATGAAGATGACAATCATATGGCAACATTTCTCGTCCGAGTATTTCAGAAATTTCTGATCTACTGGGATTTTCACACAAAAGCATTTGCTAGAGTTTACTAAGAATTCTGACAAAGACAAAATATCCAGTGAGCAGCAGTTGTCTTGACCAATGTGTCTTGTTAATGTCAGAAGTCAAAGGGCAATGGGCAAACTGAGTCGGCTACAGCAGCAGACGCCCCACTAGGTCCCACCCCTGCCAGCAAAGAAGAGGAAAGTGAGGTAAGAGTCTACACAGGCTTACCAAAACTGGACAATAGACGACTGGGAAAACATTTCCTGGTCTGATAAGTCTCCATTTAAACTGCAGCATTCAGCTGGTGGGGTCAAATCATCTCCTACTGGTTTCTTGAACATGGCAATGAGTTCACTGGACTCCAACGGCCTCCACAGTCACCAGATCTCAATCCAGTAGAGCAGCTTTGGGATGTGGAGGAACGGGAGATTCTCATCATGGAAGCAGCTGTGTGTTGCTATCATGTCAATAAGGAAAAGAACTTCTGAGGAATGTGTCAAACACCTTGTTTAATCCATGAAACTAAAAACTGAAGCAGTTCTAAAGGCAAAAGGAGTCCAACCTGTTACTATTAAGATGTATCTAAGATGTGATTGTATTGTGTGGATCCACTATAAAAGACAATTCAGGTCAGTAACAGCCTTGAGATCAGCAGAAAGGAGATCAGAGAAAGAAATTACTTTAAAAATTTCTGGAACATGAAGTTAAAAGTGTGGTGATTCTCTGGGGAAATGGTCTGAAATAGTCAAATATTGTGCGGCATCTTGTTTCATGAAATCAAAAGTGAGATCAAATATTTTTTTTTATTTATTATGCTCTTTAAAATGATTCAGATTCAAACTTTGCAGGCGGGCTGACACTGGAGAAATAGAAAAAAAAAATAATAATAATAAATAAATCTATCTCATTCCAGCAGGAAGTGCCTCCACACCTCACCCTGTAATTAAAGGCGTCGCAGAGCGGGACTCTCAGCTGCATTAGTGAGCAATTCCAGTGACAGGTAATAAAGCAGATCGGTTAATTGCAAATGAATGCACACACCCCAGTTCCATTAGGCATAAATAATTTGGCCACTTGGGTACATGCCTCCCAAATTACTTATTCTTTTTGTGTTTCAAATTACCTATTCTTTCTGATGTTGCCTTTAGTTGATTAGTGAGCTGTGCGCCACTCGCCATTGGCTTTTTCCAGGTTTTCAGCCTGTTTTCATTTTTCATAAGGTGAAGAAGTACCAAGATCAGCCAGTGAATTTGTTTTGCTGTTTTGTTGAAACACAGACAATAATTTATGCAGTTATTCACAACTTTTCCTTTTCTGGTGTGATTTTTTTTTTATCTTTTCCAGGCTTTTCTTCTCACACCTTGCTTAGTTTTTGCTTGGGGATGTGGCGTGAATATTAAACAGTGAGTGGCAGTGGGTTTATTGCTTTGTTTTCATCCAGCACACACATATAGCTACTGCATGTAAAATGCAGTTCCTTTAAAATTCATGAAAGATTTATTTTTCTTGCATGTCTCTGATGTACATAAACATTTTCAAGACAAAGAAGATACTTGTTACAGCTGCTTCCTTGCTGCTGATTGCTTCTGATCTGAAAGTGAAAGATTATTCTTTTCCTTGATATCTGAGACCTGTAAATGTTATCATGTGAATCCCCAGTGGGATAATCAGTTTTTTTTGTTTTTTTTTAATTTTGAACATTCCTGTTTCTGGAGTTTATGAGAATTTTTTGCTCTTTTCTTACAAAAACAAGGTTTAATGAGTTTCATTTTCAAAAGTCTGCCATTCCCTGCAGGCAGTTTTGGACAAATCTCATGTTATTTTCTGAGTTTTGCCCTCTTGTAATAACCCCCCCACCCCCCCCCCCCCCCTCCTTATTTATCACTTGATTTCACAATGTGCAAATATTTTATAATAACCTGCAGGCATGGCAAGAAGACTGGGACATGCTTGTCCAGGCTGCATATCAGTGATGATCGGGGTTGTCATTCAGAGATAAGTGCTGTCTTTTCTCTCCTCAAGTGGGAAGTAAACATTTGTTTCCTTCAACTTTGATGGAGTTTAGTAATGACAGATTATCAAAAATATATTGAGGTAGAGAAGCAAAAGTCCAGAAAGCTTTTTATCGAAGGTTACAATGTGTATTCAGAGATACAATGAAAGAAACATTTGGATAATGTCTGAAACCAGTTGTTAAAGAAAAGTTAAGCCACTTAAGTCTTTTCCACTCCTGAACGCTTCTACAGATGTTTCAAAGTGGAGGCATATAAGATTTTTGAGCGTGGAAACCATTTATGTGAACAGCAGCAGCAGAAAACTGTCTGAATTGAACTGTCCAGACTTTCTCCTGAACATCTGTGGTGTTCCTGTGTGAAAAGGCCTTTAATGAGCATTTTCATGTGTAGAAATCAAAGTGAGTCTCTGTCATTATAAACATGGTGAATTTCGCAACCGGTTTTTACTGTTTAAAAATAGGCACAAACCAAAAACCAAAGCATATCTGCAGATGGACAAAATCTGTAAAACCTATGTGAAGCCATGGCCCTTTTCACATCACTTGCATCCTGTTGGTAAAAAAAAAGACGTATTTGTTAATTGCTGTTCATCCTTAAAATTCGGACATGCCAAATATCATGCACCAATTGAGTGTGCTCATATACATTAAACCAGTATCGGGAAGGGAACAAAATCGCATAATAAAGACGAGCACGACAACTGTAGAAATTAAACAAGCTTTTGAAGAAAGACTATAAGCTGTTTAGGGTGTGTTGGGCAGCTGGAAACAACTTTTAAGTGATTCATTACCCCCGCAGGACTCGCAGGAATGAACTCTGAACTCAGCACTGCCCACTAATGGAGGAATTGACCTTTACCATGGCAACACAAAAGACGCATGAAAGTATGAGGATGACGATGTATGTAAACGTTTGAAATGAACGTCGCTATTTATGCACGTAAAGGAGCATAAATGGGCCTTAACACTACTTCTCTTCCCTTTTCTTCATTCATAGGCCAATCAGCAGCTCCCTCCATGCTGTTTATACTTTCATATTACACCAATATGTCAGTTCTTGTGTTTATTACAGTGGAAGTTTTCTTTCATGTAATTATGCAGTTCACTTGGAATGTGTCTCATGTTGAAAATTTATTTGTTGAAACTCATTCAGACTAAATCCACCATCACCTGCATTTTCTTTTTTTTTTTTTTTTTCTGGTGTAGCATTTGTGTGCTTTGACTTTATGAGCATCACTTCATTATTTTTAAAACACAGATTATTAGATGTTAAAAACTTTAAGTCTTTCAGAAAAAACCCTCAGATTGTTGGGATTTTTTTTTTTATTATTCTTTTTGCGTAAAAGCTTAAGGTTTTAATGGATTAAGTAAACGATAAATCTTTATTAATCCTAACCGAGTAGTTTATCCATCCATTTCCTGAGTTGTTAGGTTGGGTCACAGAGGCAGCCCAAGCAGGGAAGTATGGACTTACCTCTCCCCAGACACATCTTTCATCTTGTCCAGGTGAATCCTGAGGTGTTTTCTGGCCAGCTGAAAGACGTAATCTCTCCAGTGTGTCCTGAGTCTTCCACGGAGTATCTTCCTGGTTGGTCATGCCCGGAGCGTCTACCAGGGAGGTGACCAGGAGAGTGCAGAGTTCATGTCAGTGCCAATGCTGCACCAATCTGCCTGTCAATCTCCTGCTCCATCCTTCGCTCACTTATAAAGAAGACCTTGCAATGCATGAATGCCTCTACTTAGTGCTGAAACTCGTTCCAGATTCAGATAGGATACATCCTTTATCAAGTTAAGGACCATGATCTCTGATTTCCAGTGATAGCTGGAGATCAGGGCTTGATAATGCCTGCAGAGCCACATCATCTGCAAATGCAGAGACACAATCTTAAAGCCACCAAACCAGACTCCTCACCACCGTGGCTGCTCCTAGGAATTCTGCCCAGAAAAGTTATGAACACAGTCGGTGAAAAAGGGCAGCTTTGGTGCAGCCCAACCCTCACCATCAATGAAAGACGAGTAGCTGTAAATGTCTAAAACTAAACCGAATGATAAATGTAAGAGAAGTTGTGACTGGAGTGAGAAGAACTATTGTTGGCATGTCTACTTATTCTTATTATGTTGATTTTTTTTTTGTTTGGCTAATGAATTCAATGATAATTGTAGGACATTTGAACTGTGTATTTGTACCTTTTCGTGGCCTCCCCTTCTTTTTTTCAAATATGCATGAGTAGTGTTGGTAATTGTCCCACTGCAGCTGAAATGAAGATGACTGAGTTTTTTGTCCATCATAAGAAAGCTGCTGACAGACTTTCCATTGGTATTGTCTCCATGGCAACACCACATGATTGTGCCACCACCATATTAGGTGGTGTTAAAGAGGTTGTGGTCATTTCAGGGAATTTTGGATTAACACAATAAGTCCTTTGAATCTTAAACATAGTTAGGAATTGATTAAATGTTGTGACTGTGACAGTCTACAAAATGATCCTTTAACTCTGGGTAACATGAGCATAAATCACAGTTTTTGCATGACTTGAGGCAACCAAATATTTTTTCTTTTTAAACCCAGCTTTATAAATTAAGTTCAGCCATAAACATGAGCCGGATGTTGACATGAATGGTGTTCACAAGTCAGGAATTGGTAGCCAGGGTAACTGTCCTGATCGGCTTACCTTACTAAGGATTGACTGAAATCTCTTCACCAGAGAGCCTCCACTCAGCAGGTTCAGCTTATTTAGTCTAGAGCATGTTTTCCCCAAACCCGTCGAAATCAGTATGACTTGACATTCCTTTAATTGCTCTTATCTTAAGCAGAAAAAACTCAAACATAACTGAGTTCAGTTTCAACAGCTCAAATGCTACTATGCAGATTTAATTTCCCCCTTAAAATGCAGTGAGATTTTCACCAGTCAAACTCCCGGGAGGAGGTGTGATGGTGACCAGACACCCTCCTGTCCTCTCTCCTTCCTCGCCCCCCCCTGCTGAGCGAGCCTGCATGCCGTCCCCAGGTTGCAACAGCCCTAATTAAAATGTCCTTCCTCATTATCATCGATTGCCCCGTGCATTTTGGAAAACAATTGCAGTGCTGAGCTCTGGCAGCGGCAGCAACAACGGCCAAATATAGACATGTGACACTGGTCTTTAGCCCCCATCAGATGGTCCCAGTCCGACATGAGAGCGAGAAAAGTGGGGCAGCAGCCGAGTCTCCCCAGTGGACTCTGGACCACAGCTCATACACACACATTAAGACACAAACATAAGACCACAGATGGCCTGTGCCCCTTTCCAGGGTTTATCAGCTTCAGCAAGAAAAAAAAAAACAAAAAGAAAAACAGACACGCCAAACCAGCGAACTTGCAATCATTAACAATTTGATTTGTTCATGAATAAGTGTTCTTGAGAAAGTTTCCCATTTATAAAATCTGTGACAGAGTTTAGACACGTTAGGCTAGAAACACAAACAATCTGTTTACAGTAAAATTCCTTATGCAACATATTCTGGGATAATTATTCAGTTAACTATTCTGTTTTAAATATCTAATAATTATCCCATATAAAGCTTATAAGTTATAAAGAATGCCATTTAAATTTAAAGAGATATGTGTTCCAGGAGGGCACCAACTATACAAGAAAACACAAAGAAACATTTAAAATTTGAACATTTAAAGAAGTTTCATTTAATCTGCAGCATAAACTGTTGACAAATAAACTGCCTGTAAGGCAAGGCAAGTTTATTTGTATAGCACATTTCATGTACAAGACAATAGAAAAGGCTTTACAGAAAACATTAAAACATTACAGCAGAGTGCAGGAAGCATTAAAAAATGGATTTAAAATTTTTTTTTAAGAAATAAAAGAAGTAATAAAAGCAGAAAAAGCTAAAAGAAAATGGATAAAATGCAAGAAATAAAGTTCTAGTGTGGGAATTTAACAGTTGTTTTGATAAAAGGCAGCAAATTGAAAAGTTCTTAACCCTGATGTGAACCTGCTGAGAGTTTCTTTAGACCTGCAGTTTTCTGGGAGTTTGTTCCACATGTGAGGAGCATAAAAGCTGAACGCTGCCTCTCCATGTTTAGTTCTGACTCTGGGAACAGAAAGTAGACCTGAGGGATCGAACCAGAAGATCCTGAATTTATTTTGGTCAATTCAGTGCTTTGTAAACATTTTGAAGTCAGTTATTTGACAGATAGGAAGCCAGTAAAAATCAATCTAAACTCTCACTTTCCACTTGAGTCAGTTTCTCCGAGACTTTTCCCCAACATTTCATGATGTTCACTGTGTTAAAGCTGACAATGAAGTACAAAAGCTCTCCATTGGAGTCTATCTTTTCCCACAAATTCCTCATCTCCCTTAACATCTGTCCAAAATGCCATTAACCCCTTGATGCCTAGTCATTTTTTTAAATCATTATTTCATTGATTTTTACTTAATGAGTGTCTATATTTGTATTAATTTACTTTTTGTATTTTTTATAGGATTTCTTCTTATCATTAATTATTCATTTACTTAATATTTAATTGTAGTTTAATTTAATCAACTTTTTTTTTTCAAATTTCTTCCTGTATTCTTTTTGTTTTTCTATAAGTAAATGTAAATAAATTCAAGCAATAAGGGGAAAAGTTCTGCTTTATCACATTTATGCTTTAATAGCAGGATGCAGTGTATGTATCCAGAAATGTATCATCACTATGATGCCCTTTGCATAGAACAACTGGTTTTGATCAATGTAAAGGTCGACTCACAAGTTCACCTCCTTGCCCTGCTGCCATGTTTGCACCCATTAAGTTCAAACCAAACATTTACTACAGCGCAGATGCTTTAATTTAAATACAGTCTCTGTTTTTTGGCTTTTAGAGGTGGATTTTCATTTGTCACCACATATTGCAGCCCTGAATTTAAAAGGCTTAATGAAAGTGCTGCAAATAATAATCATCTTATTTACACATGCTGGTTCATAAAGCCGTGATTCATTTAAACAGAATGCAAAGAATTGGTTTAAAATGTCATTTAAGTTGAGTTCACGTTGTTGTTTCATGACTTGAAAGTGGCTCATGACAAAGAAAAAGAATCAGCTGCAAGAGGCTTAAACTCTCCGTAGAGCAGGTCGTATGACACAAGAACTCATTACACAAATTCATTTCACAGGTTCATTTAAAACAAGAAAATCTTAATTGGTCCAGGCTTTAAAATTCATCGCTCTAAACAGTTGTCGTCTTAAAATATCCAGAAATAGGAAAAAAAGCAACATGTTGCCATCAATCATTCATCGGCCAATGTGGGCACCGAAACACGTCACTCAGTAAATGATTCATGGGAACATATTGCCTTCCATGAACCATTTTTCCTTCCAGTTTTAAATATTATTTCCAGGATTATGTCTGTTCTATAAGGGAACAAATACCTCGCTGCTTGCGTAAATACCATTGTGCATTTTAATAATAAGGCTTCAGGCTTCTCCTGCTTGATGGACAGATGGACCAACGAATGGACAGACTGAGCTGTGCAGACAGACACACAGGCATGTCAGAGGAGGCATGTTGCCGGCTGGCGAGGCAGGAGAGAGGGAGCATCTGCCGGCGGGTTTGAGGAGCAGCCATGGCTTCTGTGAATCAGGATCTCCCCTGACGCCAGTAGCGGGCCAAGAGGGGGCCGCATGAGTGCCAGTGGGTCAGGGCAACCACAAATGGTTCAAAATATCATCACCTAAAAGGAACATATAATGAGCAGAAGAGGAAGATTCAGTGCATTTACTTGTGCAAAGATGTCTTTAAATTTTTCTTTGTTTGTTGAAAACTATCAAGTAAAGTTCAATTTTGACAAGGAAGTGGAAAATTTTAAACAGGAAACAGAAAAGAGCTTAACAGCTAGTTCATCAAAACAAAGACAATTGGTGCAATGCTCCAAATAATAGATCAAACACTCATTAACAATTGTTGCATACTGATTAAAATTTATTGAACATAGATGTTTAATTTTATTGTAAATAAAAACTAGTCTTTTTTTTTTATAAATTTAGCTCTAGTTAATTAACTTTATCTAATTATCTTTAATAAAAGACTGGGGTCTCATGGGTGTTTTTGTTATTGAGTAATGCTTGTTTGACTTTGTTCTTTTGGGTGATGTCATGATTTTATTGAACTGGGACATCCAAATCAAGGCATTAAAAGAAAAAAAAAATTGGTACTTAGTACACCTTCAATGCACACAATTAGCACACGGCTAATTAGCATATTGGTACAGAGACATATTAAGGATTTTTTTCAATATGACATTGATAATATATGCACAGCACTTACTAAATTTTCCTTAAATGAATAAAACAGTGTCAGTTCACCAATATCTCTAATCAGTGCAATATGGAGGGAAAGTATGAAAGAGCAACAGAGTGGCATGTTTCAGATTCATTGTCATGATGGTATAATTACTGTTTGATGTTACTAGGTTATTTCAAGGTTTTCAGACTTATTTTGTTTAATATTTTCCAAGTTTGTCTGAAAATTTGTTGTGCACTGTATAAGCATCAATGGATTGACCATGTCTTATAAGTAAGCATTTTGATCCACCATGCTACTGCTGAACTAAATTCATTCTCTACAGACTTGAATCCAAAAATCAGTTAATGTCCAGACCCTTGAAACCCTGCTAGAAATGGTAGTGTGTGACTCTGTGGGTTAAGTTGTGATCGATAGCTTACCCTTTTGGTGATCTATGGAAGTTTTCCAGGCCTTTATATGCAGTCCAGGAGGTTTACAATCGAGCCACAAAATGTAGCGGTTACTATAAAGAGACTATATGATAACTCAACAAGTAATCCATGATAATATAAATATTTATCACATTTTCTTATGAAAAAAAAGTTTGCTGTCACCATTATGTTGCTAGAAGACTTCTACTTTGACCCTGAAATTATAATTAAACCACTTCCTGTTAAAATTCCAACCAATCAGATAGCTTAAATTGATGGTAATGTCCAATCAGGAGGAGCCATAAACCAACAAGTGAAATAAACTTCTATGTCTGCCTGAAAAGAAGAAAAATAATGGTCGTCAATGGCTGGAATGATGTCAAAAAGACGTTTCTGATGCGCAGTGGTGCCAAGAACATGGTAACTTGGAGTTTGTTTTGTGAGAATAGTAAGTAAATACTAGCATAAATAATTGTAAACTGGAAAAAATGCCTGGAGGAAAAAATGTAAATATGTAAATAGTTTCTGTTGTGTGTTTGTTTCAATGCCAATATTTTTTCTCCTGCAAGCCAAGACTTGACAGAATGATGTGCAGATGAGAAAAGGCTTGGTCACTGTTGATCTGTGTGTTATTTCTACAAAGTTCAGTTAGTAATAAATCCTGTTTTCTTTCTCTGATTGGCATTCATGGTGCTATATCTAATGATACAAAGATTATCATCTAAGCGATCTAAAGTATCTAGAGTACACAATTTGAAAATGTTTGAAATGTTTTGCTGCATAGCACAATAACTGTTGTCTTTGGTGAGGAGATGACTGAAATCCATCCTGCACAAGTGTGTTTTCTGTCTTTATTTTGAGAAATCTTTTCTTCTTTTTTTAAATATTAAGTATTGGCTTTGTTTTTTTAGAAAGGATAATGACAAAATCAAATGTTTTTATGGATTCGTTTAACTCCATTTCCATAAAGGTTGCTTTACATACAATGTACTCAGGACATGTTTTTCCACATCTTGCTTCTCCTTTGCCACCCAATGTCAAATTTACTCAATCCGCTACTGAGTACAGTGAAAGTATAGGCCACATTACAACTGTAATAAAAATCAAAATGGTAGCTAACTGGAAAAAAAAAATCCCAAGAAAGAAGAAAAAAATGGCGAAAGCCATGTGACATGTATACATAGGAGTTATTTCTATCACCCTTATGCACTTCACTCTTGAAATCTTTAGAAAAGTTTAAGTTTTTTTTTAATTTTTATTCACTTCCATTAGTATCACATGTCCTTAAGAAGCACTGTTAATTAACAGGAAACATTGAAATGACAGATCAAGCCCAAAATATAAAAGGCTTGAAAGCTGTTGAAAAAAAATAAATAAACACTTAAGGCAAAGATGATTTCAAAACTTTGGTGGTATCTTTCACTTGAAGGAATTTAAATGTGAGAGGGAATAATCCTCTATTAGGTACACTAAAAGTTTACTTCCTGTCACAACCAAAACAGGTTGGAGTTTTTGACTTTCTACCATTTAAAGTTTTTAAGGTGATACTAAGAAAACATTTCAAGGGGTAATTATTTATTGGCTCAGCTGGAGACAGGATAGTTAAAAACTTGGTTTGTTTCATGACGTGCAGGTTTTTTAAAGCAACAAAGCAGAAAGAGAGCATTGAGCCCCACAGTCGTCCGAAATTCCCCACACCCAAGTGCCAGAGCTTGCCCGAATGCATCTCCTCCTCCCTGCTGGTTATCTACGGAGCGCCGCGGAGACTAACTTGCCAAACACAGCCTGAGCCCATTCGGCCACAGGGGAGGCCTGTCAATGGCCCAGATAGTTCTGGTAATTTCTCAGCGTTGACTTTGCTGCTGCGGCTGCTGCTGTGTTTTACATATTCAGAGAGGGAATCAAATATGAAGGGGGCACTTCCTTTGTTCTGGCATGTGTGTGTGTGTGTGTGTGTTGTATAGCCAGGGCAGGGTGCATGCTCCCCTCCATGGATACGCCTTGAAGTCCATAAAGGCGTAAGGTATATTTGAAATAGAGAAGAGGGAGGAAAAGAGAAGTAAACAGGATTAGTGTTATCAGCTGCTCTTGCGGGGAACACACACAAACACATTCTGTATATATTCGAGGATGCAAACACTCACAAGGAATTGCAAATGAAACATGAATAAGTAAAGCAATAAAGCATTCTGTTGATGCGCTAGCTTCAGTCAGAGAAGTATTACTCTGCTCGGACCATGTGATCAAATAAGTGTTTTTCTTAACCTAAGTAGTCAACCGTGATTGTCAATATGAAGATAATTGACCTAAATGCTCCCCTTTCTGACAGCACTGACAGCAACTCATGGCTCATGATGCCATAAAGGCACAGGAGGCGAATATGAGGGAGACGCTGATGCTTCAATTGCAACAAAACAGGCGATCAGTTAAAATAAAAAAAAAAAAAAAAAAAATGTGTTCAACCCCTGGAAGGAAAATGAGCGTGTATGCATTTCTCCCCGCAGCGCCTCGAAGAATAAACGTGATTTTCTGAAACTTGTTTCTGCCTATGTTCTGAATATCAGATATTAGAAGGGTTGAACATCGGCCCTCCATCCTCCTCCTCCTTTCCAAAACAGCGGATGGTGCTAATTTCAAAAACATCATCTCCTCCGCGCCGGGTTCAGGAAGTTGATTTATAGACGGTGCTCGCGGAGTTAATTGCAGTGCACGACACCAATCAGTCTATGGGGGGATTTCTAAGGCGAGCGGGGATTAAATCGACCCACAGCACAAACAAACAAACAACCATATTCATATCTCCTGTATTTATTTATCAATGTTTTAGATTGCGCTCTGCTTCTGAGATTGGCCCCTTTTTTTGCCATAGATTCAATAAGTTGACAGAAACATTGTCAGCACTGGGGTGTCGCTTTATTTTCGCGCTGCCAACAAATCCGTCTTTAGGAAAATGGAAATGTATGTGTTAAACAAATGATGCAGCACCCCTCCCAGACTGGAGCCTTAAGAGTTTCTCCTCCACGAAATGATCACAGTCGTGTTCACGAGCATTCATCTTGATTATACAGACAGAAATGCCTTGATAATGATCTGCGGGAGCTGCTCCTCAGAGGTTTGTCAAAAAACAGTAAATGTCAAATCCCAGGCGGTGGTATCTAACTATCTGGTGCTATGACACACACACACACACACACACATGGCCTCCTCCCCTCTCCCACACTTGGCCAATGAGCCTCTTATTGCCTCCCATGCCTCCTCACTGTAACGCACTGAGAGAGATGGAGTGGAGAGCAGGCAGCTGCAGACCAACAACAGTGTGTGTGTTCATGTGTGTGAGGTCATCTGGCAAAGCATGTATGTTCAGGGACACAAAAACACTGCAGGAAAAATGGAAATCGAGTTCCGTACATTTGTTGCAAAGCTGTCAGAGCCATTTGTGGGTTTATTGTTTGCATTTGTTTAGTTTGTTGATGTCAGAGAAGATGTTTGACTTTCCAATAGAGGGTGTAAAGATTCAACTGTAGAAACTGTTTTTATCAAGGAAAATTTTAATTTAAACTTTATCATTTTGCTGGTAGTAATACTGGATTAAAGCTTTTGTCTCTGATAATTCAGGCAAATTTCAGGCTTTAATTTTTTTTCAACTGCCCAACACACCCTAAACACTTGCATATAGTCTTTCTTTAAAACCTTGCACACATTCTACAGTTGCTGTGCTCTTCTTCATTCCTCTAATACTTTTTTTTACCTCCCTGATCCCCTTCTTCTTCTGTGGTTTGTATCTTTCGCTGGTTGCACGTCAGTTATTCTGCTCAGCACTGCCCCCGCAATTTCTGATGGTATTGCTTTTTTTCTGTGTCAAAAGACGGATAGCTAAGCTCTGTGAAAACAGAACAAATTATATACATGACCAACGCAGGAGATGAATAAAACTGTCCATCCATCTTTGTATCCATCTTTGTTGAGCATAAATGTGCTTTAAAATGGCGTATCAATCCTATTAATGCGTGATGATGTGCACATTTTCTATAGGAAGCCCCAAATAGAGCCTTGCAGAACTGCTTACATTCGCTTGAATAGATGAATAGTTACCAATCAACACAAATAAGACTTTTCCAGAAAAAGTACAGACGCAAATCCAAAGCAATGATTTTCATTGTCCTCACTGACCAACTTCAATGTATTAAAAATATTTAAATAAATTGCCATAAACTCAACAAATAAAGTTGGAATCAGGACAAGCTTACTATTGTGATCCATAAGTTTCTTTTTAATAAGACTTTTTAATGGCATGGGAACCAAGAATACTCATTTTTTTAGTGTGGAGGAATCTGTGTCTATTCTCATTGAATTAAAGATTTTAGCTGCTCAATAGTCTGTGGTTGTTTTCTGACGCCATTCTTTATGATGCTCCATACATTTTCAATAGGAGTCTGATGTGGAAGGAAAGTAGCAGTTCTTCATCTCCTCATGCACGCTAAAGCAAGGGGACTAAAGTGAAGAGAAGATTTGATTCAATCCAATGGTTTTCTTAGATTATTTTCTTTAAATTAATTTAATAAATTGCTCTTATGAACACATTGAGGATTTACCATTCTAGATAAATTTAATTTGATAAATTGGACAATTTTTAATTGGACTGTATCTTCACCTTAAAATGATTTTGTCCTGAAGTGGCACTATACCAATAAAGTTGTATTGAACTGAATTGAACCTGGATAGTCAAGCACACACACATTGTGTGTGTGTGTGACGCCATGTTGTTGAAAATGATGCATGAATGTTTGGCGTCCTCCTTATGTAATCCAGTTTCAGGTGTCATTTCTGGAAGCAGCAGTCAAAATGAGTGAAAATAGTTTTCCAAGGTCCTCCTGAGCCCATGTGCCCATGGCCTATGGGTTTTGGTTTAGGTGTTGTTAGATTTCTGTTTTTTGTTTTTTTTTTTTGTTGTTGCTGTTGTTGTTTTTTCTTTTGTTTTTGTGTGTGTGTGTGTGTGTGTGTTTTGTTTTGTTTTCCCCACATGTTGGTTGTAATCCTTGACTTTTAAGATTCCCTAGTCTGATGTAATTTGTATTCAAGTTAGTTTTACTTTTTGTTTTGTAGAGTCTCTCCCTGTCTGTTCAGTTTAGTTTAATTCCTGCTTTTCTGTTGTACCTGATTTCTATTTCCTGATTACTACACTTACACCTCATTAGTAATTAGCTCTCTCTGTATGAATAATCCTTGGTTTCTTTGGCTCATTTCCTGATCCTCATCTATTTTGTCCCAGTTTGGGATTGTACTCCCAGCCTTTGTTCAATAAACCTGCAATTGCAGTGGCTTTAGTTTATTTTAATAAATCTAAATTCCTGCATGCATCTGCCTCCTTGTCACCTCTCACCCACGCCACATAGCACATGTGGTTGCATTGATCATGGGGTCCTAACAGCTTCTCCTGCAGGACTGCCTGAGAGGTTGAAGGTCATGATCATATAAAAGGGGTTTCTGTCCTTGGCTATTACATATAGAGATTTCCCAGGACTCCCTGAATCTGTTCATCATATTCTATTCTGTGGATGCTGAAAGGTTATTTGAAATCTGTCTTGGAGAAATATTTCTTCTTCTCACTTATGGATAATTCAACACAGCTTGGCATAAAGTTGTAAATCCCTCAATGGAAATATTAAACCTTTTTGTGAAGGCTCCTTTTATACCCAGTCTTGGCACCCTTACCTGTAACAATTTCTTCCATGCTTTTTTTAATGGGGAGTTGGCATTGAATTTATTTATACTTTCTAAAAAATGCACTCCCCCCCCACATATATTAAGTTAGGGTTTAAACAAACAAGTTGAAGATGTAAGCTTTTATTGCAATTTAGAAAATGTTACAACTTTTCTGTTAACTTTTTACATAAAACATGACTTGAGCCACATGATTAGAAGTAATGTCTTTTGACTAGAAAAGGCGTGTGTACTTTTTTGAAATCTTGAAGAAGAATCAGTTTGTAAACTGGTATTTTGGTTTTTCTATAAGGCCAACAACTAGTGTGTTCCAATTCTTTTTTGCATCTTTCTTTTAGCAATGTTTCCAGGTGTTATAACTTGACCTGACAAGATTATAAATGAGTGGTGACTGTATTTTCTAATATTGCATGCTACTTCTATCAAATATGTTGAACAAATACGTAATGCAGGCCTTTTTAATTGAACAATTAGCTAGTTTTAACTTTTTCAATAAACTGTTGCTTTTTCAGATTGTTTTGGTGCACATAAGATTAGCTTTGCTGCCAAATTAGCAACTTAACTGCAGAGTTTATTGAGTTTTCAGACCTTCGTGACTTTTTTTCAGATAGTTTAGCTAAAAATCTCCTTTTCATCTTCTGCTGCAGGAACACATCTTTTCACCTGTCCTGCAGGTGCATTACAACTGATTTTGTTCTTTTTGTTTAAAGCACTTTGCTTAAATTTGTTTAAAATCGAGCTTCTAAAGTCAAACCCTCCAGGCATTCATGATGTTTCAGTCAAAACTATCAACACAAATTCAGTGAATTTTAATTAAGACTTAATTCTGCAAATTTGGTCAAATTGCCACAACTTTGACACATCGCAGCACTCCTCCACACTACCTGATATACATGTGTCATATGTGTCGCACCTGCCGTCTAAACTCACTGGTAAGGACCACACATGACACTTCCACAATGCCCCGCATGAAAAAGAGGTAAACTGTTTTGTACTGTGTGCAACATTGTGGTGAAAATTACAAACAGTCATCAACTGACATTTTTCCACCACAAAAAAACAGCCAGAGAATGTCTGAAATGTGGAAACAGACAAATCACCATGACAGAGTTTATAACATCCAGGTTTGCTGCAAATGCTGAAAGAATCCAAATATGTTGTTTTTGTTTTTTTTTTTTTGTTTGTTTTTTGTTTGAACAGTAAGTTGCAGCTTTAAGATCACTGCTGAATCGTGAAGTTCTTACCCAGCGTGATTATTTCAGTAAAGAATGTTGGAATATCCAAATTTTTCACATTCATTTTAAGTCCCGACAATCATGATGAAAAATAAAAATGCCAGAAATTTCTGCAAAGTAACATAATCATTACTGAACTCTAGTGGTCAGGTTGGATTTAGCAACCAACTTGAAAGCCATTCTTCCGCTATCTAGCAACATGCTGCCTCTGCCTCCGTCAGCTAAATCTTTCTTGCAAGGACAAAATAAAAACTTTATCCTCTGTTCTTCACTTGGGATTTCCACCTGGGCAAAGCTACACGTTTACTTATTCTTGTTTTCTTTCCTACACCTGCCCTTAAACTGCTTCACCTTGGCACGTTATTGCCTCTAAAGAGACTGATGCCTCATCTCTGGTCGATCATTTTCATCTCCATCATTAAATGACTTGCTGAGCAAAAATGCATAAACATGGTTAATTCAGGAATAAAATAAAATGTTAAAGAATATAGAGTACATATATAAAGATGAAGCTTTGTTGAGTGGTGCTAATGTTTCTGCATTACCAACTTAAAGAAACAGAAGTAGGAAAACAAAAGTTTATTTTTTTTTTTTTTTCCAAATGTTTTGAATTATTTTCACAGGTCTTTTGATGACATCTTTGACAACTGGAGCTTAATCTAAGCTTGCAAGTTCCAAAATTCCCCTTTATACATTTCTGTACACTTACCAGCCATTTTTTTTAGGTACACCTCGCTGGTACCAGGTTGGACACCATCTTCAGAATTGCCTTAATTCTTTATAGCATGGTGTTGGAAACATTTCTCTGAGGTTTTTTTCCATATTGACATAATAACATCAGACAGTTGCTGCAGATTTGTCGTGGCAATGAGTCCAGTGAACTCATTGCCATGTTCAAGAAGGCAGTCGGAGATGATTTGACCCCACCAGCTGAATGCTGCAGTTTAAATGGAGACTTATCACACCAAGAAATGTTTTTCCAGTCATCTGTTATCCAGTTTTGGTGAGCCTGTGTGGACTCTAACCTCACTTTCCTCTTCTTTGCTGGCAGGAGTGGAACCTAGTGGGGCGTCTGCTGCTGTAATCCATTCAGTTTGCCCATTGTCCTCTGACTTCTGACATTCACAAGACATATTGATCAAGACAACTGCTGCTCACTGGATATTTTGTCTTCATCAGATTTCTCTGTAAACCCTAAAGATGTTTTTGTGTGAAAAACCCAGTAGATCATAAGTTTCTGAAATACTCAGAATTGCTGCCATGTGACTGACATCTTCCTTTTAATTAAAATTCATTGACTTTCCTGTGGTCTTTCATTTTGTGTTCCTCTTTGTCAAACACAAACTTGTGATGCTGCCTCCAGATTCTTAAACTTCTGCTTTATCCTGCCATCCATAAAAGTAAAATTATTGCATAATTGGGAACAATAAAAAAGTTTTGTATTCATAGTTTTTGACCTAAACATAATAATAATACAAACCAGTTGAACTGATCCTGAAAATACAGAAAAATCTAGGTAATTTTTATCTCATTTAGACCTGAGATGAGCAGAAAGCGTGACTAAGGGTGCAGGTTTTTATATTTATACATGTAAAATACATCTCAATCACCTTTTGTCTGCCTACACAATCACTCTATCACACTCTCACACACACACGTGGCATGCACTGTAGCAGCTGTGTAATTTAAATGTAAATGGCATCACAGGTTTCACTTCCTCAGTCGGTGGCTTTAGGACGAGTCGCTCGCACTCACAAATGCAGACTGGCAGGTACTAAACGGTAAACGAGTAGAATTCCTCTTTAAAATGCTAATGAGAGTCAGCTCAGATATGTGTGTGTGACTGTGTGTGTGAACGAAGGCATGCTTTGTATATGCATGAGTGATTGTGTGTGCATTTGCAGCTCTAAATGAACTGCCAACTTTCAATGCGATTATGCTTTGTGACCTTTTTAAAGGGGCTGACATAATGTAGAGGATTTACTTTATTATTGAGTAACTTTATGCAACACATGCTTCTATTTCGTCAAGTGAGATCAGAGGGAAGCTGAGGGTGGGAACGTTTCGAGTCATTTCATGGTTACAAATTTCTCCCGTATCATAAATTTGCAAGGCCTGAGACGTGAGCTGCCCTCCCGCAACCCTTGTGTTTGTTGTTTTGCCTCCACATATGGCCGGAGTGAAGCGCGTATGCTGCACGCTGCCGCCGATGACAGCCTCTATGGTTTCCTGGTGAGCAGGCGAACATCTTGAGCGGGACAAATGTAGACCCAACCCTCCTTTTGGCTGACGTCCAAACGCTGTCTCGCGTCTTCTGGGAGAACAAGAGGAGAAATGGAACAACTGGTTTTAATGAAACAATTACAAGACACTAATTATTATGTTAATGTTTTGCTACTATCATCAGCAACCGCTAACAGCCTCCTGCACCTAGAGGTTCAGAGCCTGCCATGCATGTGTGTGTGTATTGGAGATTTTTTTTCCTTTCAGCTAGGTGGGAAGATAGACATTTTGAGTTGAAATGGAAAAAAAAAATAAATAAAAACGGACCACAAAGCACCGGCTGTTGTCATTGAATGTCAGGTACATTAATTCCCACAATACCCAGCGTAAATAAATTAGAAGCAGGGTTCCCACTGATTCAAAGTCATCACTTCTAGGTATGTGTGTGTCAGGAAGCAGGCCTGGAGGCACACACATGAAGCAAACACACATACCTTCATGCAAACGAACACATGTATCACGCAAATGCATGAATACACACATATAAACACATGTATCGTGGGTTAGCTCCTATTCCACACACACTCATGATAAGCTACAGAGGTTATTGTTAATGTAGTAGCAGTTATACATGTGCTGTACATTAAAGGATCATTCCACCTTCATGCAGAAACACCAGGTAAAAAGGTGCACCAGCGGTAATATGATGCAAATAAATGCAGCAGCTGCACATTTTTTAGCTGCAGGGCCTCTGAGAAGAAGTTATCATTCATTTTCACACTAGATGAAAGTTTTTTGGGGAGTGATGTTCCACTTTTCTGTGTCTTTTATGTAGTTTGAGGTTTTAGAAGTATAATACAAATACATGCACTCCTGAATAAATCAGGTAGAGTCATACATTTGGAATTTTTTACCTTTTTGAACATCATTATGCGTAAAGCAGTATGTAAAGACCATATGGTCCTGCAGGGAAAATGAACTGTGGTCCAGATTACAGCAACTTCTGCTGTATTTGGTTTATTTTTGGGTGACGTGCTGTAATGCTATGGCTTGTTTAATGTCCAGAAATGGCAAACACGAGTCAATAACCCAGATGTCATCATGTCAAGATGTATGTGCGACTGTCGCCCAGATTAGGAACAATTCTGGTTTATTCCAACATTTTTAATGCTTAAATGTGCAAACACCCACATGCCACTGTTCCATGGTGTATATCTAGATCAGGTAAAACTTTATATATGGGCCAGATCTGGGCTAGATTAAACTTGTTCTATGGTCCAGATAAAAAAGGAAAAACATATGCAAAGGCTATGTGGCCCAGAAAAAGGCCAGCTCTGGTTTATTTGCAGCATTTCTGCATTAGGTCCTAACTTGGTTTACTGGCAAAATGTGGCCCAGAAGGAGTCCAAAGATGATGCGCTGAACCACACTTCATAATCTTGGTTTGATACAGCAGAAGCCAGATTTGGGCCATCTTTAGTCGATCTGTGGCTTAGAAAGGTCACCCCTGTCATTAAAGGCTAAATGTGGAGCAAAGAAAACTGCAGATGTGGGCCATGTTTAGGCCGATTATCATTTCCTAATTTAATAATTTGTTTTTAAAGGATTTATTGGATAGAAACTCCACATGCTTTTTAAACCTTTCATTTATTTTTTTTAATAAAGGACACAACATTTTAGTTGTTAACTGCTACTACTGGTTATTACAATGATGAATAATGACTTGCTCGAGAATTGACTGGGAAATATTATAATAAAAACTCATCAGACCAACACAAACTTACACACAATTAATTATTCTATTATCCTAGTATTAACACATGAGCCTGAATATTATGTGATCTGTGAAAATAAGCACAACCACATTTTCAACAATTTATCTGGTAATTTAGGAACTATTTATGTTTTCCACCAAATTATTATTCACTATTATTAGAATTATTATAAAAGACGTTTTTAATGATTAAACTATTAAATCTTAATCATTACTTTCTTTTGTCTAAATTATTAATTAACAGCTCAAAGCACTAAATTGTGTTGCTAAAATAACTATTTTACTTCATCCAAGCAGAAATGAGTTATTCAGGATGGCTGGACATCACTAAAGGTAGGTGGGAGGAAGCTTTTTCTTCCCAGTTTGACTCGACCGACCTTTTGATGCTAACACTCGACTTGTGAGTTTTTGTGCTGCTGTCGCCGTGCTCTCGGCCAGGTCTCCTTTTGAAAAAGCGTTTTTATTCTCGGTGGGACTACCTGGCTGACTGATGGGTCAGCGACAGCAGCAACAATGTCCCAGACTGTCTGCCATAAGTTGGTGAAAGAGGTGATTCATGAACAGTGGGCAATAGGTCTTGGCTCACACTCTTTGATTGAAACCTGTTTAGCGACGACTGCTAATTTCATTACATGGTGTCAGCGCACACTGAGTGGCTCCTAAAGGGCCCGCTTTGAACTCTCAGGACCGAAACAATGACACAGGCCAGTCAGGGGGCCTGATGGAAGTGTGACAGGTCGGTGGTGGGAGGAAAAACAAAACCTCCTCCCCCTGAAAAAAAGGTTTTCATAATGCTGAAGTCTGTCAAATATTTTGATATGTCCCACACACCATGGTGCAGCTCCTCCTGGGCTTTTTGCCTTTCAGCGGGGGAACAATTGACTTTCTTCATGATCAAGTCGTTCGCATCCCCGCCTCCTGGCAAAACCTTTCATGAGGAGCCATGGCTCGCCGTTGCAGCTGTTCTGCTGGGGTTCTTCCCATGGACACCGGGGCTAAAAACTCTTTGAGGAAGCTACTTGCAGGTTTCTCCTTTTTTTGGCCTCCCATCAAATGTTGGCTCTCAAGAAACTTTTGAGTTGTTTTTTTTCTTTGCTAGGCCAGAGTTGGACCAAGACTTTTTTTTTTTGCTTGTCTTTTTGTTTACAAACCAACACAATGATCAGTGCTCTCCAGGAATTGGCTCGTTACCCTTTTGTGTTCAAAATTTGACTCGATTTTTAGCAAAAACCAAACAATGGTGTTGCTTATTCATTTATTAACTGTAGTTCTCTGAGCATTTTGTAGAACACAAAGAGGAGACCTTAAGGCAGAAATTGCTGGACACAAGAATCGCTTGTAAAGAAACGTTAGACTTCATTAATTTGTCATGTTTTTTGCAGTGTGGTTGTGTTTTTATTTCATGGTGTAATTATTTTCAAGAGTCTAGACATCAATTTACAATGAAAACCAAATATTTGATCCTGAAAAAGTTTTTATGTTAAGTGTCTATCTGCCTCGGAGGTTAAAAAATTAAGATTTTAGTAACTTGGTACAAAAAACCTTCATTTATTTGAGGTTGTTTTCAAACATCTATGTGCACAAACAGTTTTTTCTTCCCACATTCCTATAAAAATTAAATCCTGTCCACATGGTGCAAGGAAACTTTGTAAGGAGTCAAACCAATAGATGGTGATCAATCATTGCATCTGAAGCCATGTTGGCCAACCAGATGGCTGATTGAAAATTTTACCATTTTTGGATAAATTTGCACAGTGTGGAAATACAGAATATTTTGTGTGGACAGAGCTAGGTGGAGCTATTGGACACTGGCATGTTGCGATGTTGGCCTCTGGTTCTGCGTAATGGGAGTGTCTTTTTACGTATCAGTGTTTTCAGTGCATACATACATACACTTTCATCCATCACTATGGTTGCAATTGACTGCATATCTAGGTGCAAACTTAAAATGTCTTGGTTAGCACAAGCATAATCCTGGCTAGGCCCTGCAATGGGCTGGTGACCTGTCCAGGGGATACGCTCCAGCTCACGGTATAAGTGGTACAGAAATGGATAAATGAAAGATCTTGACAATGTCTATTGCTACCGTGTCAACATAGGTATGAACAGCACATAATGTGACACAACCCACACTGATTTTGAAAGTCTTTAAAGGACCCAAAGACCCAAAATGAATTTATGTTACCTCAAAGCAAAATTTGTTTGTGGTTAAAAGGTGCAAACACTGAGAAAAATCAGTGTTTAAACTGACTTTGTGCATTTTCTGTGTCATGTACAGCGTTTGCACATCCTCTGTAGCTGACTCTAAAATGCAGACTTTCCAGAACATGCACCATGAAGGTAACTTTGTAAAGTTCACTATGGATAGAGGAAGTTTATGAATATTCATGAAAAATTACCCCAGCTCACCATTCCTGATAGCAAGGCCTTTTTCTGCCATGGTATTAGGGCTGTAAAAGAGATGAAAGGCTTGTGAACCATCCCCACTTCCTTGGCCTTATACTGAGACACAATGGCCAACCAGCCGCTCAATTAGTCTGCCATCTTAGACTGACTGTTTGACAGGTCTAGCTAATTGTTAATCCCGCCATAACTGTTGCTCAGAGTAATTAATCATGTAACAAAGAGGCTCCCAGTGAGGCGACCCTACTAGTGCGGATATGTGTGTCAAACAAGGAAGCGAGCGCTAACAGGGAAAAGGCGTCATAAAGGTTGTCCAATTTGCAGCTGAGGTTGATCAACAAATATTTAATCTTCATTTGCAGCACCTTAGTCTACGTCAGTTGTTTTTCCCTGATGTAAACAAGTGCGTGAGATCTCCTGGCTTATGTAAATGCGGGAGCCCCACAGGAATGGGTTCCAGGGGGTCAAGTACCATTCATCATGAGATGGAGTGTCATTTTCTCCACTTCATACGCAGGCAGCTGCTTAAGAGGAGGAAGAGAAAAGGAGGTATTCTTTGAGGGGGGAAGAAAAGGCAGAGCCGAGCACAATCCCAGCTTCAGAGAGGAGATGGCAGGGATGTAAGGAGGGGTTGAACAGAAACACAAGGTGCCACTGTGTCAGAATTCAAATGTGAGCACAACCGGTGATGTCATTCACCTCCCCAACCCCACCTCAAGTCATAAGACAAGCCGCATTCCTGGGAACGGGAAACAGACACAAAGAGCCACCGTGTTTTGCAGTTTTGTAATACTGACTCATTTTGTTGTGAGCCATAAGTAGGTTTTTTTCACTTGGTGTGTCCAAAGATGATTAATATGTTTTCTATCTCTGTGGCGACTGGTTGCAGCGGCAAACAAGAGCTGCTCTTGTTCAGATGAAAAAGGAATTTTAGGCTCTCAGGCTATTGGATCTCATAAAGGCCAAATTGGATAATTTGAGACAAAATGGACAGAGGTCACAGCTCATCTCCATCTTTCTCTTGTAAGATTTAAAGATAGTCATGCAAGAGATATGGTGACCTTGAGAGGTTCGGAGACCTTTCAGAGTGCCCAAAATGTTCCTTAACAGGAATTGAAAATAGAAGATCAATCCAATGGATCAAAATAAAGCTAATAATTTACTTCTGGAATGTGACAATCAGCAGCCAAACATAATAAGAACTGTGTTCTTGCTTTGGCAAAAAGAAAGAAAGCTGATGATTTAAACAACAAAACAAAACCCACCAGGGAGCCGTTGGCTGTCCCGCCTGCTAGCCGACCTCCGCTGCTGCCGTCGTGCAAGACCAAAGCACAATACTGCGCACAAAAACCTGCAGACAATAACAACAAGCAGTGGGAATCCTTCCAGAGTTTGACTTGCTCCACAGGTGGTCACCAGCTGCTTACGAACAGGTTACTGAGGGCCTCAAGAGCGGAGCTGGGATTTTTATTTTAAGCGCAACAATGGCGATCAGCTCAGGTCCCAAAACTAGGAGGTTTTTGTTTCTTTCTTTCGTTCCTTTTTTTTTTTTTTTTTTTTTTTCATTTGGTAGTGCCTGGAGGTAAGTCGCCACTTCAGACAGCAGACAGTGAGGGCTTTTGTCTCAATGTCTGTGCCCAGAGATGGGGGCTATCAGAAATTCCCCTGTCTTAGCTCACATGATTCAATGAGAGCCCTGTGTGTCAGACGGAAGGCTGTTCTTTTCTTGTCTATTCATGTTGTACACCGGAGGGAAAGACCCAGCTCACTGAGGGCCTGCTTTAACTCACCCAACAAGACAACAAACTCTGCTGAACCCAGAATCCATTTAACTCACAATTGCACGGTTTTTCATGCAGAATGGCCCTTCAGTTCAAAATGGGCAATGCTCATGCACCAGTCCTTATAAACTCTTAAATCTGCTGCCAAATCTCATCTTCGAGATCTGTCTTAATACTTCAACTGTGGCCACCAAAGGAGTTCAGATAAGCAGATAAAGGAGAAAGATCCAGAGGCAGGCACATGGTCAGATTCAGGAAGCTTGTCTCATCACAAATAAAAGACGAATCTAAGCAGAGGTTGTCTTGCGGGCTTGGGGGTTTTCCAGTAGTCCTCTGACTTGATCTTGGCCTAAAAAATCCAGACTCCATAAACACCATACCACCATGTAAGTATAAGCACTGTTAAATAACATAAATCTTATCAACGCTACTGGACTGCAACACCATTAGATATCTGGCAGTAAGTAAAATGAAATATTTCTTTTATGCAAATCGAGGCTGTTATTGTCCAAAATCACAAAGACGATTGTTGAATTTGTTATTAAAAGAGCCTTGGACAGAGACAGTTTTTCCTGGCAACAACTGAAACGGTGGTCGCTGGCACAGAGTGTACAGATTGGACTCTACCAATGTCCAGTCTGCTTAATTTTAGAGGAAAGTTTCTCTCTAATCAAAGCAATATCATCCAAAGAACAAATGCATAAATAAAGAGGGTGTTGTTTTTTTTTTTGAATAACTCCCAGTACATTTGAACAACCCAATAAGGAAGAAAAGCTCAAGCAGTTTCCGTTTGTCAAAATGGTTTTATTTGAAGAAATTACCTGAAATTTTATTCTGTCCTGCTCTTTAGATCCGTGTAAAGGTCTACTTAGTTTCCTGATAGAAGAGCTGAAGTTAGAAAGCGAACCCAGAACCTGCCCCATACTTACAGGCAATAAATAAACAGGTAAGAATTTAATTAAATAGAATGAGTGATGTCAGCTTTTTATTATTTTTATTTGTATTTATTTTTTATTCTGCATGAGCTGTGGACAGTATTGACCAGTGTGTTTTTTCATAACTGGAGGCAAAAATAAAACAATTTAAATTAGTCAAAAAACTAACATCAGATTAGACTGTCCTAACAAATTCTTAAATAAGCATTTAAATCACTAAATAATGCAATCATGTTAAAAATCACAGGGGTCATCATACAGTCAACAAAATGAGAACAGATAAAACTGCTCCCAATTACAATTCCTTTGACAAAAAACATGATGAAACAACAAAACCAAGACAGTGTAGATGTGCAAATCTCATATAAAAGACTTCTATACTGACGTTAACTCAGTTAAAATCCCATGTCCGCACTGAGTTGGCTGAAAACCGTCTCTAAAATCAGGCTAATACTGAACCAGCAGTCAGCATAACATGTTAAATAGGTGAAATATTCCAAGTTTCCTTTATGGGAACCTTTTATTATGATAATATCTGCAAGATTTAAAGGTGAGAAAGTGTTATTGCTGCATACTCTGATAGCTATGACCTCATTTGCTAATTTAGACATAAAATCTCAAAGATATTGCAATGAAAAGGACATGTTTCAGCGCAAGTGATCAGCTAGGGAAGTTTTATGCCTAAGTCTGTTAGTTAAAAATGTCTCCCTGTTCACCTGTTTCCTTTAATAGGATGTGAAAAGTCTTAACACTTCATATGCTAACTCTAAAGGAATTCTTATTATGCATGTTGCCTTAAAGCGCATGAGCTCAACAGCCATTAATTTATGTATTTTTAATGTAATCCCATTATTTTTCATCTTCTCCCCTCAGAGGGGCTCAGCTGACGAGTCGTGGCAGCAGCTCGCTGTCCCTCGTGGTCACCTTAAACCTCGGTCAGGGTGCTTAGCCAGTCCTCCCAGCGCCCTAAAATAAAACTTTCATCTCCCTCATCATCGTATCCTGAACTTGCCCCCACGTCCCTTCATTTACATTCATGCAGCTGATGTTTGTTGTGAACAGGCGCTGTCAGAGAGGATAAAGAAAGGTTACCTGGTGGCTGAGAGCGAGATGCTTTACACCAGCAGATTTATCCACACTGATGTTTTGATGTCACCACCGGCTCCTCCAGGCGCTTTGCTGTTGCAACGAACCAAACCCCAATCAAATCTTTGAAGTAGTCATGTATGCATAAGCGCCGTCTACCTTAATGCTAAATAATTAGCAAGCGAGCATGCGGCTCACTGGGATTGCTACCTCAGGGCTAAACTTGCTTTTCCTGCTTTGATCATTACGTTAATTAAATCTGGCTCCCTTGACAGGTTGAGGGCTAAAAAACAGGTAGGTGTCATAGTCACCTCGGTGAAGACAGAAGCACCTGGTGTGTGTGAGCGCTCCAGCTGTCAGCGGCGATGCCTTGAGACTCAGATGGCGGTGGCGTTAATTCGAACCGATGTCCCAAAAGGGGAGGGAGGGGAACAACTCAATCATAAGACTCCCCCGATTCTCCGGTCTGGAGGCGGACGAGGCTGCAGCTTTGGCCAGAGGAGGAAAGAAGTCATGTTGTCAGACCTCAGTGTCAGCTCGCGTCATAACCAGCGCCTAGGGGACAAATTAGAAGTGTGTTTCGAGAAATGTGTCAAAAGTGTTCTCGGTCCACATCACAGCAGAGAAATTGTGCAAAGAGGGACTTAAACCAAAGTCAAATGCCAAGAGAAGTCAGAGGAGGGACTCACCTATGATTTATTCAACTCTGACTGGCTGCAAACTATTAATAATTAAACATCCATGTATCGTGTGCAACATTTTTGTGTAATTTTTCTTGTAGGTCTTGTGTGGGAGGTTTACTGACTGTAAACATCTCTTGGTTAGACAGCTTCGGCTCTCACAGTTTGTGTAAAAATGCTGCAGCAAAGGTCAAAGGCCTCATGGGGTTTACATCAGGCTTCATAGGTCCCATATCAAGCATGTGAATTCACCATTGTCTATGTGTAGATCATTATGACATATTACATTATCTCACTTAGAAGACAGAATCAACTATTTCATACACAACAGCTTCAGTTTTGCCTTTTTTTTGTGACATTGCAGGAGAAAATCAAAAATACATTTTAATAAGGGTGTAGGAGGAATAAAGTTTGCAACCCTCACTGTATTTAGAGGTCTAAATTTGGAGGAAACTAAACCAAAGGCAATGACTTTCAAAGGTTTAGGTTGCTTTTGCTTGGATATTAGAATATTATATTAGATCTAAACCAAAAATACACCTCACCTGGAACAAACAGCCAAACTTTGGTCTGATCAAATATGGTGTTCTTGGTTGGGATTGAGCTGATTATTGGTTTGGTTTGGTTTGGTTTGGTTTGGTTTGGTTTGGTTTGTTGTGTGAGAGCATTGTTTGGGTGGTTTTGGCCATTTGCAAGAAGCTGAAATGGTCTGATAAATATGATGCAAACCAACTATTTAGATGTGTTGAAAAAGGGGATGACAAGCTAAGAAAGAAAGAGATAGGGAATAGTATGTATTCAGTTAATGCTGCAGGTTGGAAAGCTTTAGTATTTCTAGTTCAGTGACTTATTATTCAGACAGGTTTCTAACCACACTAGTATGTTTCAGAAATAGACCTACCAGGACAATAATAACATTTCAGAAAAAGTTTGAGGAGTAACAAGTGCAACTGAATGTTGATTGAAAATTAAATAAATGATGTGTAGAACAAACAGCAAAAGTATGGTGGCGTAAAGAACAAGACTGGTTACAATAAAAGAAAAAAGGTAGGGGAAAATGTCAAGGACGAAAGAGAAGGTTAGGCAAAGCGTTTGAGAGCATTTAATGAAATTACTTCAAGGGTCATGAGTGTTCAACCTCCCAAAAAAGTACTACTCTTTTTTTTTTTTTTAAGTGGAGACTGTGAAAGACCATGAAACTACCCAAAGTCACCTGGAAAACCTATAGACAAAGACCACTAAGACGAGTGAAAAGGGAATTTTAAAGGGGTTAATTCAGAGATAACTTTAGGAATCTACTAGTCACATTGGATGGTAATCACAAGAAGTAAATATAAAGCCCAAAATGTAAAGATTATAATTTAGCTAGTCATTTACAAATTACTTTGAAGGAATAATAATAACAGTTTACCACTTCTGGGAGATGAATAAAGCAGATTTTTTCATGTGGACTGATAGTGAAGTGGAGCTATTACTACAACTAAACAAAGGAGTTAATATCACAAACTACACAACTGGTGGCACACAATATGACACAGCTAGCTGTAAAAACACCATATTATCGAAAAATCTTTACCTTTTTGAAGTACATGGAATGTGTTTTCCTAAATGTTTGATTTCAGTCCCCAACTCTACCTTTGCATGTAGAGAAAAAATCTTTTGCATTTGTCAAAATATCCATGTAAAAGTGAACACGGCCTCATTCTGCATGGTCTGTTGCTACAAAAAAAGAAAGAAAAGAAAAAAAAATCAGCTAAATAAAATCCAACTGATTTGATTTTCTATTTATTAGAAAACACATCCATTTATGATGATCTGCACAGAAAGAAGGATAGAAGAAGTGGATGGGTTACCAGTGGATTTAAAGTGTCACATTTATCTATACACCTTAATCTATGCATCATACATTTTATGATCATCCTCCAGAGTTTCAGATTATACAAACGAGAGCAAGATATGACGTTAAAACTAAAGCAAATAAAAAATTGAAAAGTGTTGAAAAATTGAAAAACTCAAATGAATTTTCCCAGAAAAAAGTAATATAAGAAAATAATCGTGAAATCTACAAGCCAAATGCTGAAAGAATTAGAACATTGTGTAAAATATGCACTTGGATGGTAATTTGGGTGATCAGTCTGTGGCAAACACATCCAGCTCAAACATGATGTGCATGCAGATAGTTCAGCTGGATTTGGGAGTTTACGGGGGGCATTTAAGCTTTCTGTAAGACAATACACTGTATTTTTAAAGTTTTTTTTCTTTCTTTTATTCTGATTGCATGCACAACACAGATAGGAACACTGAAGTGCCCCCAAAAAGTTGCAACTGTAGTGTTTAAACCTGAACCCATACATGCATGATTTGGTGCCTAAACCCAGCAATTTCCTTTTAAATGCATCTGAACACAAGAAAGCACGATGTTGACCTCTGTTTTCCTTCCCTTTACTCCTTAGTGTTAGAATTACCTTCAACTCGACAGGTATTACCAAATGATCTGATTGCTGCTCGTGTACCTGTGAGTGGATAATAATAACCTGAGGCCATACAGGTGTATGAGTGCTGAAAAACACTGAATCCCATTAATTTAGACTCCCTTTTAAAGGAGTGTTTACCTCATTTTGCCTCCTTTAATCCTCAAAGCTAACGAGTGGAAGTGGTTCTCTCCAGCACAGCAGCTGACATGCATTAGGCCGCAGGGCAGAAAAAGTCTCCCTATCTGTGATGGAAATGAAGCAAATGACATTAATTTCTTCTGAAATAATCTAGATTGTGTTTGTTGGATCTGCTCAGATTTAAAAAGCACTTTCTGTCTGAGCCCAGCAGCCTTTCCTCCACATCCTCATCCAGCGCCCCACACCACAGAGCATTCAGTAGTAATTAGTGTCTTCAATATGTTTAACCATCCCACATACCTGTTTAATCAAACCCTTTTCTGGGCATGTATTCAACCTTCAAAGGCAGCATTTGAAAAGGACTCGCAAAAACACAAAAGCAACTCTTCTCTGAAGCTCCTTTTGATCTAGATCATTAACGTTTTGGAATCAGAAGTTGACACAAGGCCCGGTTTTGTTGTCGCACTCCTGGATCCATTTCTGTGCGGTGGAAGTTGAAGATGTTTGGAAAATTGCTCCGATTATAGTGTTCATGTGCCATTTTATACTGCTTCCAAGAACAAGGGGAGCTCCAGCCAAACCAGACTACACCAATAAAAGCTGGCGGAACTGGCCGTGCTTTCATGGACCACATGGTCTCTTCACCGAGTGGACACGTTTTATTATCATGGTAATCGACTTTGTAATTCCAGTGCGAACAACTCCACCCTGCTCCATTTGCAACAGAGAGATCTCAACACCAATTAAAGCCCAGAGCATCAAGGAACAATGCTTTAATAGACATGACAAATGAACTACACCACAAGTTCATCCATCAAAACTTCAAACTGCTCTTTCGACCCCCTTTTTTTCAGTAGTTGGGCCCACTGCAGCTCTACTAAACCCTTCATTAAACTTTAAATTCTGCTTGCTGCTCAAGTTTTGGCTGTGCGCATCAAAGATGGACTCTATCGTGGAAAAGTTGTTCCATCCACGGATGTATTCAAAGCTGATAAGACTTCCTCAGAGGGTTAATTCAGTCTTCAAACCTTTTAAAAACCAAGCCTGTCCCCATCACATCACCACCCAGCTCTCCTGTCTCTTTCTGTCTCCTCCCTCAGCCTCAAAGAGCTGATGTTTTTGCCTGTGGGCAGCGTTTCTGAAAAATCACAAGAAATTCATTTCCTGTCTGGATGGAATATAACAAAGGCATTCCTCATGACAGGCCTCTCTTCCTGTCATCTGCAGGCCACAAGTCCACAGACCTATTAATAGAAACTCCCTCCTCTTTGCTTCTTTATCACAACCAGACTGCAGAACCCCCATCAGGTGATTTGATTAACAAATTACAGACGTGCAGGAAGTCTGAAAGGAGTTTAGGCAAAAAGGTAAAAGCGCAGTGTGTAGTACACACCATTAAAAATTCAGTTTGATTACTCTTTACTCAGTAGCAGATTTCTGACCTAGTTCAGAGTAATTAGCTTTACACTGTTCAGTCACTTTAGTAAACAAGGATATTTTCCTAGTGAGATAACTTTGCAGCAGCTCTCGGTTTCTTGGCACTGAGCCTCAGCAGGGATTATCTCCGATCTGAAGGAGATACCTATCTGTTGATATTCCTCCTTTAATAACAGCACTCATTCCCTCCGGAGAGGCACAGATTTCTGTGTGGTGAGATGTCGTCTTCGTTGTAAGATGATGCTTTTACTGAGGGAGCAGGTGTTTGGTTTCCCTTTTCAGCACAAAATTCTCAATGATGAAAACGTTTTCAGACAGTGGTTAGTTCAGATAAACCATTCTGTTCAATGTTTAAGTTTAAGTAAGATTAGAGTATTATTTTTAGTTTAGTAAAATTTTTGAAGAGTAAACTGTCACTGTCATCGTCTGTAAAGGTCAGAGAATACATAATGTCTAAGTCCAACTTTCAATAGTTGAAAACTGGGCCTACATTCACTAAATGTGAAGCTTTTAAAGTGTCACAAAAAAGAAACAATAGTCTGAAATGTTTAGTGGTTTAAAGTGAATAAACTCAGCTGTGTAGTGTCACCAGAAGGTGGTGTGGCAATGCAAGAGTCATCAGGTCGGCTTCTTCTGTGGTGGTGACCAGCGGATGGTCACCAAAGATCCAAGGTTCGACAACGCCACCCAGAAGCAACACCGCCTCTGGGAACATTTGCTAAACACCAGCAGCAGCCGTTAACCAAAATGTGAGAACTCAAATCAAACCACCCGTGCACTTCGTGCTGAAGAAGAACCGCCACCAGGGTACGGTAAAGCTGCCTCATGTCCCTGCACCTGCATACAAATAAAATGTTAAAACCCACAATAAAACTGTTGTGAATTCCCACAATAAAACGACATAAAACAAGCTTGTGTAATTGCAGTAAACCAAGGAGTCCAGGAGGTCCAGCTACACGAGCACTGAACTGCTCGTGTCAAGTCTTTTGAAAACCAGCCACACCAGGTCATCGTAGAGCCAGAAAAGGGTCATCCTGGAGCTAGAACAGGGTCATTATAGAGCCAGAACAGCAGGCCACCAGGCTTCATGAGTCCAACACAACACCGGTGCAGCAAGTAAACCCCGGAAGGGACGGAGGGCAACCCAACATCTCTCTCCCTCACGCACTGGCGATACTACACCCGAGCTCCCCACACAGAAGCATCTCCTGCTAACAGGTGATTACCGAGCTACTGTGTGGCCAAGTCCGCCACGTCACCCTAGCAGAGTCATGCTAGGCAGGGGGGAAGCGTGCCAGCATAATGCGCTACACCTGGGCTTAAATACTCTGCCCCACTAACTCGTCTGTGTGCCGTGAACTCAATAGCCCAGCTCCTCACAGTAGCCTGAAGGAAAACTCCATCCTGCCAACACTGGATGTGGTATCAGTTCAGTAGAAGTAGTAGTTGTCATAATCAGAAACAAACTTTAGATAGAAAGTAAAAGAAAAATCAACAGTATCAAGTTTTTAATGAAACAAGCATTTTTTTTTTTTTTTTTTTAGTTTGCCTTTTTCTTATTTATGTCTTCTAAATGTTAATATGGACCCACAATAAAAATCAGACAGAACAAAAACATGTTCTGACAGAAATTCTCATGGTAATCAGGACCCTGGAGTGCTAGTGCACACCCACAACTTTAAATATGAACTTTGTGTAAGTGACCTTTTAAAGCTCTACTCCAGAACTTTGGCAGATTTTCTCACAGATATGCCCCCTAACAACAGCTAATTCAGCATCCATCTTGCAAACTCTCTCTTCTTTATACTCTCCCCAGCCAGTAAAAGTCAGTCTGATGCTGTCTCTTATCTCTCTCTTGCTATGTCAGAGTAACAGACTGCTGACATCAGAGACTATGGATAAGTTCATGGTGACCAATAACACCATTTTAAATATTGTTCCGTTAGTTTGAGAGGAAAGAAGAAAGGTCTCAGGTCTTTCATCTACGATGCTGCATGCACTACTGCAGCAATGCCAGTGGACAACTGACCAATCAGGGTGCTACTGCAGGTTAAGAGAGACTGCTGCTGAGAGATTGCAGCCTTGATTAGTCCATAGGAATGAGAAACAAAACATGAAGAGGCTCAATGTCTACTGGTATGTAGGTATGAATAAAGTTCTTTGATTCTTATTCTGAATTTGAGCATATAATACAGCCACTGTATAGTCATTTTAGAAATACAGAGGTCCACCACTCATTATGGTCCACACATCTCAAGGTACCAAAATGAAGCATAAATCTATTTAAAATGAAAGCAACTTATGTTTCACACAAAACACTCCCTCTCTCTCATGCACTGTCCCTTTTCTCCATCTATTCTTTCCTCTTCTTTTTGCTCTCTACATCCCTTTGAACATCCCGTCTCATCCCACATCTCTCCGGACAAAATGTATCAAAAACATTTAAAGGAAAGTTATCTAATACCTTCCTAAGTTTTTTTTTTTTTTTATCTGGAATGATCAAACACATCTCTCTGTGGTCAGCAGTTTACCCTGAATGAAATCACATTTTGTATGTTATGAGCAACACAGGGACATACACCTCATCCACTCATATAACACTTTACTCTGCAGACTGTTTCTACAAACATTTGTAAAGGAATAAGTCACTCTCATTAGCTTAGTGAATTCTAGCGTGGTGCTGTGATAGAATACCATCTGTGCAATAAGTCCAGTTGTAAAACTTCCTCACTCCTAAATATTCATAACAAAGTGGAAGCGATAGTGAATGACATAAACTCAGTCACGAAGTGCACGGCCCTGTAAATGACTGAGCGGGGTTGGCGGATGCTGAGGCGCATAGTGCACAAAGGTTGGCAACTTTCTGCAGAGTCAATTGCTACAGACCTCCAAACTTCATGTGGCCTTCAAATCAGCTCAAGAGCAGTGCGAAGAGAGCTTTATGGATTGGGTTTCCCCGGCGGAGCAGCTGCATCTAAGCCACACATCGCCAAAAGCATTGGATGCAGTGGTGTAGAGAACACCGCCACTGGACTCTGGATCAGTGGAGCTGCGTTCTCTGGAGTGACAAATTGTGCTTCACCATCTGGTGATCCGATGGAAAAGTCTGGGTATGGCAGTTGCCATGAGAACGCTACCTGTCTGACTAAATTGTGCCTAGTGTAAAGTTTGGTGAAGGAGGGATTATGGTTTGGGGTTGTTTTTCAGGAGCTGGACTTGGCCCTTTAGTTCTAGTGAAGGAATATTTGGGACAATTCCATGCTCCCAACTTTGTGGGAACAGTTTGGGAATGGCTCTTTCCTGTTCCAACATGTCTGTGCACTCATGTACAAAGCAAGGTCAATATATTAATTTGATTGGCCGGCACAGAGTCCTGACCTCTACCCAACAGAACACCTTTGGGATGAATTATAGTGGAGGCTGAGAACCAGGCCTTCTCCCCCAACATCAGTGACTGACCTCACAAATGAGCTTCTGGTGGAATGGTCAAAGATTCCTAAACACACTCCTAACCCTTGTGGAAAGCCATCCCAGAAGATTTGAAGCTGTTACAGCTGCAAAGGGTGGGCTAATGAATGAATGAATGAAAAATACTTTATTAATCCCAAAGGGAAATTCAATTTGTTAATTAATTAATGTCATATTGAACTCATTTGATTAAGAATGGGATGTCTATTAAGTTCATGTGAAAGTCAAGACAGGTGAGTCAATACATTTGGCAATATAGTATATCATGAACATATTTATTACTGCATAGTTGATCATTTGAACCAAATTGGAAGCCTTGGTTTAGAAGATTGCAGGGAACTCTTGTTTGATTATTAGCACAGAAACCTAAACCTAGCAGACAGATGGAAATTACTTTCCTAAAAATCAGCTACAGTGTTACACATCTCCAACAGCTCCACATTTTCTCCCGCTGTACTTGGACACCACCTGATAGTATATCGATAGTACCTTATAGTATCTGCCTGCAGCACCAAAGGACTCCATAGGGATGTTTGTCTTGCACCTGTCCTTTTCCTTCTCCTTAGATTACCTCATCACCTCTGCTTATGTGTTCTGGTTGACTCTCAAATGTTTAAGGGGGTTTGTGGTCTTACCACACATCAAACTGTGCATTATTGCTGTTTGTGGAGCTGAAATGTCTCTCTACAAATGACAGTGCTTTAGACTGATTGATCACTGATCAGTGAGTGGCGCTGCTGCAACGCTACGCTGTGCCTTATTTCGCACATGACAAAGGCAGGGGGAAGAAGAAGTAGTTCCTGTCTGTCCTGATAGTTTAGTTACTTTCCACTGTGTTCATGTTAATGATAATTATTAATATGAGAAGGAGATTTAGTTTGACAATAAGTTTGAGAATATAAATAGGCCTGATGATACGAGAGGAACTAAAATTTTAGTATCAACCTGCACATCACTTCTCAGATAACCACGTAGCTCAAAAGTATTTATTTTATTAATTTTATTACGCACAGTGGAAAAATACCAAGGTCCAGGCCTTGGTGTCCTCAATGGTAGCTATGGCCTTGTGCCTTTTGGAACTAAACCGTATACTAACTTGTATGTTGAAAGGAATAATTCCAGCTATGCTGAGCTTATTATGAATTATTTCCATACATCAGCAGAACATGTGGCTGAGTTTGACTTCTTTTCACATCAGCAGTGGAAACAAACAACAACCTTATTGAAATTTTTGTATAATTTAGGTGAACCAACCTCTTCACCAGTCAAATCAAAGCAAATTAAGCAAATCTGAACGGCTGCATTACCCAATTTGTTTGTGTCAGAAGTTAATGGATGTTAACAAGCCAAACGTGGATTTAGCATTCATATTCAAATGTGAAATCATCCGAGCTCAGCAGAGTGTGTATGCTCCAATTAAAAGACCCTGCAAACCCAAATTGTCTCTTTCATAAAGAATGATGTTTGCAGGTAGTTTTTTATTGGTGTTACATGACAGACATGCAGTAGGCATAAAGAAGGGTGTGCTGCGGATGCTGCAGAGCAGCCATCACCCATCACTGGTACAAACTCGCTGTCAGTTGGTCCATCACAGCAGTTGATCATACACTAATATCTCGGGGCATCAGCAGCTATTCCAGAAGCAGAACTAACAAGTTAAGCCCAAACATTGGGCCTGCATGGCAGTGAGGGCGTTTAATGAACGTGTGTGTTGGTGGGGGCCATGCATACATCAAACAGAGACGGTCGGTCAATATTGGGGTATGGAGAATCAACACGCATTTTTAAAGGAGAGGCTTATGCTCAAACATCACAGTGCCGGTTGCCGGGCCGGAGCATTTCCCGAGGCCTGGATCGTCATTTCTCATTTGTTGCATTAGCGGTAAAGACGGCGTACAAATAAAATTTCCCTGAGCAAGGGAGGTATCTTTGCATACAAAACAAGGCTGTGTGTAATTTTCAACGGAGCGAGAGGGAGGAATGAAAGTGTTGAGAAATACACACCTTCATTGGGACACAGTCAGGAAAACCCATTTAGGAAATTAGCATTTTTGAAATAGTGGATTTTCAGAGGCAAACTGTTGTGTCTTGATGTGAGGGTGAGCAGCATGAAGGGGTAGAGGGTGGATTTAGACATGAGAAAGTGGAATTTGGCACAAAGTTTAATGATGTTGCTGGTTTTATTCGCCTTTGTGGGTTTGACTCATTCAACTTCAGCAGGAAAGAAAAAAGAACTTCAGTTTGATTAGTTTTTCTTGTCTCTCACCTAAAATTATATTTTTATGGATGTTTATAATGAATGAGTCTCATCAGGAGCACCATCCTCAGTATGTGACATTCATTTTAGGGAATAAAAAGTCCCATCCAATTATTCCTGCCTTAAAAGCAGAAAACTATAGCTCACATGTAATTTTTTTAAGCTAAGTTTAGCTTTATTTGCTATCCTCAGAAGCACAAATGGGTAATACTCTTTAAAATATAAAGATGGTACTGATTGGTGGCACCTTTATTATCACACAGGCTTCCTAACAGATGATTTTAGTGTAGAAATCACAGCTGAGAAATAGAAAGAAATCTGGCAGAAAGCTAAAAGAATCTGTCTGAGACGACTCCACATGTCTCCCAGCTGAAGATGTGAAAAAAAAAATATCACGTCTGTGCCTACAGTGTAAAATGACAGAAGACACCTACGACCGTGGCATGTGGTCTGACCACAAAATGGTGCACTGCCGGACAAATATAGAGTCGGAGCCAGGGAGTATTTTTGGTGCCGGGTGTGATGTGAACCGTCCTTCGTTCTTCTTGTGGGAAGAGTCAGGATGAAAACTAAGCAGAGTTGATGTCTGTGTCCGATACGTGTATCCTGATCCTGCAGCCTGCGGGACACAAACTAATCTTTCATCTCTTTTCATTACTGTAATGGTTTTTTGACAACTAATGAGATCATGTTGATTCATGCCTCCTCCTTAAGTCGGACCTCTGCCGTTGCTTTTTATAAAAGTACACAAAATCCTGCAATACAAATGTTACATATTCTAAATGTTTTAAGAAGGGAATTTTCCCTTTTTTAGGCCATTTGGATGTGTCTGCAACTTCTTGATTTCTACATTGAGGACAAAACTACTAAAGAGTCTAGATAACCCTTCACACAAGTACACTAAATTTACAACTAAAGGACAGCTTCTTACTGTAAGTATGTTAATTCTGGAAACATTTAACCTTCAATAGGTTCCTTGTGACAAGGGCACTAATACTACATTCACAGGTAACTGGGTTTGAAATTATATTTGCCTATTAAGGCTAAATTAAAGAAAAGTTGATAAAATAAAGTTTCCCAGATTTTTTTTTTTTTGTAACATTATTTTGAGTTCTCACTTTTAACTTCTTTAGCAGAGTGAATCAAACACATAAATAATTTACACTGACACACTGCATCTGAGAAACTACATGGTGATTAACAAGGAAATCCTTGGATTATGGCATAAAGTCAGCACAATGCAAGTACATAAATTAAACAATCCCAACGTGCAAAGCAAACATAGTTTTGTATGTTTTTTTTTTGTTTGTTTTTTTTTTTTTTACAAAAAAAAAGAAAAAAAGCTTGATTTGAAAATATATTTTATAAAACAAGACGTCAAAGAATTTAGATTAAGTGTTGATTTAAAAAAAAATAATCTAATCAAATGGGATTAAATTACCAAAATTTAACAAGCTGAATAAAATTGGAAAAAAAAAATCAAAGGAGAAGTCATATACCAAAACAAGAAACAAACATCAAGATTGGCCACAAAAACACATATAATGGATGATGTGGAATACAGCCCACCTCTAATAAATATATATAAAAATGAAGAAAAACAATAAAGGTGTATTTATATAGCACTTTTCTATACAATATTATAAAGTTAAAGATTGGAGCATCTTCACAGAAGACTTTGAAAACAGAATAACACATAAATAAAAAAAATGGTTGATGAGATAGAAAGTGATTAAATTGAAATATAAAACAACCAGATGAAAAGATCAAAATGACAAGAAAATACATAATTCAGATGTGATAATGCCGCCCAAGGCATACACCATAGTCCCAGTACACCTAAAATACAACTTGTTTTTGACTGTTCACATTGATAGCATAAGAAGAAAATGGACAAAATCTTGTACTATGCGTATTCTACAGTATGAGCACCTCTCTTAAGCACTGATGCTTTTTTCCTTTTTTAATCTGACATTTTTGAACATCACTTGTCACTTTTCATTCAGCTTTGCATAAGTGAAAGAAAAGAAGTGACTCCTGCTGCAGATCCATGCTGCTTCGAGCTCCGCTGCCCATTTAAAGGCAACATCAATGAAACTCTCTCCCTCCACCTCTCCCTCTTGTCATGCCAAATTGTGTTTTACAGCATCTGTTCATTATAGATGGCCGACATGATGGATATGGTCATAATATTAATGTAAGACTGACACAGCAGAGACATGAATCATGGCCGACTTTATTTCAAAGCTGGCGTTTCATTGGCCCACCACTAAAAAGTGATATATAAATGTCAGCGAATGGCAGCGGTAAAGCATTATGAAGTACATTTGATGGTACGTTTTCACTGTTATCAACCCGCTGTTATTTACTAATACATCTTCTTCATGTGACAGGACCTGTGGATGTCCATGTCATTTTTTGATGGTAAAAATACTACCTTTTGTCTCTTTCAGGTGCTGTTTCTGCTGGCAGAAGATGAAAAGGTAAGAATGGGCTGAAGAAGGATGTTCTCATATGTGAAGTTGGCCTTTGGGTATGGAAGTCCAAGGGTGACATTAAATTGAAAGCGTTCAATCAGATTGAAACTTAATGTCTCATAGGCATGCGTAATGTATGAGAAGAGACTATCAATCTTTTCATGATATTATGGCTTCATTTTCACAGAGGAATTTAGAACCACAAGAATTCCTTAGTTTCACTATATTAGATTATCTAACATATAAAAACTATATTTTTATTTCTTTCTTTTTTTTCTGTAGCCCTTTGACATAATCGAAATCTAGTGTGATACAAATGAAAATTTATTATTACTAATGTTATTTAGGATTTTCCTTCATTTACTCATTTTAATTAGAAGTGTATTTTGTATTTGTTAACCTTTAAAAAAATTTTCTCAAAAATACTTCAATATTTAATACTTAAATATTTTAATACTTAAAATAAAATTGCTAACTGAAGAAGGAGGGTTGTGGTGGGCTGAGAAAAAAACAGACAGAAGGGTCAATAAATGCAGCATGTAACATACTTGTTATTCTAAATTATCTCTACCATGTCCTAGATAATAAATCAGAATTCATCATCATCTCACCAACCGTCTCCATGGTGAAAATTTCATAAAACCACCAGATGTGACGACTGAAGTTAAACAGTCTAAATTGATTAAGAAACTCTGATCTGATCTAAAACTGATGATCTGGATAAAAACAGGATTTTCCTTTTATCATTAAAGGGTAAGTGTTTATGCAGCAGTGATAAAAGCCCTTCAGCAGCATCACCCAGAGTAAACACCTGTTGATATAACTGATCATTGTCAGGTTATTTTTCTTCACTTTTTTACATTAGATTATCATTTTAGTTGTAACAATCAGTTAAATTTTTCATAAAATGTAGATCTAAAAAAGTTCTAATTTATGCCCCCCTTTGGTCAGTGATCCTGCCTGGACCCCAATCAAAACTTTTCTAGACCCGCACCTGCACAGCAGGAGTATAAAAGCTGTCTACCACCAGCCAACTGCTGCCCAAAACAATACTTTGAGGTAAAGTTGTGAGGGTGTGAACCATAAACTGCTAGTTTCCTCCTTCCCAGCTGAACAATAAACAAATGCAACAAGAGAGAAAAGTTGATCAGCTGATCACCGACAGACGTTGTGATTCAAGGAACAACATGAGGAGGAGAAAACAGCTGCTGCACAAACACTGAGACGATCAGAGAGCCACTAGAGCAAACATGTTCGTCCAAACTTTGGTACAGGGTAAGTTTTAAAAAAAAAGTCTAAAAAGTGCAGGTGTGGGTCATCTTTTCCACATCTTTCCCATCTCGCCTCTCCACGTCCCGCTGTCATAACAGAGAAATGACGGATGTATGGGGCTTATCATGCTGCACATGCATTACTTATTTGTGTTCAAAAATATTAAAACTACATAAATTAGTTATGGCAATATTTTTGACAGCCCTAATATATATATATATATATATATATATATATATATATATATATATATATATATATATATATATATATATAATGTTTTCTTTTCTTGTTGTTTTTTTAATTTTTTTTGTTTCTGTATATATTTATTTAGTTTGCTTTGTGGTGCCATTTTGATAAAGCACTAAAAAGTACACTGACTAGTTCTAAGTCAGAATTGGTCACAAGTAAGAACAAGACAATCTGGTTGATTGTAAAAGACAGTCTGGTCTTGTTGGTGATCAATCCAGCTTTAAAGAGGCAACAGATCCTCAATTAAGCCATTCTCTGATCCCTTCCAAGTCAACTTACTGTTTAAAAGAAAGCACAAATACAAGAATAAATGCAGACATGCATAAAAAGATGAAAAATGAATAATATATAATAATATAAACTCACCAAAACTAATAATACTGATTTACATGAGCTTTAGTGATATTATTGTATTAGCTGGAGTTTTTTCATGTCACCTCTGGGCTTCTATACATGACTGTTGGTAGAAGAAGGATGATGTTTTTCAAGACTGAAGATACTAGACTAGTTGTTTTTTTTTTTGCATTAGGTATTTTACACAAATATAGATGTTAAACATAATAAAACAAAAACAAACACAAACCTATCTTTTATTTTAATATAACAATATTTAACTTATCTACAATATCAAACTCCAGCATCCTACATAAACATCCCATTAGCTCCAGTCAAACTTTCTATGTTTGATATAATATAGCTAATTGTGTGTTTATCGAACACAGTGATTTTGATAAGACCAGAAGCAGGAATCGCTTTCTTCCAAAGCTCTCGCTGCCTCAATGTGCCGCTTTCTGAATAAATCAGTACAGATTAGTGACTACCTGCATGTAATTGTAAGCAGGCATGTAATCCTCTGAAATACTGAAACAGCCGTGGAATGCGATTACTTTCAGACAGTTTTTGGTTTATTCATCTGGGAGAAAAAAAAAACAACGTAGCATTCACTTAAACTTGGATGATGATGATGATGATGGACAAACTGCTGTGACTGAAATCTAGCTAAAAAAAACTGAAAAAATGAACAGCTATGCTGCTTTAATTGACGTGATACTATTCATATTTGTAAATTATTTACCAAGAAATCCCAATTTTCTCTTTTTGGATATTTGTTCTTTTACACTTTTCAAAGATTTCTTAAAAAAAATCAAGGCTCTCCAGTGCTTCAGTTGCACCTTTAACCCAAAACATTTTCAATAATCTGCTGCCAGGAATTTTGAGCATTTCAGTGATCGTGTGGTTAACTTTAAGAGGACTCTCCACCCTGTTATAATGACAGATCTGGGAAATTACTGAGCACGAGGAAAATTGAAGCCATATGGGACACCTTTATCTGCAGTGTGACAGGCATCCACACACCTAAACCCGAAACTTTTAAACAAAAACAGTTTTAAAGCAGCAATTCATACAAATTTTTTAGCCTGCTGTTATCTTTTGAAAATCTTGCCCTGTGATTGGCTGCTTGTCTGTGATGCAGGGAATTGGCTCAAAGTTCATGTCAGTCAATGGCATAATCATTGCAACTTAACTGGTGAAATAGCTTGTTATAAGTACGTGTTTATGTGTGTGTGAACTCCCATCCTACATCACTTGCCCGGATTCCCTCCATCCTGTCACCAACAGCACATAAAAACAATCTTCTTCTAATATTTTACCATGACACCAAGTCATGTAAATTATGACGGGGTGTTGGTATGTAGTCTGTAATTACACATCATCCACCTCCTCCTCATTTTGGAGTGTTAGTGGAGGCTGCGTTCGGGGCCTCTCCGTCTCCTCAGCCTCCTCCAGCTCCCTCCTCAGCTCTGTGGCTGCTCCCAGCTCGTCCTGTTTGAAAGACGACTGCTGCACCCTACAGTTTAAAAACAGCCTCTCCCTTCCCTCCAAACACTGCTTGCTCTCAGCTACTTCACATCACACTCACACACTTGCTGACTTTTTGTGGAAAATGTCGTCCCTAAAGGCGGCTCCTAAAAAAATAATAATAATAATCCAGAATTTCTGATTAGATCAACATTGATTTGGGTAAACTTGTTCTCTTGTGCAGAGACGTGTCACTGTTGTCGTGGCGCTTAAAACTGCTTCAAAGCCTTAAATGATTTTTGGTTTCTGTGGCAGGTTGTTGAGTCCGATGAGGGTCTGAATTAAATATCAAATGCTTTCCTCTCCTAATGGTGAAGGCCGCAGAGAGAATACTCTGAATTTTTGGCACAAACATGATAGGATTTTACTGTGGAGTCACCTCAGAAGCTCATTTTGGTTCAAATTGAAAATCGATGTGGTACTTCTTTTCCACTTAAGGTAATTATGTTGTCCTCTCATGTCAAAAGGAGATGAAGTATCCCTCTATGTTTAAATCTGCACAAAGAAAGATGCCCAGAAAGTAAAGAATGTGTAACGATAAATAGTTTCTCCTTACAGTTACAGTTCATAATTCTGGTTTTAGATTTGATTCTGTTTGCGGGGAAAAAAAAATAAAATTTAAATTGGCTTAAATGCTGCTTATCTTGTGTGCTGTTATTCTTCAATAAACAAAACAAGTATCATCGTCCTTTGGGTTCATATGTTGTCTTAGTCTTTTTGGAAACAAACAAGTTTTCTCCTGATGTTTTAAAGGTGTGTTAAACCCAATTTTTATCTAACTATAATAGAAAAACAACCATAGCGGTCAGTCTAGTACGGATCTCCTCCCAGCAGTGGCAATATCAACAAGGAGCTTTGGCTTGTAAATCCCACTTGAAGTAGTGGAATCAGCTCTCAACACACAGAGACACAGACAGCCAAGTCTGCTCTGAACAGTATTTCCAACACTGCATTTGTACCGTTAGAATATCAAAATGTAAAAAAAAAAAAAAAAGGTAGAGGAGGCAAATAGTTATCTTGAAATCCTGCACTGGCATCTTTTCTACTTTAAGATGTAAGTTTTAATCAAATTTGAACCTCCACAAGTGAAATAAAAAGTTATTGTTGTTAGATTTAAAGATGACATTGTTTTCAAGTGTGAATAAAATCCCACATTTTAAACCATTTTTTAAAAATCTTAATTTCCTTTCATTCATGCAAAGCTTAGTTATTTTTTCATATTCTATTTAAAAAGCTCTTTTTAAAAGCTTCAAAATATTCCATTACAATGAAATCAATCCCACTGACAACTGATGGATCAGCGTGATGCTCGTCTATCGGGAAACTAAGCAGCACAGCAGTGATGAGACAAAAACTGCTTGTAATGATGCTTAAAACTACAGCAGGTATCGGATATAATAATACAGAAGACACTGACATTTCATAAAACATCTGACATGGCATCCTCCTGCACGGAAGAGAAGAGAAGACTTCAAACTTAATCTAGAAAAAAGCTGCAGAATTACTCATAAAAATATCTTCAGCTGTTTACACATTTTTCTTGCAACCATTACGTTCCGATTACAACCGTTCGAACCAGCTCACACAAGCAGTCATTGTAGTGTTTTGGTGCATATTATTCAGTTTTGTAAAATCTGGAATGTTCAGGCTTTTCTTTAACACCTCTCTAACCATAAATATTCATATACAGCACTGTTATTCATCAACATATTATCATGATATTTCATGCACATTGTTTAATATACAGTATATCAGAATTTGGCTCAAATCAAAGGTTTGCAGTTTCATTTCCATGCTGCTGTAGTGGATTTTTTTTAACAAACAAAACTAAAACAACACAAAAAACAACACACAAAAAAAAAAAAAAAAAAAAAAGAAACATGCCTCTGACTTTATAATGATAATAAAAAGTGAAAGTGAAGATGGATGCAACAATGTGGATTTAACTGTGTTTCTCTATTTAATAATTCAGTACTAAAATTATCCTAAAAATGTAAAATTTGCTGTCACGTTTTTCTACTTAATATTATAGTTGGTATTTAGTATTTGGCAGTTTAAAGATAAACATTAAAAAATCTTTATTATTGCACAGATGTACATTGAAAGTCCTTTACAGTTCTTAATGGTTAACACTTGGCTTTATTGAAATGGCATTTTACTCATAATGTGTTGCAAGCTTTTGCATGCTGCTTTTAAGGATTAAGCCAAATAAAAAGAACATCTCTCCCTAGATGTGTGGATGGTTCACCTTTTTGCTGCAGACAGGTGTCTTTTGTTGTCAGTTTCAGTTGAATATCAGTAGAAACTACATTAGATTAGACTATCAGAGGATTGCAGGTGTGTTTTCTAACAGTATGCTTTGCTAGGATCATCTTAGCTGCTTTTGTTGAGATAAATAACAGCTGATGTGGACATTTCGAGCCCTTTTTATGCAGATTTGTAAAAAAGAACTCAGAGTTTTGCAGTCATCCTTTTGAATTTGCTCCTATTTCATCAACTTATTTTAGGCTTTGATCCCTTATTGTTCCCTGTGATTACCTGTCATTGAAGTTTTTGGTTTAATTCTGAAGAATATCTGATTGTGCTCAAGTTTGAGTTTAATCCAGCCTATTGTGCACATAGAACATAGTGATGGGAGGGGAGAAGGTGAAAGTTGAAGCTCGGAGATGGAGGCACTTTGACTTATCTGCAGCCGCCTTAAGTGAAGCCGTTTGGAGATAGAGTAAATAGAAAACAGCGATTGTCTTCTCGCTCTGCCTCCCTCTCTGTAATCTGATTGGGCACGTTCCCCTGAATCGAGGGCAACGCCAAAACAAAAGATCACCAATCAGATAGAAGGGGCTCCCACTGAAGTTCCTGGCATGGTATGAATGCTTTGCCCTCTCATGTGCGCTAGTATCTAGCAGTGAGAATCCCCGTGTCGCTTTTATGTGTTAATCGTCACCGCTCAGTGAGACTATTGTGCTGTCTGCATCGCCGGGGGAGGAAACCGCAAAAAAAAAAAAAAAAAAAAAGAGTTTATATGAGAAATGAATGTGAGCTGAACAGACTGCCAGCAGTGTTTCACACAAGCTGAGAATTGCCTCATCCCCGCGTTGACGAGGGTCCAAGAGTGCAATGTGGTACTCAGCTACCTCAGACATCTCTAATTGGTGGGAAAGAAAATGCAGACTTTATATTTATTCAGAGTAAAGGTAAAATTATCAACTCAAATTCTTTTCAGACCTCTTTAGAAGAAGCAGGTGTGAATGTTTCAGCCTGACTTTACCACAAGAATCAATCGAAAGTGCTCTTCATCAGCCAGAATCAATGCTTTAAATCAACTAAATTCTCTGTCAGATACCTTCAGTGCCTTAAACCAGTAGGTATCCCTAAAAATGTAAAGATGTTCAAACCTAAAAAAAAAGGAAAGGAAATATTAATATGGAAGTTTTGGATGAACATAAAAAGAAAACAGCTGGAGCAAGCACATGAAACTCCAGTCATCCAGTTTGAAATCATATTTTTTAACTTTAAACAAACTTTTCATTACACATGACAGCAGTTCTGTAGGAAAAGTTGTATATTTAGGATAAACTGTTATTTTTAATTAAAAACAATTTGGTAAATTGCTCTTGGATTTTAGAGAATTTCATTTTTTAAAAAACCTTCTCAATGTTTTCCATCCTGACATATTTCACTGAAGGTCCCTTGATGAACGAGTGCCAGTCAGCTGTTTGTGCAGAATGCTGTGCCCACCTTACATGCTGTTCTTAGAAATTTTATATATAAATTCATTATGAGACTGGAGGATTCTAAAAACTATATTATTATGGTTTTAACAATGCCTAAGAAGAGCACGATATAACTTTATACTCTGGAGGCACTTGAAAAAGTGCTTGTATGGATTATAGATAAAATGTATAGCCTTTCTGTGTTGACTTTTTGTCTTTGTATGGGTGTGTGTGTTTGTTTTGTTTTTATATGGACCAAATTGTGAGTCTGAAATAAAGATTTAGTTGAAATTAGCTAAATATTGCACAAAAGTTAGGCTAAGCTCCCTGTTTTTATGAGACTTTGCTTTCAAACATTTAAGTTGTGTTGCTATCTTTTAAAATGCTCTTGAACACCAGTTTTTTATTAGACATTTTCTGCTTTTTCAGTCATTTTTAGTCCAGTCCTTGTCACTGAAGATGTTAGAGGAGTCTGGTTTTCTTTGTTAAGCCACATAACACTGACCTAAGAATAATTAAAAATAATAATAATAATAAAAACGCTCCTAACCCAAGGTTGAACCAGTATGTATTGACACATAATGGATAACTTGAATGCAAAGAACGCATTTTAAATTGGATATTTACAGTCTGCAGCCTGTCACACAACAGATCTTACCATATATTTAGTTCTATCTCTGAAAAACACCTAAGGTAAGATAGTTTGCCATAAAATAAGATGATTAACTGGAAACTGGACAAGTGTAGGACAAAAGAAGAAATGCCAGGCCTAAAGAAGTGTCTACATCACGATGAGCAGGATCTGAAAGTGATGGCATGAAGAAAAAGGAGCAAATCCAGCAAACACCTGATACAGAACCTGTAAATTGCATGTAGACCATCAGTTGATTCATCTATTGTTGGCAGAAACATCATCAGAAATGACATCCATGGAAAATATGGAGAAAATGACGCAAGAACTGGAGAGAAAATCAGTGCAAACAGGTCTGATGGAAGGATGAATCCTCCACAGGGTATAGACACCAAGGCATCCAACATCCAAAGAAGAGCTTTGGAAAGTTCTTCAAGAAACTTTTTTTGAAGTCTACAGACCAACTATTCACCTTCAAGCTCCTTAGGATTACACAAACTTTTTTTATGCTTACTGCATTGACATTGTTTAAATATGTTCTGGTGAATCACCATTTCCTGTTTTCCAGAATTATAAGTAAAAAGAAGAAAAAAAACAAGGGTTGGCTTTTGCATAATACTGTCTGTGCATCATTTAAACTTCTTTAATGCCAAAAGATACCTTTAAGGCTCATTTATGCTTCCTTACGTACGTAAAGAAGGATGTCCATTTCAAACGCCATCATACGTCACTGTCTTCATACTTCCATGTGTCGTGTGCGTCCCCATGATCGAGTCAATTCCTCCACTAGTGGGCAGTGCTAATTTCAGAGTTGATACCCACGAGCTGACATCTGTTTCAGACACCGTTTAGCAGCGGTAAAGAACCGGTATAAAGTTTTTAATTGTCCAACACAGCCTAAAACACTCGCATATCCTTTCTTCAAAAGCTTGCACAATTCCTACAGTTTTTGTCGTCATCTTTATTCTTCTTCTGCTTTTTTGCTCCCTTCCTGATCTTCTTCTTCTTCTCTGGTTTGTTTACTTCGCTGACCACATGTCAGCTATTCTGCTCAGCACTGCCCCCGCAACTTCCGGTGGTATTTTTACGTTTTCTGCGTCAAGCGAAGGACAGCTAAGCTTCTTGAAAACTAAACAAATTACATGCGCAACCAATACAAAAGATGGAGGAAACTGTCCGTCCATCTGTGTATCCATGTTCTGCGTCGCGCATAAGTACAGGTAAAAAAGATCTTCCTCACTAAATGTCTTGATGTTTCCTATTTCCAACACTTTTTCTGAAACTGGTACCAGGTTCATTCGCACATACAAAGTTTATCTTCTTGTTTTTTAATCCTGAAAACCTCTCAAAACTTGCTTTGACCAGGTGGCTGGACGTCTGTAGGATGTCATTTCATGTTCATGTTAACATTCAAAGACAAAGACACGAATAAATATCGCTTTTTATTCATGCCGTTAACATTCTGGAGGGTAAATTGGCCAAACAAGGATATAAAATGCCAAAAACTTACTCACACAGATTCTTCTTGATGACGCTAACATGTGTGACATCGATTACTTTTTATTGCTTTTTCTTCTCCTCTTAAATATGGATGTTTCTTTAACGGTTTTTTGTTTATTTTTCACCAGTGTAAATTTACAAGGCACCTGACGGGTCACAAGACTGAGGTTCTCTACAAATATTGTTTTTATTTAAGACAGATTTTTATAAAGCACTCAAAGCATGTGAGCCATTATGTTATTTTTTTCTAATTCTATAGTAAGAATGTCAAAGGAAATCATCAATTAATGAATTCTATATGAACTATGTAAAACTGAAGAGATTGTTAAAGTTGCAGGTTAACTGGGCGACTTACCTCGGGACATACAGAATGTAAGTTAAAAAATGAAGGTCAGATTTTCGCCGTTTTAGCTCAAATACATAAAACATACCAATTAATATAAATGTCTACTGTAAAATCCTCTGAATTTATCCGCATGGGTTTGTCTTATCAATCTAAACCTACTATATGTTCTGCTTATTTAAATTAAAAATACCTCATGGTGAAACAAGTTCCATCTGGATGCTGGAGTTGTCATCTTGATTTGTTTAATCTGAAGTTTTAAGGGTTTTCTTGATCCCTTTGATTGATTCTCAAGCTGTTTTTTCTGCATAATTTATCTCTGTCTGGTTGTGTTTTCATGGTATTTGTTCAACACTTTTGTACAGTTCTGGTCAAACACTCTAAGAGATGCTGAAGAGGTGAAGTGTAATATAAAGTGTGAAGTTTAGAGCTTTAACAAAAACAAAGAGAAGCTGCTCTGTTTCAGCTCTGCTCTGACTGCTGTGTGTGTGTGTGTGTGTGTGTGTGTGTGTGTGTGTGTTTATGTGTGTGTGAAACAGATGCCATTCTGCTGATCTCAGTCGACATCCATCCGTCTGCAGCTCAAATCCTCCCCTAGGTTGATGGCGTGAGCCGTCGTCTCCTCGGCCTCCAGCCTCTGCAGGTCAGGAGGCGTCTGAACTGTCTCGACTCGTCTCGCAGGTCGACCGACGCCTGACGAAGAACATCTGCCCGCCAAAGATTCACAAGCTGCCGTGGAAACGGCATCAACAGTTGGTGTGTCTCTGCACTTCTGTGTGATCTGTGATGATCTAAACAGCAACAAATGTGTTTTAAAAGAAATAATATTTAGCATGTGTAACATAAAATCTGTTTAAATGGGTTATCAATTTTGTTTTTTTTTTTTTTGTTTTTTTTTAGGGAAAAAATAAACAGAAAAAAATATGATCACAAGAAAATGCATAAAAATGATTTATAATCATGTGAAAAATATATTTGAAACTACTTAAAAATATATTGTTTAAAATATGATTAAAAATAATTCTAAGAAATATAAAAAATAGATAATAAATAGAAAATAGATGTAAATACAATAAAATCATACTTTGTAATTTGAAAAATAGGGGAAAAAAAACAGCAAAATATATATAAAAAGGTTTTAATAACAAAATAAATTCCAAAAAAAAGTCTAAGCAGATGGGTTTTTTTTTTTAAGGAAAAAACACTTTTAACCCTTCCTGCTCGTATCTGAAAAACCTAAATATAATTTCAGCTGCCAAAAGCAGCACAATGTTTTGGAAATGAGCTCTTAAAGCTGATTTACAGCAGCAGAACAAAGACAGGTTTAGAAGGTTTAAAGGTTGCATGAACTGTGTGGAAAGCACAGCTCGTTACCAACCAAAGCGAGCTCATGTGCACTAACAAGCATGTACAAAGTTTAAAGGTTGCATACATTCAGCAGAAACAATGAAACTGTTTGACTTTCCTGGAGAAGTACAGTCAGTACTAGTAGAGGCTTTAATGGTCAAACATATGCATATTTCTGTGCCTGAGACTTCCTGCTTTGATAACACTCAAATACATTCAGTATCATCTATCAAACAAAGGAGGAAGGCGAGTCAACAGGGGGTGAAAAGGGAAGGCTGCAGAACAGAAGTTGGGTTTTGCCACGGTACCAAGCAGTTATTTTATTGACGTGGGAAGACACAGGAAGCGAGCTGCTTTCACTCTTGCATGTCGAGTCCTTCTGTTGGCTCGTGAATCCAAAACAATTTCAGATTTTGAGAAATATGGGGGCAGCTGGCGTTCCCACAGCCTTGCTGGAATTAGCCGTTTATGCGCTGCAACACTATCTGCCCTGCACCTGGGCGGCGAGCATGGGAGGCGTGCACCTTTGACTCGGGCACAGAGGCAAACAGAGAGTGTATGTGAGAGGCAGCATGTGCTCCCACTGCACCTCCTCCAGCAGCACCATCAGGCATGTTTTCATGTAGATAGTTTCATGTCCATCAGATGATTAGAAGTCCTAGAAATTAAATCTGGTGCCTCTGAATCACAAAAAAAAGTAGGACTTAATCCTGGATTTAAATTAAATTAAGAAAAATATACAGTTTTGGTTTATTGGGAAGAATATATTGCAAATCAAAACTGTTAAAACTTAAGAAAAAGAGAGATACAACTAATGACATGGTACAGTTGTAACTGATAGTGACTAGATAAGGTTGGATCAAAACACGAAAGATATCTTTATTTAATGTTATTAAAATTTAACTTTATTTACATTTAACTGCTATTTAAAAAGGTAATAAACCATACAAAGCTCTTGCAACTGTTATATTTTTTCCTTTTACATAGTAAAGCAACACAATTAAAAGGTCAGATTTGGTTATTTTCATGGCAAAACTAAACAGCAAACATTAATTAAAAAACTTTTTTTTTTTTTTTTTTTTTTTCAGTTCAGTGAAAGTCAAATATAGTCCAATTAAATTGTAATAATTAAGTTATAAATTCGTTAATCATAATTGTACCAGTGATGCCAGCTTATAAAAAAAGAAAGATTTATGTAAATAAATCATTACATAAAATATTAATTATTGTTTACATAATTAAATAATTAATTTCATTATTAAAAAATTTCATTTACAAACACAAATATATTTAATTATTCAAAGAATTTTTAGAAATAATTTTCATATTTTAATATATATGAAAACAATGTATTTTCTAGTTAAAATGTGTTGTTGGCAAAAAAAAAAAAAAAAAAAAAAAAAAGAATTTAACTCCCTATTTGAAAGATAATACTTAAGTGGCCTTAAAAATATCTAATTAATTAATTAAACATCAATGTTTCTAAGAGTAAAACAACAAAAGATGAATCAGTCTGTGGGTGAGACGTTCATCAGTTAAACATGTCAGGAGAATAAAACTAGTAAGTTAAATAAATGCAAATGAAACTAGATCTTTGACTCAGTCAGAAAATTCATGTAAAACAGAAACCTTATTTATTCCTTTTTCCAACATTTCAAATTACGCGTAAAAAAAAACATCTTCAGTGACCTCTCAGGTCACAGAACAGTGTCATCATGGAGGAAGAATGCACTGAGCAAATGTTTAATGAGCAGGACTTTATTAGTTTGGGTTTCACTGCAGAGGATTTGTGCCATACAATCTGTTTTCGAGGCTTTCCTGGCCTACCACAACCTAAACTCTGCAATCACCATGACTTCATCTTTATTGGACCTTGTGGGGAGTTCTTACCGGAGTGACAGGCAGGCGTGGTAAACAGCGGTGAGGGGCGAACATGTTGTCGCCCGTGTTGAACATCTGACCTGGCTGGAACCTGCGGCGAGCGGCACAGCTGAACAGGAGGCCGTCTGGATGGGAGGGGGTGGATGAAGGGGAGGCTTGGCTCTACATGCTTGGCTACTTGCCCCGGTCCCATTGACCAGACAGCTGAACTAGCGAGGGAAGAAGGGAGGGAGGGAGTGCAGGAAATGGATGGAGCTTCTGTTTTTTTTTTTTTTTTTTTTTTTTTTTTATACATGAGAAAATAATAATCTGTGCGGTTAACTGTCATTCTGCCTCCATGTTTGCTGATCAGTGGTGGGTGCATCTGCACCTGTGGAGGGGTTGTTTTTCTTCCTGATTTAAAGCACAACCACAGATTAATTGCTTCCACAGAGCTGATGGAAAACCTCATGAGCTGAGACTGTTTTCTGTGCTTGTACAGTATTATCTGTCAAATCAGTCGCTCATTATCATCTTAGCACGTGTCTGTGTTTTCGCTTTCCTAGTTTGCGACTGCCTCCATGTGACTGCTCTTGCTGGGTCCCCATCAGGGGGCCAGCGGGTGGCCCCTCCCACCGGGAGTCAGTTCCAGCCAATCAGGTGCTAATGTGCAGGAACAGGAGAGGGCTGTGCTGACAGATGGTGGACTGACCTGGAAAACCTGCCCCCTTTTCAGGGTTCAGCAGCCGGCAGATGACAGGTATTATTTCATAACCCAAAGAGAGTAAAGAGGGTTGGTGATGTCTCTCACACACACACACACTTCATCATTAACTAGTTGCTCAAAAATGTCCTTTTGAATTGGTGATTTACCATTTCTCGTCTCTGAGAACATTTTATACATTTTCCTTCAATTTAAGGCTGTAAAAGAATCTAATTTTATTTTTATTTTATGAAACAAAAGTTATTTGTACGTTTTATACAAAAAAAATTGGATTTAGCAAAGCAAATTCCTTTAATATTGTACCTTTAGGCAGCAACACACTCACATTTATCTGACTCGCCAACCAGCCATGTAACAGGGATGTCAGTGCAGATCTGTCTGGCAGAAAGTGCTTTTTGATTAAGTCGTTCATAAATTTTAATACGACATGTCAGCTAACATGATGTATAGACCGGCCGCTCATTCATATTTCAGTCGGTGAGCTGTTGAGAAAACAGCAGAGTTGTACCTTGCTCTACCTTAAAGTGCAGTGTGTTTGCAGCTGTCGGTGTGAGCTGAGTGCTACGAGCCTGTGAGCGGGCGTACAGGGATTTTATCACTGATCTTGGATGAAGAGTGAATGTGCTGAGACTTTCGAGGTACTTTGAAGTGGAATGTGGGTTGTGATAAGAGCGCCATCTGTGTCTGGTGTCATTAATGTCTGGTCAGTTTGGGGTAAAAATAGGGGAACGTAAATTAGAAAAGAGAGAAACTGAGTTATGCCACCAAAGAACAAGATAAACAAAACATAGTAGTGGGTTACTGACTCTGATGCATGGACTTTCCTTGGATTCCCGCATGTTTCAAACTACGTTTTACAGACATGGAACGAGTTTGAGTTACAAACTGAGGAAGCTCAGAATTTTTCAGTGACAGTGTGAGAGATCTGCAAGTCAACAAGCTGAAAACAACAGCTAAATAAACCAATTCTTACACTTTTAGACGCTGAATCACTTTACAGAATCAGTCAGCAACTGTAAGATTTACTCCAAATCACTGAAAGGTGTTTCAAGGAAGATTCATAAAAACATGGATGAGCATTTGTTGTGTAGCTGACTGGCCCACAAAGAGTCCTGGTCTCAACCCGATAGAACACTTTAAGGATGAAATAAAGCAAAGACTGCGAACCAGGGCTTCTTTTCCATCCTCACAGCCTAACCTCACAAATACACTTTCTAAAGAATGTGGAACAATTACCATAAACACACTCCTAAACCTTCCCACAAGAACTGAAGCCATTATAGCTGCAAAGAGTGGGCCAACTCCATGTTAAACCCTTCAGATATGACCCAGACACCCCAATACTTTTGGCAATATAGTGTATATTTATTAATTTGTTATATTGAGTTTAATTGGACTGAAACATGATTGAACAAGACAGTAATAAAATATGTGCATAAACACATGATGTATATGACTCATACACACCATTACCCAAAATTCTGCATGCCGTGATGTCACCTTAACATTTTTTTATTAATGTAGCTAGAATTACAGTCTACCACAAAACAGAAAAAACGGTGTCTGTTGGTTTGCTTTTAAAAAAAAAATTCTTCCATTTAGTATTTATCTTTTAATATCAACAGAAATGTTTGTCATTCTAATTATTATTGAAAGACCTTTAAGGCAGTTGTTGGCTTAACTTTTTTTTCTTTTTAGAGACGTATCTATTTAAGAGGTGCGATAAATAATACTAATTGTAGTAAACAATCTCACAACTAAGTTTATCTGTAAATTATACTTTAATGTTATAACTTGTATAATCCCCTCAAAGGAAAAGATATCAAACATTGAATTTTTCAGATGGCTAAGGTTCAGCAGGAGAAATAGGGGCCAGACAGAAAAATATTTCTTATGCAATGTTGCTCTGGACAGCTGAGCATCATATTGAATTCTCCTCCACATAACTCCAACTAATGCCCGTCTTGCTCAGTCGAAGGTGGCTGATATCTGATTTTCCTAACTTAAGACTCCCGCCTTGTATGAAAATGAGACACATTACCGGTCCATTAATTGATCTGGTCATTGCTTTGAGATGTGGACCTTCCTGAGAATCAGGAATTAGGGCTGACTTCAGGGCCAATTAGGTGAGTCTTTGCCACGTCTTCAGTGGCTCCTCCGATGCATTTCAATCAATCCCGACTGTCCACAGGTGAAATGCCAGACGGAGTCGGCACTTGCTGCTGTGAATGCTAAAGGCAGGTTAGACGGTAATGCTATTCATGTTCAAATCACGCCATGCATATACAGCACATGGGGCAGAGGCTAATAGTTTCTCATTTGCTGCTTTTACCTTTTATGATGCCCTGGCTCCTTCTAAACATCATTGACTGATCCGAAACAGGTTCCTCAGCCAGCACAACTTTTTACCTTCCTCTTTTTATCTTCACCAATAAAGAGGCAGCACCTCAATGAACAGCATAGATGAAAAAAATATGTAATTATCTGTGAGACAATCCCTTCCCTTGTTATTTATATTTTAATATGTAATCCATATTGAAAGACAGGATATGTGTATAATAGTTTTGTAAGAGTGTATTGATTGATGTTGATGAATCATTTATCCTTATTTATCCTTTATATCCTCCATGGGAAAGTTGAAGGTCTGGAAATATTATACTCACGCAGTAAGCTATAACTTGTAAATTTCTTTACAAAATCTACAATGACTCAATGTAAACTCACAGATATGGTTGTAGAAAGCCAAAACAAAGTAATAAATTTATATACTGGAATTTTGAGCAGGCAGATTATGTTTCTATATTATTGATTATGTTTTTATTTAAAAAATCGTTTTTTACCAATACCTACATTGCACAGCATGCTAACTCTGCAGTTGCTGTTTAGCTAGTTATAGCTATCCATTAGCATCATCTTCAGTTATGTTAGCATAATTTGCACTACTAGGAGACTAAAACTTTATTTTCTCCCAGCTACTTACAAATAAATTAATAACTCCACATATAGTTTAAGACTATGGTCAAATTATAGTTTACACAGTGATAAAAAATCGTTAAATTATTTTTTTTCTGAAAGCTAGCTTAGCTAGACAGCAGTAACTGTTGTTTCTACACTGTCACACAAATTTCTTTTAACTCATATTCAATATGTCTTTAAAGATCATAATAAAAGGTTCTCTGTTGTGACAAATAATTGGCCTCACCTAGCATGTTAACAGCAACTAATCCTTAGCCTTGACTTAGGTTGCAATAACTTCAGTTTATACTATTAGCTTTAGAACTAAATCTACTATACGGTGTGGTTATGCTTAACACTGGCACTTTTCTATTCTTCTGTTATAGAAAATGAGACAATTTCCATTCATTCAAGTTTTTGTGTTTTATGAGTCTCATTGCTTATGTGTCTTATAGTAGGGTACACATATTGTTAGCCTTACCATAGCCTATGATTTTTTTTTTAATAATAAAACAAAAATACAAAAACAAGCTGTACAATGAATTTTTACTTTGTTTCTTTACTTGTTTACTTTGTATGCAGGTCATCTAAGGATTAGTTTAGATTATAACCTGTAAATAGGATTACAATGTGATGAGGATGATTAAAAATTTTAAGTGTGAAATAATCATGAAATAAAATGAAAAGATTATTTGTAGAGATTGAGGATGTGAAAAAAAACATAGTTAGAGTGAAACATTGTTTTATAAAAGTACTTTTACAAAAATATCAACACTTTTTTTTAAAATAATACATTTATAACTATACTGAATAACCTTTAACTAAACGTTTTTTATATAATGATATGAAATTCCATTAAAAAAATAATTCTGATAAAATAATTAAAATGAATATTAATTTGTGAAATAAAAATAAACTTATATTTTATAGAAAATGGATTTTTTCCCCCATATATTCAAACTAATTATGGCTCACTGTTATATTTCAGCCAAATAATCCCTAGAAACTGTCTGGCTGACCATGTGTTATGTTCAGATGTGTCCTGCTACTCTAAAGCCTGTTGTAATCCCGCGATCAGCCAGCATGAGCTTTAATTGAAATAATCCCTGCCGATGAGGAGAATGGTGTGGCACAGACCTGCAGCCAGAGCCAGTTCCGTGATGGGTCCAGTTTAACCCACTGTGTGACTCTGACCTTTCCCTCGCTGCTCGCTGGGACCATCTGAACCCATCCCAGTAAGGACATCTGGTCGGTTACCGAGGAGGTCGTTTGATCCGCCTGGCTGGTCCCAGAGGCCTTTCGGACCCTCTAAGGCTTACAGTACAATGCTGCTGGAGGGGTGCATGACAGCAGCACAGCAGAGGACTGTTTTCTATCAGCAAGAGAAGGGAGGAGCCTTTTCTGGCATTTCAGACAATCAGTGACATGTTTTTGATGCCATTTGTACACCAGTCCAATTAAAAGTACCCCCAGAATAATATTTGCCCTCACAATAATCAGACTGTAATAGTCAAAGTGTTATTTACACATCCAGCTTAAGCATTACATGCATAAATAGACACTGCAACCAACATTTTAAATTGGTCTGTTTTAACTTTTATTTACACTAACCCTTAAAAGCCAGACCCAAGAAAAAATGGGGACAAAAGTCTCATTATCTGAACGTGAAGTTTTTATTTGGTACTCTAACCAAATATGTAAAATTATTAACAAAAATATTTTGTATATTTACCCTTTATTTGTTATGTTAAAATCATTGTAGTATAGTTTTCTGGCTCCTGGCATCCAAATATAAATAAAAAACTAACATCATTTGCCACATTGTAAAGATTAAAAATATGGATGACAGAGGTTTAAATTAGTTGTAGATGCAAATTTTTAATTTGAGACTTTTAATTTTAGCTGTAGCCAATAAATGTGCTGATTGATAACATTTTATTATATTTTTAAAAAAGTAATATAATGAATTTGATATTTTACTTTAATTTGCTAAGACAAATTAGTATTTGCATAAGACATTAGCATTTCATTTAGTTACAAGCTGATTTTCAGTAACTGACCTGCACATCAGTAGAACCAAGGGCTATAAATTGACACCTGCTAAATGCAGGTTAAAATTCAATATGGCAGGTATCAGTAAAAACTTACAAGCCATTTTAGTGGGTGATGAATTAAAGCTTCTTTGTCGCTAATGAGAAGAGTCGACTCCTATCAGAGAAAACTGAATCTACAGCCATCACTGCTCAGTGGGCGGGACCATCGTTTGATGGGCACACCATGAGGCCAATCACGTTCTAGGAATAGTAGATTATACCATTATGTAAAATAATAAAGGGAGGCAGGTACAGGCCAGGTTCACAGAGGGACAGAGAAAGACTGGGTAGCTGGTTTTAAACGCAAGCATGTCAGAAAGCGTAAAGAAATAAGTACCAAAAAATCAGCTGTATACCATGACGTCATACATCATCTCTCTGTTTGGATCTCCATCCCCTTGTTTACAAGCTGGTCTGGCTGGGCGTTTATGTACATTCATGTGAATCACAGCCTCCTCTCCTCTCGGAGCCCTCGGCCATCCCTCCCTATAGAGGCTCAACCAGTGAGCAATGGCAGCTCTGGCAAAGATGGTTAATGGTTTGACTTATTTATGAGAATGATCCTGGATGAGCAGATTTTATTGTAAATTTAAAATCTGGTGGCATTTTCAATGAGTTTTTATTCTCCTGGCCTTCTGGCCTTAGGACAGTATGGGGCAAAATTTTTGTATTTTGCTAATACAAGAAAGTTAGAAGCTGATTAAATCACATTTTCAGCTTCTGATAATCAATATTGAAGGGACTGGAAGATCTATCCCACATAGAAGGACCGAAAATGAGTTTCCTGCTGTCTTGCAAACAGGTGAAATTCCTCAACTTTTCCCTTTTTCTATAGATGAGTTGTTGCTGTTGTGAAATGTAGTGGTAAACATGTGTTTCTGTAAAGAAAAGGTCCAGCTGTGTCCACGTTTTTAGCACACATCATTGAAAATTAGCATGTCAGTCTTGTTATTGTGTTCCCATTAATGCCAAATGGGGACAATTTGACTGGTGAATGCTGACTGAACACTTTCCCACTGGGCTCAGACGCCTGATGCTAGCAGGTGTTAGCTTATTTTGTCTTGTTCTGTTTACCAATATAACAGATCTTTATATAACTTATTTTTACATTGCATTAATTACTTTTTTCTAGTGGGTAAAAGATGCTAAAATACATGTGAAAGAATCATTTGACATGCCTTGAATGAAGCTGAATAAACAATGTTCATGTTTATCTTTAAAATAAGAAGCAGTATTTTACCCACAAACAAACCTCTTCTGACTGAATGTTTTCTTAAGCCAATAAACTTGAAATCATTGTGAAGATAAACCAAGTGAAACCTACACATTTTAAACTCGCTGTTTAAACAGCAGTGTTTGTAATGCATCACCTCTGAGTTATTATCCGGCATGTGTGCTTCTTTAATGAATATGCTTCTCTCTCTGTATTTAGCTTTTCTGTGTCTGAATGGGTTTGTCTCTGCCTTTTTCCCTGCCACTGTATCTAAAACAGTGCATTAACATCTGCAGCCCATTTAGTGCTGCTGACACCGGGCTAATAACAGTCTGTGCATGTGTGTGTGTTAGCTTAAGTAGCAGCCAACAAGCACAGCTGAAAGGTGTCAGCGTGGCTCCTACGCCTCCTCTAACAGCTATTGATTCAGGGGGCACTTGTGTGGTTTTTCTTTTTTTCTTTTTTGGGTTGGTGGGGCAGAGGCCTCAAGCTGCCAGTTTAAGGTGGGTATTAAACAGGAATGACATACGTATTGATAGATGCCACCTGAAGGAAGCATCTGCAGGTGAAAAGGGGAGCGGTCCCTGCGCATTACAACAAAAGGATGGATGTGCATCCCTCCTTTCTCTTTTCTCGCATTGTTATTGTCCATTTTGATTTATTGATCTTTTACAAATATTTTTCAAGGTATCTTAATTACTCGCAAAAGAAGCGGCGCCTTGGCCAGCGGACAACACAAATAAGTTAATTTGCATTTCTGTGTTGTGAGTGTTTTGGCAGGCGCTGCGCTGGTCCAGATTGTAACCCCTATTTCTGCCTCCAAAAACCTGCCTTGGAGGAGCATCCACGGAGGGATTAGGGATTTAGTGGGGAAGGTAAGTGTGACTACAAGCTTTGGCTCACCATCTGCTCCCCAGCAGAGTTGAGGCCAACCTGTGCAGCCTGCAGCAAAGACCTGGGCACTGTGCTAACTCCGACTCGAGCCAACCTGGCGCCCGCGGCCCCAATCACCAACAGTCTGCTGATTAGTTGTAAGAAGCACTCCATATGTAGCAAAGTTTTTTCTCCTCCTTTCTCTCTGTCTGTCTCCTTCCCTTCCTTCCTCTCCTCCTTGTGAATTCTCTCACCACATTAAATAAAGATGGATGTATGGAATTTCTTTTTCCAAGCAAATGGCAAATCGCCTTTGGTTGTCTGGCAGGCCGAAAACGAGTCTGTTCTTCTTCTCTCTTCCTCCCTCTCACCTCTGACAGAATACCAAGCCAGGGGAAGGAAAAGAAGATGAAGAAGAAGAAATCCTGGCTGTCCTCTCTTCTTCTTCTCCTCCTCTCCCTCACCCTCTTTTGCCTGGCAGCGCCAGGAGACAGATGACAGGGGTTTGTGGCCGTCTGATCACCCCTGGGTGGGTATTTTCTAATTTATTTAACGGCAGCTTATTAAAGAGAAAGCATGATGAAGAAAAGGAAGAGGAGGAAGATGACAAAAAAGAAAAATAAAAATAAAAAAGGTGGAAGGGCAGCTCTCTCGGCCCAGCAGCCAGGAGGGCCGTCCCAGCTAAGGAGGAACTAACGAAGAAGAAGAGGATGCAGCGACTCCCTTGGTGGAGATACCCGAGAAGATCAAACGACATTGGAGGAGGAGGTGAACAAGAGAAAGAAAAGGAGGGGAAAAGAGGAGAAACATAATGCTCATTATTAAATTGCAGCCATTCCTGTTGCCAGGAAGCTATTTCTCATTATTAATTATTCATATTTTCTTTCAGTAATCCAATACTCAGGTGAGAGCGGCTGCTTGTGATAGAACATGTAATTTTGAAACTTAATGGCAGCACTGCGGCCTGAGCAAGGGCTTACAAACAGAGTATAAATCACTAATGGCTGCACGAACATACGGCGGCTTGAATCCGTCTTGCTTTGTGTTTACTTGTGTGTTATTGCTCCACAACGCTCCAAGGGAAACACTTTGCCGTGACCTTTCTCCCGAACTTGAGATGCACGACTGCAAGAGGTGGGGGGGTTGGGGGGGGGGGGAGAAATCACACTTTCCAGGCAAAATAACTCGATGTAATTCCCTGATTTGTCTAAACAAAGAGTTCATCAGCGTCTTTCTGTTCTCCTCTGGCTGGCTGAATGAATATACAAAAGCAGAGAACAGAGAAGGAATGACACATTTGCAAATGCACACATAGCCCGATTCTTACAAATTATGTTTTTCAAACAGAATAGCACCATCACTTACTTTTGATTCGATTAGCTTGATTCTGTTCCCTCCTTGAAATTCATCTTTAGCGCCCCACCTCGATTTGTCTGCTCACTGAAACACTTGGGAGATAATAACAATTTATGGACTTGCAGGAATTTAGGGAAGATTAAAAACACACAGTGTTGCTGTCAGCTAACTGTAACGCCTGAGGCCATGCCGTTTTTATTTTATGCTTCCACATAAATGTCTCTCTCATCGCCTTCCCCATTGCTCTCAGACCGGGTGACAGTGCAGGAGGAATTTGCTTCCTCTTCCACATTCATATTCTTAGCAGTAGAAATGAAAAAAATTACAGTGTAAGTATGTTTGCAAACCTTAAATTTGGTTTAATCCAATATGACCATGAAGATGTTCAAAATGACCCCAAAAATGAGAAGCTGGACAAATTTATTTCACTTCCTTTACTTTTCTAATTTATTTTATTCATGGGTTAAATGAAGAGAATATCATTCTCAAATGAATTGTGGAATTGTGGACCTGCCTTGCTGTGGCATGTAATAAATCTCATCCATTTATTGACTACAGACCAGTTGCCCCAATATCCCACAGCATTAAAGTCCTGGAAAAGCTGTTCAGAAAGCAAGTGAACACATCAGGACTTAATACTATTTGCTGATCGTCTTTGGGTTTAACTGAAGATGTCGTCATCTACCTGCTTGATCGAGCTCATCTCATCTGGACAGGATCAGGTAAAACGGTAAGGATTCGTATTCTTTGATTTATAATATGCTTTTAATACAATTCAGCTGGCACTGTTATGTGAGAAGCTCCAGCAAATTCAGCTAGCTGTGAGTTTCTGATAAACAGAGCATGGTTTTTGAAAGTTTGTGAGTATAATAGGTCATCAGCTGCCCAGGAGCACCACAAAGGACTGTACTATCACCATTTCTTTTTACACGGTACCCCTCAGACTTCCAATACAACTCTGCAGATGAGTTCTAGATGAGACATAAAAGAGATGATTGCAGATTTTAAGAGGGTCAGGAAAAAGCCAAACAGCAGATAATTCTACAAAAGTACACAGGAGACTGTTCATGAAACATAACACGGAGGCCAAAAAGAGGTAAAACATACTTTACTTTTTGAAGAAGTGTTTATGTAAGTCTTTATAATTAGTTTAGTATCCAAACTGGCTGTTTTTGGTAAAGAAAGAAATGGAGGAACCATATTAGGAGGAAAAACCTCTGCACGGCATTTTCTCCAACAGATAGCTGAAGTGGCTTATATGAACAAGTCCTACCAATAGCTAGACCACTAGCACAGAGGCACTAATCACGGCAGTACAGGAGGAAGCCTGAGCACCAAAACAATAGAGTCCTAGATCTACCACACCAGACAGTACCCCAGCTACATGCTGTGCAAAGAGGCCCCTGAAACAATCCAGCACCTAATAGCAGGGTATAATTTTATTTTATTTTTTTTATTTAACCTTTATTTAACCAGGTAAAAATGTTTGAGAACCAGTTCTCATTTGCAAACATGACCTGGCCAAGAGGCCCCGGCAGGAATAAATAACGTGTATACATACAAACATACAACTGTGCATACACAAAAACCACAATACAACAATACAAAAAAATACACCTAGCAACGCAGAGCAAATACAAATATATAAAAATGAAAGGGGGAAGGGAGTAGGTTTCAGTGTGTGGGACAGATCTATGTGAAAAGATAAGCATAAGTGAGAGTCAGCATCGTCAGGAACAAGTGTCGACAATAGTCTGTTGAAGTCTCTGTCTAAACAAGGAAACAGATATCAGAGATGGAAGTTTAAGAGTGTTCTGCAGTGTGTTCCAGTCATTTGCAGCGGAAAAGTGGAAGGCATTACGGCCGAAAACAGTGGAAGTTTTGGGAGTAATTAGCTTAATAAATTCAGATGACCTGGTGTGATGAGTGCTGTGAGCAGAGTGGAGAAGAGATGACAGATAGAAAGGTGTCTTGTGCAAGACTGACTTGTAAATAAAAAGAAACCAATGATGGAGTCGCTGGGTGTGAAGGGAGGGCCAGCCCATCAATTTATAGAGATCACAGTGGTGGGTGTGGAAAGGGGCGTTTGTGGCAAAGCGTATGGCTGAGTGGTGGAGAGTGTCTAATTTTTTAAGGGCTGTGCTTGTTGCCATTTTATAAATGATGTCACCATAGTCAAGAATTGGAAGTAAAGTCAATTTGACTAAAGTGCATTTGGTTGAGTGGGTGAAAGAGGCTTTATTACGGAAAAGAAAGGCTAATCTGGCTTTTATTTTGGTTTGAAGATTATTGATATGGGTGATGAATGACAGAGATGAATCCAGCCAGATGCCCAGGTATTTATAGGAATTGACATATTCCAAAGCCGTGCTGTCTAAACAGGTGAGTATTGGTAGGGTGTCAGCACCAGTTTTCTGACTAAAAAGGATGCACTTTGTTTTACTGGAGTTGAGGTGAAGGTGGAGGTTGTGGAAGGACTGCTCTACTGAAGTGAGGCTGAGTTGAAGAACAGCTGCTGCAGCTTGTGGAGAGGGGCCGACTGAATACAAAATGGTGTCATCGGCGTACAGGTGGATCCGCGAGCTGCCAGCAGCTTTATCTATGTCTATAAGATATTGGCAGGAAAAGAATACATAACCATAACCAAGTAGCCGGAATAGTGTACAGAAACATCTGTGCAGAATATGGACTGGAAATCCTTAGATCACAATGGGAAACACCCCCTAAGATCTTTTGGGATTTCCAGATGCAAACCATCAAAATGGTAATGGCCAACCAACTGGACATTGTAATCATTGACAAGCAGCAGAGGAAAGCTGTTGTGGTTGATGTAGCCATCCCAAATGATGGTAATATTAGGAAAAAGGTACATGAAAAGCTAGGAAAATACCAAGGGGGCTCAAACAGATACCTGGAGAAACATTGGACATCTCAGTACAGAAGAGCATAGTCTTAGGAACACCTCAGACATTGTGCAAAACTTTTAAATCCTTAGGCTTCTAGGAGAGGACCTGAGGCCTGTACAACGAAAGGTGTTTAACACACCCTGGACATCTCTCTGACACCTGGGTGACTTAAGGCCCATTTATGCTCAACACAGGAGACGGATACACAGACAGTTTCGTCCATCTTCTGCATTGGTTATGTGCGTAATTTGGTTCATTTGCAGTGAGCCTAGCTATTCGTCACTTGACACAGAAGATAAAGCAATACCTTTGGGGAGAGTGCTGAGCAGAATACCTGACATTTGGCCTGCGAAAGAAACAAATCAGAGAGGAAGAAGAGGAAGGGGGGGAAAAAAAAAGCAGAAGAAGAATGAAGACAAGCACAACAACTGTAGAAATTGCGCAAGCTTTTGAATAAAGATTGTATGGGAGTGTTTAGGGTGTGTTGGACGGTTGGAAACAACTTTATAGCGATGCATTACCGCTGCCAAACGTTGTCAGAAACTGACGATGGCTTGCGGGAGTGAACTCTGAACTTATGTTAAGGAAAATGTCCTTGGTTAGTGGAAGAATTGACTCAACAACCATGGCAACGCAAAAGACGCATGGAAGTATGAGGATGGTGACATATGACGTTTGAAACGGACATCTCTATTAATGCACATAAGGGAGCATAAATGGGCCTTTACCCAGACATTCAGGATCTGGATAAGCGGTACGGCAAAGCTGGTTATCAATTCTGTAATTAAACCTAGGGTTTTCACATTTAGATCAGTGTGTGCTCACATAAAAGTGGTGGAGTTTGCAGCGTCTGACCAATCGCAGACATGGAGAAACCCCTTAGAGCAGCATACCTCACCAAAGAGGAGCAGACAATTCTTGAGAAAATATGAAGAATGGAAACGCATCATCCAGGTCAAAAGCAACTGTTGCCACAGCAACAGCTAAGAAGGAATCTTGGCATAAAATTGACAAGTCTGTTAATGCGTAAATTAGTGAAATTATACAATATTAAGTAATTGGCCAATATAAGCTAATAGCACTCTGATCACTCCATTTCACTTTATTACAGCACAAACATATCAGGTTGATTGCTTCCTCACTCCTTTTTTATTTATAACCACCGCCAAGGCGTACGTATATTTGTTTGAATGTCAGTTTATTAGCAACAACTCAAAAAGTTATGGATGGAGTTTGGTTAGATTTTCAGGAAATGTCAGAAATTGAATAAAGGAACAACTGATCTGGATCACCGCCTGGATCCAAGATTTTTTAAAAGGATTCCTTTACTATGGGAAGATAGGGATAATTTTTCAATCAGAGCTGCTAACTCAAAAATAATGCCCACAATCATCGGCTAAAAAATAAAGAAAATCATTAAGATGGCTTGACGAAGGTCTGTGTTCTTAAAGCTTCTGCTTTCCAAGGAGTTCTTTAGAGGCTCAGCTTGTTTGTGTTGGAATATTAATTCATCGCCATGACAGCGCGAGTAGTTGTGGTTCCATAAATTCATGGTTGTGCAGTTTTACCATTATTTCAGATGCAACCTTAGTGGAGCAAAACGGACTTGGGAAAAAATTAAGAACAAGTACAAAGACATTCTTCAAAGCGGTCAGTGACAAGGTTTTATTTCTTCATCAAAAGGATGCATCTATCCCTAAAAACTCCTCTCACAATCCCCGCACCAACCTCGATGGGAACTTCTAAAAATGGGCAGAAAATTTTCCAAGAGAGCTTATTGGTCAGGAGGTTGTGCTTTTATACTCGTTGATCTCTTATCCATAACAGGTTAGCCATTCAGTATAAGTTACCATGGTGATTGACCCTGAACAGAGGTGAACCAGCTTTGTAGTACAGAAAACCCTGGGTTAATCCTGAAGTTACCTGAATAAGAGAAAATCCAGCTTCGTCGTACAGGCGTCTGTAGCCGCCCACATAGGCACACAAACAACAATAAAAAAATGTGAATATAAGAAAACCCAAACAGTTTGGGTATGCCTCTTATTTTATATTATGTTCGTTGTCATAAAAGATAAGAGCTAATGTAATCTAATTAGCAGTCTTCCTTTCAATAGTAAAATTAAACAATACAAATCCAGACTTGAAATGTTTAATTCAAGTGGTGCAGCTTTCAATGCATCATCTTATATGTGCAGAGGATTTTGTTTAAACTCAGCTAAATATCTGCTGCCCCTTCAGATATGAGAGCAGAATCGGTATCAAAAAATATGCAGATTTTCAGAAATGTCAAACAACAACTGGAAAGTGGCACCCGCATCTCAAACAGGCAAAAGAGGAGACAGCGGTGGTCATAATTTCTGAGTAACAGAAAAGAGAAAATACTGTTAAAGTTTTGGCCTTAAAACTGGAGTGTTGTCTAATAATGTAAACAAACAGCGAATGTGCTCAATCAACAGGAAGCTTTAAAATGCACAATAGATAAAAATTTTTACGTCCCTTTGGTTGACTGTTAGAAAGGTGATGTACAGCATTTAGGCTAAGAAGAAAAAAGGCAATTAGGTCATAGAATATGCACACATCTTGCATGCTCTCTGGACTCCTGCAATTTGGGATAAAAAAAAAAAAGTAAAGGTCAGCCACGTTAGTCAGATTGCGCTCGACAAATTCTAAAAAGGCTCGCTGGTCACGCTGAATGTATTCCCTGCAACATAATTAGCCCCTCAATTCCCTGTAGTGCCAGGCTGTTTTAAAAGCCCCACCCCTGCCCCCAAAATGCCTCTCACCTCTGCAGTGATGCCCCCTCCTCCTCCTTTTTAGTTCCCCTTCCTCTTCCCTTTCCCTGCTCTATAACACATTGTTGCTATCCTAAACTTGCTGCAGATGCGGTCGGCTGATGCATAAATTAGTCATCAACATTAGCATTAGCCGGCTCGTGGCACCCGGTGCCAACTGCTCTCCGAACGGCCATAAAAGGTCATGTTTTGATGACTGAATGCCACACAGGCACCTTGGCTCCCCGGAGGAGGGTTCCCCAGGTGCACGTGAAAGGTTAAAAATTACCTACCCGCCACAGCCTGTCTCTGGCGAAGGAAATAATTAGGGGGATTTTAGGGAGCGGCAGAATGCCTCGCTGTCAGATGACAGAGCGTTACCTAATGGTTGTATCTGGGGAAGAGTCAACCGGCCTGTCATTCTCTTGACAGGACAAATGAGCATAATGGTGGCAGAGAAGTGGGCGCCTGTTCCCCCCTTTTTTTTTCCAGCCAGGGAGGTGGAGAGGAGGAGGAATGGGGTAAAATGGCAGCGCCTGAGCAGAATAACACAAGGACTTTAACCTTTTACATAAAACTGTTAACACGTGTATGAGTGTGGTAAGTGAGGATTGATGCGCTGCTGCTTGAATTTGCTCTAACATATTTTGATTTCGTTGCAGAGCTAGACAAGACTCCCATGTAAACTTGCACTTGTTTTGAGTTGCGCAAGCACAGAAAGCCAAAAAAGCCCTTTAAAGCCTTAAAATAGCATCAGGCTTCATAACTAAAAGGATTGTAGACATTTTAGAGGCTACAACTAATTAAAAAAGTTATTTTGTAAGAGAGAAATCTGACTTTCTTTAGGTCCCTTTTACCTTAGTTCACACTCCCAAGCAAAGGGTGGCAATATTGTGCATAAAAAAACGGCACTGGCTTTGATTTGCTGTCCGAAATGAACAGTAAAAAAAAAAAAAAAAAGGAGGATTAAGGAGCAGTGAGCTGCAACTGTTAACACACCTGTATTCACAACTTGCTGGGATTCAGAGAGCAAAATCAAATTAGAAATTCTATTTTTTTTTTTTTTCTCATAATCCCATATCATGCTAATTTAAAGGTTCATTATTCTATTTGGGGGTCTGCTACAGTACATCAGGATGCTTCTCATACAGTACAATGCTGTCTAAAATGCTCAGATATGCATACATCAGTACCATGGCTCCAAGCAGAATGTAAGGTGTTCTAACCAGAGATTAGGATCAGGATAGATATAGAGGTTAATAAACATGTTTCAGCTTAAATTTAAATAAAAAATCTTGATACTCCAAAGGATGTTTGTGGCTATCCTGATGTAGCAATATGCATGTGTAGTTGTCTTCAGGAATAACTTTAGCTTGATGGCATTTGCTGTAAATTTATTTTATGTATGTCTGACCCTTTAGAACCAAAGTATCTCCAGACAACAGAGCCGGCTAGTCTTTTTGCATCATCATAATAAACTTCAACATGTGCTACAGCTTTACTTTTTTAATTATCTCTGTCTATTTTCACTTCTCATCTCCAATAACTCAGTTACTGTGCATGCTTGCAAGCATTCATGTTTAGTGATGCAAAGGTAAAAAACGTTCCCCCATCAAAAACTTTTCCGCACCACATACCAAATATTGTTTAGACTGTTTAAACCAGTGAAGGACAACTTCATATAGCAAAAGTTAAAACTGCTTTTCTGATTGAAGGTATCAGTTGAAGGTAACGTGATCCTCCATGGTGATCCTGGTTGTAGTGATGGTTGCCATCTTGTGGTGTTCAGGGCTGCTTTTATTTTTTTCTTCATCCATATCTGATACTACAGTGTTTGCCATAACAAGATTAAAGTTTATCCAACATTTAAAAAAAGGTGGAGCATTTTTACAGGAACTACATTTTTATCGGTCTGTGATGAGTCATCCTTCAGATTTTTATCGTTCATATTTTTAACTAATAAACCATAGACTTCATTTCAGCTCTCTAAGACCTCATTGTTGGTCATAAAAAACATTGCTAAGCCTAAAGGCAAATAGGGCTATGAAATAATTTCATTTCTTTTCTTCAGGTTGCTGTGCAGCTGCTCTTCACACCTCTGATCAGCCCCAGAGGTTTTCTTCAGATGCAGTCCCCCTTGTCACACACACATCCACACACACACACGCACACACAGGAGTGTCATCTTCCTGCACCACATCCTGCATGCTAACAGAGGGGTTATTAACATAACAAACTTAAATGTCCTATATAAATAATATGTTCACAGAAATGCAAACCGGCTCAGCTGATGCTGTTTAGGCAGCGCCTCCAACATCTGTTTATGAGCACTTTGCCTAATGATATCATCCGATATCATTAACTGTGGCAGTGCGTGTCGCAGCAGCAGCAGGTGCAGCTGTTTATGCCTCCCCCCCGACACCCCCTAACACACACGTATACACACACACACTCAAAGAGAAAAGACTTTCATAGTCTCCTCCAACACCAGCTCCAACCCTTCCCTCCCTTCCACCCGACAAATCGCCAAACCGCTCATTAGGACAATTTTCCTCAACAAAAAAGCGCCCCCTATGATTTCAATCTGTATATCACCTGTAATTGTAGTTTTTAGCAAGAGTCTGATTCCATACATTTAGCAAGAGTAAGCAGCGACTGCGGGTGCGAGCGCTGAAAGCACGCCTCTCGCTGTGGCTCGCCAGCTGCACCAGCTATCTTTCTGTAGGGATGCTATCGTTGGCTTGTGCATGTGTTGTTTTTTTTAGGAGGTGTAGGCGGAGCTTGGCAGGTCACTGCTTTGTTTCCTGACTTGTTCTTCTCTTTTTAGAAGCTGGAAATTATAGAAAATGATCGTCTTCGGCAGAAACAATAAGGCTGCTTCCTCTTCCTGACCGGAAGGCCACATTCAGGGTCTTTGCAGGTTCTCTGGATCCTGACATGATTGTACGCTGCTGTAATTAATCAAATGGTTGATTCAAATGTTGTGCGACACTTTCGCTCCAGCACTGTACCCAAAGCAATTACAATATTTATTGGTCCAAAACAAACAATGCACAAGGCAAAATGTTGAGAGGCTCCATCTTCATGTTTGCAGACAACATACAAACGTAAGAATTCTCGGCTGTCGTGTGTTGTTTAGACATTATGATTTTAAAGGACTGCATTAATAAATTTTCATGATTTTTGAACAAGCGAGGAAGCACAGGTGTATCCTTTGAGGAAATCTCTTGCAATCAGTTGACAGATGATGCAATTGTAACACACTGGTTTAAAATGAATGCTCCACAGAAAGGATACCTCTTTTTGTTAAAAGCATGTTCCTTTGACTCATTTAATGTGCCTCCTGTTTTGCTTCCTCCTTAGATGGGAGGAACTAAGGTGAGGACAAGATTGAAGGATGTTCTCACTCAGAAATGAAGGACCATGTGATCGGCTATGTTGCTGCAGACCTCAGATTTGTGACGTACAGTAATCTGGATAGGTCGCTGGTTTAGCCTTGGCTGGGGGGAAGTTTGTGCAGAGTTTGCATGTTCTCCCCGTGTATGCATGGGTTCTTTCCAGGTACTCCAGCTTTCTTCCATTGTCCAAAGACATGATGGTAGGTTAACTAGTCTCTCTAAATTCTCCCTAGGAGGGAATGTGAGCGTGAGTGGTTGTTTATCTCTCTATGTTGGCTCTGTGATGGACTGGCAACCTGTCCAGGGTGTATTCTGCCTCTCACCTGCTAATTCCTGGGACAAGCTCCAGGCCTCCATGACCCTGAATAGGACTAAGCGGTTTAGAAAATGGATAGATGGATGGAGTAATCTGGATGCATGTCAATTTCTATCAGCCAGAGTCTGATGGTATTTCATTGCTGGCTTACTGTCATAAATTGAGAAGTTTTGACAAATGTTTGTGTTTATGTTTCAATCAAAAACTAATTTTAAAGGACTTTGATAAACCACAATCAGCTTAGACATAGATCACGATACAATACTGATTCAATGATCAACAATTTGTTGTTTGTTTCTGAGACAATCCAATCTTGATACGAATCAATTCAGGAAGAAATGATGGATGTGAGAGAATATCACATCTGGTGAAACATCTGGTAATGAAAAAAGTGACTAAATGTGTGGTTATTTATCAGCTCTGCTCACAAACAGTATTCATGGAAGCACAACACACACTAAGTTGTCATAGCTACAAATGTAAACACAGCTCATTTATTGTTTAAGTAAGTAATTAAATGTTTTCCAGATCTTATAAATTTTATACCAAGATCAAAGCTAAGAAGCATCCTGAATGCTGAATAAGATTATGAGAGGAGAGGATGAGAGGATGGAGATGTCTTTTTTATTTGTAGGATAAATTTTGTGATAAAGAGATGATCTTTCCAGCCAGACGACATATCATCTGTTTTGTTCGATAACAACACCCAACAAGTCTGATAGTGACTTAGAGAGTTATTTGGCTGCTTAGCTTTCTTTTTTGTTTTTGCAATAGCTGCATGAAGTGGTGGTCAAGCCAGCTCATTGTAGACCACAGCATGTGTTGCAAGCTTGATCTTGTTCATTGTAAAATCTCTGTGTTGTTTTTGGCGGCTCCAGCCGTACAAACTGAAACTGGTGGAGGTTTGTTCTGGGTTCATACAAAGGGAAAGTGAATCAAGGATTTAAAAAAAAAATGTTGAGGAAAGTGTCCTGTGAATCTTTTGTTGGGATCAAAGGGAACAGGCCAGAGTTGGTATCACTTCGTTAAAGATTTGTAAATCACTTTTGTCTTTGTTAGCTTCTTTGTGGGAGTGATAAACTAGATCTGCTTTTTTATTTTACTTGTACTTAATTTGTTTTACTTATTTGTTCACGTTTTTGCTTCATTCACCAGAATATCTTGGCAATCTTTTGATTAAGAGGACATAGACTTGGTTTCTTCCTATGAAGAATGTAGACCATGATAGGGTGAAACCATGATGGAAGACATTACCAAATACATGTACGCTATAAAAACACCAACATTCATACTTACAGGAATAGAAACAATACATTCACCTGTGCACACACCAAAAAGTGATCCTAATAAACTATATAAAATAAACTGATGGGTATTCCTTAATTCAAAATCTTTCTTGAATTACATTAAAAGGACATCACATACCTCAACTTTCTTACAGTATCTGTATTAATTTGGAAAATACCCATATGTCTTGTATCTTCCTTACATGACATGAGCCATTTTGGTTTGTTTGACCATCATTTCATTCGTCAGAAGTACATAAGCCTTTGGAAGTTATGTGACTCAATACAAATGGATTGAGGTTACTTCAGGCTTAAAAAAAAGTAAATAAATCAAATCTCTAACACCACCTACATCTCTTAATGATACTCCTAATGTATAAAAAAGTCTATTACTGGTCTAAGGTTTTAATGTTATGTTAATTGCTGCAATTTAAAGCTCAAGTTTTTAGGTAAAGATGTTTGTTTCATTTCAAAGAGCAAATATCATCCTCCTCCTTGTGTTTTCTTCTTCTTCCAATCTACAGTTCCTCACTCTGACAGTTCTTCCCAAAGACAAGCATGTTGGCACCCAGGGGAGGAGTTTTATTTGCAAGCAAAGACCCTGACACTGAACCCGCTCTGAGCTCTGACAGCCAACAGGGATTACACACCAACCACACACAGATGCATGCAAAAAGCCGCACACATGTACACACAGATTACAGATCTACTATATCTGAATGTGAGAAAACCAGTGCACACAACAAACACACACTTCACCTCCTTCTCCTTCCAGCTGTTCTCTAAATGTTGATTACACAAGACACCGGGGGAGCTCACTCCTCCTCCCTTCTTCCTCCTCTTCGATCCGGTAGCGGGGCGATTCCCCTCACAAGGAGGCTGAGCAGGACCGGCTGACCTGAGGAGCTCTGTGACCCGAGGTTGGGGGTCTAGAGAGGGCCGCAGCCTCAGGGCCTCTTGGCTGGGTCCTTCTCCTTCCTCCCCCCTGCTGCCTTCCACTCCCTCTGCTTCATGAGCAGCATCTTGGGATGGGAGACATGGGCGGAGACAGCAACGGCCCGGGGACAACTGGCCAAGAAGCAGGATGCAGAAATAAAAAATTAAAACTACTTCGCTGTCAAGCCGCTCGGGTAACTTTATGTCAAGTGAAACGGAGACTGGGGAGAATAAGTGTGAGATGATTTTTATCCAAGTTGATTTTGCTTAGAGGATATTTGTACATTTTAAGGCATTTATTTATCTGAGGCTCTAATTCAGCCGGAGAATAAGATGAAAGTACACAAGGCAGCATGTTTATATAAAAGCACTCTCCGCTGGTTTAAAGTGGAGTTACTGGAGAGGTGTGACTTCCTGTGGCAGATTAAGTCACAGCAACGAGTAAAAAACAACCAAAATAAAGCTGCTTTTTTTGTCTTGGGTAGGTGTACCCAAACTATTTACGGAATCAAGACATCTTTGAAGAAGAAAATCTGTAGTTTTAAAGAAGCATTGAGCTTTCCCAGGATTAATCCAGATTATGTGGTTTGGAGGAATTTTGCATTTGATTGTACACGGAGGTCTGAGTTCGGGATGTATGTATTATCTTCAAAAGATTATTTGGATTTAAGTATTTGCAGAATCGGGCCACAATTAATTTTTGTCTGTTCCTGTGCAACCTAGGAGTTTTTTGAATTTACAAATGATGTCATCAAAAAAAAAAAAAAAAAAAAAGGTAAGCTTGTAATCAGTTTTGCTCTCTCCTTTTATACTATCTGTTTTAAAAATAATTAACGGTTTTTCAGACAAAAGCATGAACCAAGCTGCTGGTTCGGATTTAGAGATTAAAATTAGGTTAAAATCTAAACATGAAAAAGTTAAACGTAAACAAACTCCCTAACAGAAATCTGTACACACCAACCAGTTTGCTGTTCTTTAAAGCATAAGTTCATGCAAAGTCATTAAGTTAGTATTATTTGCATGAGATTTTTATGGTTGGCATGCAGTATAAAATTAAGTTTTTGTGTGTATTAACATTGGTATAAAAATCATAAATGTTTTTTTATTTATTTTTTTTTTTCAGTCAAGATGTCTCAACATTTTAAGCACACTGGTTTAGCGGCCCCACAGACCCACTTAGTTCACTTATGCCTTGCCTCTGACAAAATGGCCAGAGTGTTGATATCCAGTTGATAGCGTGTAACGAGATGCTTAGGAACAAAAGAAAATTGTAAAGTGTAATTACTCAGCCTCTGGACTTTACAATGACAGCTACAGAAATGTACAAAAAAGGGGTAATGTGCCATTAAAACAGGTCAGAAGCACAGAGTTTTCTGGTTGGAAAGTTTTGTGGTTTTACTTTAATTAACCAAACAATTGCTCTGAAAATGTTCCGGTTGAAGGACTGGACTTAAAATTAGTGAAAATAAATTAAATAATAAATAAAAGATAGCAGCCAATGTCCAAAGAGAAAATGTTGTATGGTCTTTAGAAAGCCAGTGAACTATTGATCAAGACTACTTTAAAGGATTGCAACAACTTGGCTGTTTGGAAACAGAATATAAAGAACATGAACATTTGAACAGTACCATAGACATAATTGAAAATCTGTAGATGCAGTTAAAAAGAGCATAGCACAAGAATCTCACAAGCTAAAGGCATTTTGCAGGAAGAATAGATGTATGACAGGACTCTAGATGTTCCAAAGTGTTCATAAGTTTGTTGTTATATTTTATATTTTTGTTGGTTTATTTTTTCATAGTAAAGATGTCGACCTGGGGTCCCCTTACTTTAGCCTGTAAGTGTTTTTTAAGCATTCAGTCCCTGCATCAGCTGTCTATGAGCCTGAACTTCCTGCTGGTTAATGTATGCTCGCTGTGCGACTGCCTGACCTGTCTGAAGAGATTTCTGACAGCCTTGTTTAATTAGCCGGATGTGTGTGTACTTTTATACATATTCATCAGCAGCAGATTTCAGCCCAATTGATGTTGTAATTGATTCAGAAGGTTTTGTAATTCCTGCAAGAGCGTCACAAGAATTTCAATGACTTGGCAATTTGAGGAAGAAGGTTGAAGGAGATGGTGGATCTGAGGATGCCTCCACCTGAGAAAACCTCACTTTAATCAACGTGATGGGGCAATTTCCACAGAAAAGAAAAGAGGCAGGAAAGCCATCTGCTTTTTTGTTCCTTTTTTTTTAAGTAAATGACACATTTAGGATTTATTAAGACAAGAAAGATTTTTCAAATAGTAGAGCTTCTGTGGAGTCTCTGTGGAGACGTGCTCATTACTCTGTAGCCTCGGGCCATGTTCGTCTCAAATGCATCCTCTTTTTTTTGCCTCTATTCTTCCTCTCTGTATTTGTGCTTTGCTGTGCCTGATGCTGTAATGTCACAGCGGTTTGTTCAAAGTTGCGGCGATGATTTGGGCTCCCAGCAGGTGCCGCTCTAATGTCTGTTCAATTATTAAAGTGAGGGCCACATGGATGCATCACAGCCGCCGCACCCATAAGATGAAAAGACGACAGCTTTTGACAAATTTACTCTCCACTCACAAAGACGCAGCCTCTGCATCTCTTTCTTGCTGCTTCATTTTGTTTTATTCATCGCCAGTCTCATGACTTTTTATTTCTTTTGGTATGCATGGAAATATTAAAGAGTCATTTGTTTCCTTTTAGTGTTGTGTGGACAAGCGCTATCGTGATCTTTTTGATTCCCTCTTGTTTAACTGAGGTCACGCCTGCTCCTTGTAGCTCCCTCCACTCTTTTTAACTTCCTAGCGGACCCCCCCGTCGCTCCAATCAAACCATGAAAACTGCTGCCGCACTGATAAATAAATGATGCGGTGGACAAAGTCCAACCTCTTCACAATCGCTTTCAACAGCCGCCGCCGTTTGCTTTTTCTCTGTCCTCAAGTGCTCAGATGTTCGTTCTTTGATGACTCTGTAATGACCAGTCAATGTCTTAAAAAAGTCTGTCGCAATTGTTGGGATTAAGGACCAACTTAAACCTAAAAGACACCATCAATAAATTATTTATTTAGTTTTTTTTTCTTTCCCTAACTTTTTTCTTCCTTTTGACCAAGAAATTCTGAAGAGCAGAAGTTGTTTGACAACGTTGCAAATAGAAACTTATTATGTAAAGTTAGATTATGTGAGCAGAGTATGGTTAAAGAAGCTGTAGGGGTCCAGGTCTCAGTTTGCAGGTGAGTTATGACAGTTTTACTTATTTCATTTAACCAGGAAAGCTAACTCTGAGCCAGTTCTCTCTTCCAATGATGGCCTGGGCCAGGGGCAGTAACAAGCTGTTGAAGCAAGACAAGAAAAAAAATACAGATGATAAAACTAGATTTGTTCATGAAATTGTGTTTTTTCTAAAGACTTTGTGTTCACGTGTAGATTAGTGCCTTAGAAATATAGACTCACTGGTGACTGTATGAGGACCTGTTCAATTGCTTGTCAACACAAATAGCTAATTAGCTAATCACATGGTGTTTGTGCATGTAGACATGGTCATGGTGGCTTGTTGATGTTCAAACTGAGCATCAGAATGAGGAAGAAAAGGGAGTTCAGTAACTGTGAACGCAGTCTGGTTGTTGGTTTGAAAATTTCACAAACTGCTGATGTACTGGGATTTTTACACACATCCATCTCTAGGGTTTACAGAAATGGTCTGAAGAAGAGAAAATATCCAGTGAGCAGAAGTTGTCTGGACCAGAATGTCTTGTTGATGTCAGAGGTCAGAGGAAAATGGGCAGACTGGTTGGAGATGATAGAAAGGCCAGGAAGTCAAATAAGCACTGGTTCCAACCAAGTTCTGCAGAATGTATGTCCTACGTTGAAGCAAATGGGCTCCAGCAGCAGAAGACTACATCTAATACACTCCTGTCAGTTACAAACAGGAATTCATATAGACTCACCCAAATTGGACAATAGAAAATAGAAAAATATTGCTGATGAGTCTCCATTTCAGCTGCAACATTCAGATCAGAACTTGTTGTATACATGAATACAAATGATCAATTTTACAATGCCAGTTGTGTAATTAATAATTCTAATAAAAGTAGACCCAGTCAGTGCAGAGACTGGGTCTACTTTGGCTCAACCAAATATCAGGAATATTAGTTTACTAATTTTTCCATAATCTTGCAGACAAACACACAAATGGTGATTAACGCATATCTCTGCCTTTATGAACTCAGTCAAGTAATAAACATGACAAATGACTTAGAAATGTAGTGATATATATATATATATATATATATATATATATATATATATATATATATATATATATGTATATATACATATATATAGATAGGGATGTGAAGCAGAACAAAACTGCTTTTATACTAAGCACGTAGCTACTAGTAAATATAGACTTAAAAATGACAAAATTAGACACAAACAGACTAATGGATGAACTGAAGAAATTGTGTCCTGGACAAAATAATTATTTCATCACAGTAAAACAAATAAAAGAAAAAAGAAATGTCAAGTGTTTTGGTGAGAAAAACCTTAAGTCATTAATTGGAAAATTAAATCAAATAAACAAATTTGTGCATATTGTATTGTTGCAAATACTGGTGTCACCCTCTGTAAACATTTGCTATAATATGATGATACAATGTGTAATGATCTGTTTGTTCATATCCTTTTTTTTACAGCTTTCTCACATTTTTGTCATTTTTTATTAATTTATTTTAAATTTGACAATTTAATTTTACAATTTTCATGTTTGCAAATGCATATTTAGTTGACTATTTAATAATTTTACTGAATTTTTTGTATCTCAAATAAACTGAGATGATTAAAAAAAACAAAACAATTTACAATAACAACTCACCAAAACATGTATGGACAGGTATATAATGATCAGATATGTTTGATCATGCTTTACTCCTCCAATGATTAATTAATCAGAGAAAGTCAACAAAATTAATCACATTTTAGCATCACAGTTCTATAAATACAACACTTTTATGTGTTAATTGTTAGTAAAAACAAGAAGCAATGATATGTACAATTTAGAAACAATATAACTTTTAAAACATCAAATGTTAAAGGAAATAATTTTACTATTTCCTGAAAAATATCTGCTTACTTTAATTTTTTTGCAGCACGGTGTTAAAAAAAAATAAAAATAAAGTTGAGACAGAGAAACCAAAGGCTGGAAAAATAAAATGGCTGGAATGTAAAGTGAATCATCCAGGGGAACATGTTGCAGATGACCCGGGTAATTATCCACATGTCAGTACTATAATTCGATATGACAAGGAGCACCTTACAAAGGTAGAGTCTCTCAGAAGTAAAGGTTGGCAGACATTTTAAAATCTGCTAAAAACTACAGATTTAAATTGTGGTGCAATTTCAGAAAGATGATCCTCAACGTAAAACCGGGAAGACTTTGAATATTACATCATCTCCACAACATAATGTAAAAAAAAAAAAAAAAAAAAAAATCAGAGAAGAAATTTAAAACATATGTGCAGATAATACTACTGACAATCCATTCTGGATGTCTGGGATTTTTGGGCCCCCCATGCTTTAAAAGCAGACATGAAATGTGTTTTATGGGCTGGAAAAAAACTGGTTAATCTCAAACATGATCCAGAAATGCTGCTGTCTTCTTTGAACCAGAGCTAATTTAAAATGGAATAAAGCAAAGCAGGTTTTAGAGCAAAGTCTGGTCCCACTTAAATGTGTTTTTCAGAAATGGCTTTGCATATTTTACCAATTTTAAAACATTTATTCCAACAGTGTAACATCTTAAGAGGAAGAGTGAAGGTGCTGGACTGACCTGCCTGCAGTCCAAATCTACCGCCAGTTGAAAACATTTGAAACAATGGAATATAGACCTGTCTAATCTTTTTAAAGCATGTTGCTGCCATCAAATTCAAGACAAGATATTCTTAATAAAATAGTAAAAAGTCAAACTTTATAAAATCTTATATAACAAAAATACACTATATATATTTTTACAGCATCCTAACTTTTTTGGTTTTGGGGTTTTACATGTCAAATATAGTCAATTATCGCCATAAAATTATGATTTCATGCAAAAAAAATGTATTCTTAGATGATACCTTAACGTTATTATTTACACCTCACCTGTGATTTGTGTTAAAACTAAACCTAAATAAATTAAAACTATTGAATTAAACGTAGAACTCAAATCATGAGCTTTTTTGCTTTCAATGCAAACACATCCCATCTTTTGTAGTGAATGTAGAAGTAATATCAGGCCACACATGCAACCTTCCCCTCCCACGCCAACAAACCCCAACCTCTCCTCCTCCTCCTCGGTTGATTCTTCGTTGTGTACCCTACATGCCAACAAATCCTAATTGCACCCCACACTCCTCTCTTCCCACCGGTGCCACATGCTTTGTGCCACCAAATTCCTTGTGTGCTAATTAGGCACGCAGCAACACTGGATATACTCCTGACAGGTGCTGCTGGCCTGCCGGGGTCACACACACACACAAACACACGCACACACATGCACAGCAAGAAACAGACAACAGGAGAGACACTTGCACTCACAGCATTAAAAATAAATGAAGAGAATAACGAAAAAAGCAAGACGTGTTAATTTCTAGCTTCCATCTGTTATTACATAAGCACTGCCAACAACTATAGCATCTCTGGAAGAAGAGCGAGAGGAAGACGAAATGCCGAACACACAAAATAACCACCAGAGCTGAAGTCCTCCTGCACAGAAGAATTCCTCAGGGAGGCCGTCAAAGTAGAAATCAGATTGATTGAGCAAGAAATTCACTCGAAGGCTTTCACTTCCAAAACATTTTGAACGCGTAACCTGGTGTTCCTTCTGCAAAATGTGGCAGAAAACAAACAAAAAAAAGAAAATGTGGCGACTAAAATGTTGGATGAGTTGTAGGCCTCCAGAGGGATAGTAGCTTCAGAAATGTTTAAAAGTGAATCTTAACTTTTTATTGCTTGCAAATAAGTTTTGTAGAAGAGAAAGCTAGTTTAAACTAACTCTGTTGGCCTTCCAAAGAGTTCTAAAGCAATATTAAGCATAGCTTTTGTTGATGCAGAAAAGCAAACTTCCAAGTCCAAATGCATGAAACAGCCAGTACTCTGTAACAAATATGAAACATTGGGGAATTTCATGCAGAAGTCTAATCTCCAGCCCACCTACAGCTTGTCTTTGACAGAAATTAATATTCAAATGACAAGCAAGAATGATTTTCTCTCTAATAAAGTTTTACTTCAGGCAGGTTTTAGTCTGGCAGTAAAATCTTGTTTCTGCTTAAACCTTTGTTAACCGTCATTAATAAAGAGTTTTGTGTCACCCATGATTTATTAATTAGAAAATAAAGACCAGAGAGATGACCAATTATATTCAAAGCTGGCCATTGAATAAATTTAAAACATGAAAAACGTATATAAAAAGCAAAATTACCACAAAGGGATAAAAATTAAATAATAAACTATGACAAATAAGTAACAAGACTTTCAAAAAGTCACAGGAATGACCATTTAAATAATCAATAAACTTAAACACTTAAACACAAAATTAGTTTACAACAATCAGGACAATCAACCGTGTAAGACAATACACAAAATCTCCGCAAATAAACGACCACCATGTAGAAGAAAACAGCCACAAAGAGATGTTACGATGTAAAAGACTAAAATGACAACATGCAGTTGTCATTTTAAGTTTATTAGCAACAGGTCAGAAACACGATTTTTAAAAAAAGAGCACCTTAAAGAGGCAGAGTCTCTCAGAAGTAAAGACAGGGAGAGCTTGTGTTACGCGCAAAGCAAATGCCCCACTTTGAAATTAAATTAAATGAAAAAGCCTCTATTTATCCATAAGGGAATTTTGTATTTTTTTTCCTTTGGTGCTCAAACAAATCTTCATCAAATAATATCAGACAACAGTGGAATAACACATGTGGTGGATGAGATGGGAAATTCCACCTAGATAGAAGGTGAGTAGCATTTATCTACGAATGGAACAACTAAGACTCTATATCACAAAATATAGCTTATAGTATTAGTTTATTGCACATTTGGTGTTATTTAAGTCAACGTAGACCTAGGTTGAAAACTCTTTTTCTGAGCATTGGACATCGAAGTAACCAAATACCAGGGCGAATACAGGATAAGAGGCCAAGCTGAAATTAATAGTGTGGCATGATGCCCCAAATACAAATAATTTTAGTTCAGCCTCCTATGTGTAAGTAGAAACATAACAAGAGGCTAATAAACATACTAATTTACATTAGGTTGTTGTATTACCTGCATAATACTCACAGAGATGAAATACTGACAGGCCTTTATCCGTTGTCTTTTTCTGCCCGTCCTCTTTACTTCCTTCATTTTCCAAGCTGATCAACTGAGGAATTATTCAAACTTTTATTATTTATTTATGTTCATTTGAATATGACTCAAGACCCAGTATCCAGACTACTTTACGTAAACCAACTCACATGAATGTGCAGATATATTTATTAATGATTCCAAATGGTCAAAAGAAAAAGTATAATAATACATTAATGTGGCACTGTATGATTATTAAAAAACATCAATGAATTACACTTTATTTTGAAAGCAGGTGGTGTACACTTCTCTGCATCATCAGCTAACCATTAATAATAAATAAGTCCATGAATAAACAAATAAATAAAGCGATGATTGGACATTAGGCATCTGCCATCAAGAGTTTCACACATTTCTGCAGGGCCCAATTTTTAATGACAACAATAATGTTGATCTTCCTACCACATGCACCCCGAAGCTTACAAAGACATGTACGAAGAAATGTGCCACGAAATAGTCTTTAGTTCACTGGCTTAAGACTATCTACTATAGTGTGCTGAGTTTAAACCAGGAAACTGTAAACTGCTTCAAGCGGGTTGAGCTTTCAATAAGACAGGTACTGCTTTAGTAAACAACTTTGCTGTACATAACAAGTGAGTAGTTTTTTTTTTCTAAAGTAATTAACAGGCTTTTCTTTGAGTTCAGGATGAGATGTCCCCAAGTAGAGATCTTGAGGCCGTTCCTTTCAAAGACACATTCATAAGACTGGCTCGTTCTCACAATATCTTACAAAATGTCACAATATATAACAATGACAAACAATCAAAATATGTACCTGTATGAAATCTACTATACAATATTTAAAAAATTATAGGAAAAATGTAGATAAAACAGGATAAACCTGAGCAGTCAGTGCAAATTCTAGTAAATGTTTTGGATGGAACTCACAGCATTTGTTTCCAAACAATACTTTCTGCCCACAGATGCTTCACATGAATGGAGCGTGTTGGACATCAGACTTCTATAATGTCACAAATGTTATTTATTTTATTTTCATTTTACTCAACTGTGCTACTTCTTATTTACTTATTTATTCATTTATTTATTCATTCAGTCAGTTTAACCTGGAAGGGGGGGGGGGGGCTTGGCACGTGTGTGTATGCGTGTGTGCCTGTGACTGTTTAAAAGATTTCATTCAGTGTTTTTATTCTTATGTTTTTAATCATGTAAAGAACTTTGTGTTGCCTATGGCATGAAACGTGCTTTACAAATAAAATTTGATTTGATTTGATTTGATGAAGGCAGTGTCAGAAATTTGTATATAAAAAGAATGGCTCACAAGTGAACGGCTCACAGCTGTGAATCGATTCCCATCGTTCATTTAAAAGAGTCGTTCAAAAGAATCGATTTGTTCATGAACGTCACATCTCTATCCCCAAGTAGTGTTCTAACTTGTGTGGCTTCATGATGCTGATATTCTGAGTATTCTGAGACATACAACACACTGCGGACTCTCTTCCTTACCCACCATTTACCATTCCCATTACTTGACCATTACTTGGTCATGCCTAGGACAAGATATCATCATATTTTCTTCTTTTTCTTTTTTTTTTTTTTTTGTAGTTGAAATCTCTGTTCTTGAGTCATCATTAGTTGCTAATTGGTACTTTCAAATTTTCTCCATGTTTTGCCAGTAGTGCAGTTTGAGGAACTACTGGCTTATACTAAGATGTGTCCAGATATTCATCATCTGTTTCAGAAATTGTATTTGCTATAATACACCCAACCTTACAAACGTTTACAGCATGATCCACTTCTGCTCTGGCTCTTATGTTTTCTTTGGGCTCAACATTTTCCACAAGTTCTTTCCAGCCCAAGCTCTCCTGTAAAAATAATCCAGTGGCAGTAAAGACGTACCATTTGTCATCTAGAATAACATTTCCCCATATGCCAAACAATAGGATGAGCTGAAAACAAAGAACTCTGAGGAGTGATGAGCACCTCTGCATGTTTGGCTTCAGATTCTTTTCCACAGATGAGGCGCGAAGGCATGAAGACATGTTGACGTCCCGAGGTGTTTCCTGTCAGCGACGGTAAGCTCTGCTTTTGTTTTTCTGAAAGGAAAGACACCAGGAGAGGCCGTGGACATCTCGCTTGTTTGTAAGGACAGTGTGCGTTTTTTCCCAGGGTGGAGGGACGATACTGTCAAGATATTGGTTGCCAGAATACACACATAGCTCTCTGCTCCATTTCAACACTCCTGTAGTGATATATACTGGACTGGAGTGAAGCTAAACAGCCCATAAAGCTGCTGTGTCTAATCAGTGGTGTGGGAATGCACATTATAATTGTTTGTTCAATTATTTTTCTTGGAAGCTGCACCTGCACTTCGCAAAGTGAACTCCTGAGGCCAAAGCGCAATTAAACCCCAGAAAACAGCTCTGATGCCTGTTTAAAAACTGAGGAAGGAGGCAGATAAATACCTTTTTAGCACTCAAGGTACAAGCAAGGGGTGACAGTGAGAAGGCTCACAGGGAGCAATTTCCTATTTATTTGTCTTCAGACTTGGCCTCTCCCTTGACAAGGTTCAAGGGCTTATTACTGTATCTGTCCTGTGCTCTAATCACGTCCCATTACAAATGTTCACCAGCCTGGAAGTGTCAGATGTGGGCTGAGGAGAAAAAAGGCAGCAAGTCATACTGACCCTCCTGAAGTGTTTCGTGAGGTTTGGAATTTCACGGATAAGTAGCTCAGATGTTTGCAGGATTTGTAAATTGTGTTTTCTGACCTCTTTGGACCACTTTAATGAGAATTTGTGCAAAGTGAAGTACAGAGGTGTGAAGCTGTTTTGTAGGAGGCAGAAAAAGTCTGTATGTGCTACTTGTGAGAGAAGACTAGAGAGAAAATAAATGTACTCCACATTAATAATGAGAAATATAAATGTATATTTGCTTGTCAACTGTAGAAATATACTTGTGTGATATGAAACTTAGGCTGAAACACCAAACAACTGTGTGTAGAATTTCAAATATAACAAATGGGGATGAAATGACAGAACAAGGAGAGCGAATGACCTCTGATAAGTGCTAGACATGCGAGAAAATACACTTCATTTCCACTTTATTAGCTACACCTTGTGTACTTTGTTCAAGAAAGTGCCAGATTTCCATGGCGCCTTCCAGGGAAAAATCCCGGCTAAGACACATTGTAAGCAGGCCTTAGGTGAGGCCTTCAGTTAGCTCTTAGCTACAGGCAGCTCGGAGTTTGAGGGGTGTCAACCATCCACCCCCACCTTCACAGTCCCCCTCTAAGCTCCACCTCTTTGCCCATTTTTGGCAACGGCACGCTAAAGCAGATCCTCTACCACCCAAAACTAAATAAGGCATACAGCAGCTCCGTTGTCTTCATCTACAGCTGCAGCTGGAAAACCTTTTGCAGTATATTGTTGGAGACCTGCATCCTTTGAGGAAAGAGGAACCCTCAGCTTTTGTACACTTGACAAATACGAGACATATGGTCTTGCATTTTTTTTTTAACTTCATTTGAGCTGAATATTGCACTTTTGTGACCCAAGTTCTAGAACTTTTCTTTGGACAAACAAGTCAGAAACAAAAAGAGACTTAATGAAAAGATAAATAATGTTTTATGCCCTTTGCTTCCTACCTCAGCCTGGTTCCTACCTCAGATAGTTTAATAATTCCTAATTAAAAAAGGCAATTAAAGCAGGTTTTTCTTCATGTTTTAGGGTTAGAAAGTTATGTTGTGTCTTTAAGGTTTTAATTTAACATATGATCACGTGTACATTTTTTAACGCTTTAAATTTCTTGTAATTAATTAATTGTAATTAAAAAGTTAAAGTTCCACCCCAAATATTTGGGGTGTATATATATATATATATATATATATATATATATACTGTATATATATATATAATTTTTTAATCATGATTATTCACATGAAATGTTGCGATTAATCATGATTAATGGCATTGTTACACGCAAAATGTCCTTTTCCTTTAAAAGAAAGCCTACTGCAAGACAAGACATACCATCAGAGATTTCAGGAAGTGAAATCTGCACTGATTTCCAGTAGAGATGTCATTTTAATGCAGAGCTGCCTCAGTTCCCAAAGGTCATGAGCATCCAGTTTTGACTTTTGGCCATGTCCCATGTACAAAGAGTTTCCCCCTCATTCTCTGATCTTTTGGTGGTATTATACCTAGATGTTGGGATCTTCAAAATGTTTGCAATTTTACATAGAGGAATATTGCTCCACACTTTTAAGATGCAGCTCACTCAGTGAGCTACATCTGAGAGGTTCTGCCTATCTGAAATGTTCATTTTATACCCCATCACTTTACTCACCTGTTGCTAATGAACTTATCTAGTTGTCAAATGCTCCTCCAGTTGTTCTTTTATTTGTGGAAATTACTTTTCCAGCCTTTTGTCGCCCCTATTCCAACTTTTTGACATCTTTTACTTCTATCAAATTGACATCAACATCTGATACATTGTTTATAATAATAGATGAGATTTTTAAAGCCCTTTTTACCATTCATTTATTCACACCATTTTAATGCTTGGTGATAATAAGCTACATGTGTAGCCACAGCTACTCTGGGGCAGACTGACCGAAACGTGCCAAAAGCCTCTCCAACCACCACCAAACATTTGTGATGCCGACAAGGAGGGTGAAATGTCTTGCCCAAGAACACAACAGATTGTCTGGGGGAGAGGGATTTGAACTAACTTTTGGCTCATTGGACAACCTGCTGTACCACCTGAACCACTACCGCCCCAACATTATGTTCTACTGGGACCAAAATGTTGGTTTAAGAGATTTGCTAACCACTGCATACTGCTTTATTTACATTTTACACAACATCCCAAAGGAATTGTAGTTGTAAATTTTTATTGGACAACACAAACAGAACAGTTTTTTTTTTACTTTTATATAAGTAATTAAAGAAAAAAACTTTGGAAAATATCTAAACTCTCTTTACCTGATTTATCGCCCTGTGTTGCTTTCTTTTAGAATATTCATAGCATATTTACTCCTTGTGTTTGGCTCATTCAGCACAAAGATGCCAGTTTGGGTTTCACAGCTTCCCAGCTCTACACGGACTCAGTCTTCAGAATCACAGCTATCATCCCGGCCATGCATGGCTCTCTCTTTGCTCTCCATGCTCACCGCCCTCCATGCATTATTCACAGCCACATTAAAATACCAGGCTGAGAGTGAGAGTTGCATGTTAAGGCGGCTGAATCGGGAAGGTGCCATCACAACAGCTGAAAGTGTCTGTCACAGAGTTGTAACTTTCTTTTCCCCCCTCATAGTTCCCGACAGTGCAGCTGCCTAAATGAGAGGGATTAAGTCAACTCTCTGCTTAGAGGAAGAGCAGGCCCTGGATTAGAGCACTGGGCATGGACACAGAGCGCATTCAAGCAAGAGCCACCGCTTTTTAAAAAAGAGATGTGGGCAGAGGAAGGAGGCAGCGGTGCACAGCCCTCGCAGGAACTGCTGGTCGAGTTGCTTGAACAAATACATTGACAAGTGTGACGGTGCACCCGCGACACAGAAAATGGTGTCGTGGCAAAAAGGGGGAATAACATTTTTTTTTTTTTTTTTATTTCTACATCCCAGTTTCATCCCTGTGTACAACCCTTTATCTTTTGTCATAACCCAAAACACAGCATCTCCAAAAAAATACAGAGATTCATGTTTCACGTTGTCCCCTTAACAATTATAGTAGCGTCAGACAATTGTTTTACTAGAAAAAAGGGGATCCATGTATCTGGAGTCTGTTTTGTAGAAGTGAGAACAAGAGAACTCACAGCATTAAAATACTTTTAGGAAAAAACATAATTTCAAAGACTACAAGTTAAAAAAAATGTTTTAGAATTAAGTAATTCAGTGAAGAAAGTGTGTAATGGCTGCTGCATTTTGAGATTAAAACTTCACAAAAGACATCTAAAGGGCTTTGAGGTGATGCGGTGGATTCTGGACAATTGGTTTCAGCCTGTACTGCACCCTTCTCACTTAATGAAATAAATTTTTACTAGCCAAGGCCAAGGAAGATGCCACACTAAAAGAAATGTACAAAATATAATTCAAATGTTTGCAAAGGAATTCACAGATGATAAACTCGTGTTTATGGGACAGTTGTGTGCATCAATTTATTTAAAGGGGAAAAATGAAGTCCTGGAATGGCCAAGAATTAGTAAAGCATGGTGGAGGTGCTATCATGCTGCAAGGATGCTGAGCTGTCTAACCTAAGGACACAAGATGCAGCATTCTGGATTAGATCCATTAGATCCAGTTGCCACCATGGATACATCCAGCACCAGGACCAAGCAGAAAACAGCCACTCAAGCTGAAGCTTGTTTCCCTTAGTTTACCAGGGAAGCTCCTCCATTGGCTCTGTGTTTCTTGTGTGATTGGTTGTCCCCGCTGTCACTCCACCTTGCTTGTGCACCGGTAAGCTACTCTGCTGTCAGGAGTCCTTAATATGCTGCTGTAAGCTGTGGGTCACATCAGCTGGAAGGATTGTAATATAAGAAGTTTCATTTACATTAACGTTTGAATCTGTGTCCATGTGCGCATGTGCTTGTGTACATATGTGTGTTTAGTAATTAGGCACAGCCAGGATATCTAAAAGAAAAAAAAGAAAAGTGGACGAGACTTTAAAAGTCAAAGTGTAAGTTACTCAAAGAAATGCATTATACCCATCCTGCAACACCTTCCCTGGCTCCATAAAACAGCATATCCACTTTAAGATCCTCTTCATCATTTAGAAAGCTCACAGTAATCTTGTAAAGTGTATTCTTTTTTTGAAAGTGCTGATAAATAAAATGTATTATTATTATTATTATTATTGTTGTTGTTGTTGTTGTTATTTTTAAAAAAGGGGAACATACAATATATATAAATGTGATATTTATACATCCAAACTAATAATGATTGTGAAACTAAGTTTTTTCTCTATAACAATATTATCAAAATTGGTGATTGTTGCACCCCACTGTTAATGTCATGCACCAATACATTTTTGTCAGGTGATGGATAATAGAGATGCAGGAGTAGATGCAGGAGGAAACGCTGGAGAATGGATTGTCGAAGAAGGTGGAGGAGATGGAGGAGAAGAGGCTGGAGATGGAGGAGGGAGAGTAGGAGAAGCTGGAGAAGAAACTGGAGGAGGGTGAGGTTGAAAAGATAAACATATGTTAATCATGGCATTAAGCATTGAGGCAAATGTTAGTGATGATAAACTGTATCAGAGCTTCCAAAGTTCAAACACCAGACATCCTGAGGCATGCTGCCTGAAGTCAGAGGTCAGGTGATCAGGTGGAGGTCCTTGTGAGGCTGTTGTTGATTGTTCCAACTTCGTCTGCTGAAGCTGAGGAGGTTAAAGACCTGGCTTCACAACTGCATGAGGCAGAATCGCTATAACAATGTGGCAAGAAAGAGTTGATGCCTTGGACAAGGACAAACTCTGCCAGGACTTTATCTCTGCCAATGATCGCAGACAATGGTTCTGTGTTACATTTTTTTTTTTTTTTAAATTTAATACTTCAGTACTTACACTGAATAATGGACATTTTATTCAGTTTCTTCCCACCTGTGATGCCAGTTTGACCTGCCCACCATTGTGTGGTGCTATGGAAATGATGATATTCAATAAATAAGTAAAACTGGTGGTACTGAGTTGGTGTGAAGTTAACTAACAAGGTGAAACACAGAATTGGGTGATAATGTTTCGATACATGCTTTACAACCAGTCAAACCAAAAAAAGGAACATTAAGCTTAAAAGTAGCAACATAAAACTAGAAGAACTACTAGAAAACACAGTGAACTTCTGTCATCCCAACCACTGAAATCAAAACTTCATCCCTGGTTGCCATAGTGATTTTCTTAGAATGAGCGAAAAAAATTCACTACAGTAGACGAGCCTACTTGAAAATAAATGCTGGAATATGGTTTCCAACTTATGCTCAGCCATCAGTCCCCTTATTCTGGATATATTCTTCAGGTGTTAAAAGAATGTTCAAATTTAGCTCAGAGTCCAAAATGACAAGGATTTCTGGCTCAATCCACTGTTTTTAATATCTGCTGTTTTTAACGTTGCTGACGGAAGCCAGGCACTAATGTTTGAACTCTTATTTTTGGTTCCAAGTACAATTATTACTAAAATGTGCAACCAAATATTTGTTAAGAAAGAAATGGATAGAACCCCCTTCTATTAAATGAGCTCAGTGTCAAAATACAAGTTCAATGCCCTTATTAATTCAAGAAACATCTGTATTTGTATCTTTAAAAGCAGTTCATTTCAAAAGGAATGGCTTTTTATATTATTATGTCATCTGCTGTGCTCTCTAAACCTAATAAAAACAATTATAAGAAATATTTTTTTCTCAGGGGGAATAATTGGGGCCCCGAGATTATTGTTACCCCTTTTCCGCGAAGGATGTTAATGTGGCCCTGCTTAATATACAGTAGTCATGAAGAAAATTAAACAATGAATTTTTGTTTTTTTTATTTGTTCTTTATGTTTTTTGTTTTTAACAATTCATGCAGCTTTATATCATATATTTACATTAAGAGACTAAAATATGTGTAGCATTTTCAAAAGCCTTTCCACAGAAGGAGAAAAAAACCTGGGGAGGAGTTGAGATGAGAACGGGTGGTGAAAGAGTGTGAGAAACACAAGGGAGATAAACAGCAGACACCTGCTCATGAAACCCAACCTGGTTCCTCCATCACATTCCAGCAGAGTTCAGCTGACTGAGTTGCTCAGACAGCAGTGAGGAAGGATACGCTCAGTCCTGATGGGAAATTGCTGCAGACAATGTGGCAGACAGGCTTAAAGTGCATTTGGATGGCAGTTACTGTATGTGTGGAGTTTTTTGTTTTATGACTGACAGATTTTCACACTGAAACCTGTTTTTTGGAAAGTTCATTAAAGGTAAAAAAAAAAAAAAAATCTTCACTGAAGCCTAAAATGATAAAATAGCTCTGTTGTGGTCACCAGATGGTTTGTTTCATAGAACCATCTGGAAATTCCTCTGTAGAAACCTTTGAGAAAAGGGCAAGCATTGAAAAAAATTAATAAATGAACATAGAAACTGCATTAACTTAAACCAAAAAACCAAACAGAACCTCATGGAACCAATCAGTCAACAGGAATGTCTATTGTTGATCGTCATCACGTTAAAAACACGTAGCTTATATGGGATGCTGACTGCTCTTAACTTTGGCGTTTAAGCCACAAACAGAAAGCTAGTTCTGAGATAATGGATTGTTTCTGGCTGTATTCTCTCTAATGTGATGACAATCTAGAAAACAGAGCCTGTCTTCCCGCAGGTGCTCATGATGATTGTCTGCTGTGTTTTCTTACAGAAACCATAGAAATTTTTTGTTTCTTTACATGTGTAGCAACTGTTGTCCTGTTTTTTGTTTGTTTTTTTTGTTTTTTTTGTGGTCTTTAATATCTTTATCTGTGTTTTCCACTTTTACTCTTCTTTTTTCTGCTGTTTCCGCTTTTCAATTAATAAAAAGAAGCCAGCACCAGCTTACAAAACCCTCTATTTTGGTAAAAATTTAGGAAAGATGTGAGCTAAACATTTAAACAGAATATTTATTGAGGATGTAAACACACAAAAAAATCTAAAACCATAAGCAGAATTTCATGGTTTCAACAGAAGATATTTGTGAGAAAATGTCACATTATGGTTGCAATGTGCATAATGGTTACTTTGGTTAGCCAAAATATGACAGCCCTTTTACTGGTAACATGAGACCTACATTTAGCCTATACAACCCATGCCATAACTCAAATTCATGCCAGCTGTTAACCTTTGGGCCCACATAACACTTACCGGTGTACCATAAATGCCAGAAGTGGTCCAGATTAGACCCAAATGTGTCTGTTATCTGACTACTTTTTACACATGGGTAAGCAGTGAAGCAAAATACACCGTAAAAATGCGTTGATCATCATACTAACCTCATTTCAGCAACGATACAGATTTGAACAAAGTTTCATTCAGTGTCACAGTCATTAAGAATATATTATTACATGTGATGATGATGTTTGCCTTTAATCTCACCAGCTGTGTGTTATTAAAGGGGGAATTTGTGGTTATATGAGTATTATAGCAGAAATCCAATGTGGGATATGTAGTACTATATTCTTTCTAAAATATGGTTGATAATGTTGGATGTGTTGTGTTCAGGGATGCTATTCTGCATACCATGGTTGGAACCAGTGGTGATCTTTGATTTGACCAAAGACAATGGCCTAAAAAAGTACAATACTGGGATGATACTTAAATGGCAAATAGACTGTACTTACATAGCACTTTTTTAATCATTTTGACCACTCAAAGCACTTTTACACTGCAAGTTATATTCACCTATACAGCACTTCTGAGGAAGTGTTTTTCCCTCTTAAAAACATTCACATACCAATGAGCACATTGGAAGCAATGTGGGGTTCAGTATCTTGCTCAAGAATATTTCAACATAGTCTGGGGAAGCCAGAATTGAACTGCCAACCTTTGACAGACAACCACTCTCCCCCTGATACATAATCATCCTGTATCGCCTACTCTCCAACTAAAATAGTTCATCGGCTCAATGATCAAAAGTGGTTTGTTTGGTTGTTTGTTTTTCTTTGTGCATTTGGGGCAGGTCAAGCCTTCGCTGCCAAGAAAATAATTTTCCAAGAATAATCTATTTGTTTATTATGTCCCAATAGACGACTGCAACTATCTACACTATGCATCAGGTCAGTCACCTTTTCATCACATCAGTCTTGCTCAGAGAACAGCTGTTCACACATTGAGAGAGTGATTGTTTTTAAAGCTTTAAATTGCATTAGCGCCATCTAATTGGTCAGAGTTGCAACACCAACATATCCGTTTAGAGCACTGCCTTCAATCTAGCTCCTCATGGTCAACTCTACTTCAGAACTGGATATACATAAATATATATATATATTTTTTTTTATTTTATTTTTTTTTAGCATTTACATAACTTTGGGCAGCTGGGGTTGTTGTAGATGTTTTATATGAATAAATTTGAGCTTGACCTAATGTTCCAGCTTTAGCTTATAAGCCTGAAAATCCCCACCAGCTGGTGAGACCTGAAGAAGCCTTTCAGATGAGAGATGAAATGTCTGAACAATCAAGAAAGGATGTCCAGATGCCTTTATGGAAGCTCTAAGGATTACCATGACCTGGATGACTAAGAAAGTACATCATATTGAAGACAGCTCTTCATCTTTGCTTTTAAGTTCTACAAAATCCAACCTGTGACAAGAGGATTTGACCAATTCTAGACGTTGTGTGTCCTTCCAGATGTTGGAATACTAAAAAAAAAACCTGCAAGAACTAAAACAGACTCTCGCAATAATCACATAAAGGACATTAATGCTCTTTTGTGAAAGACGATGTAAGATGTCCTACAAAAAAACTGACTGCAAGCACCAAAGGAGAGATTTCTCCTTTAAAAGAGATGACTGAAAATGTGTTAATAAATTATTATGAATTCAAGTTAAAGTGATGAACTTTTTTTTAAATATACAAGCAAAAATCTAATAAAATGGCTTTATTTAATTGAGAGGACGGATTAGACAGGCGTTGTCTTGCTCAGCAGCATGTCAGCATGGATGTACACCAAGGACATGTTTAATTTGTCCTTCAGTGAAACAGAAAGCTAAAAACCAATTTTCCCTCAGTCCCTGCAGGCTGTGTTAGTGCCACTGAGTAACAATACAGAGGTTTGTGCCACATTTTCATCTTCATTCAAAGAAGCCCACATGACTCATTTCATTTGCTAAGCTACATCCTCCAGCCGCAGCTTCCATTGTTTCTCCTCATGTGTCAGGGCGGAAGACGGCGTCACCGATAAAGCCTGGTGCTCCAGCAGGTCGGGACCCTGTGAGTGCTGCACCTCATTGTCTGTCCTCACCTTTGTGTCTTTTTGTCTTCACAGATTGTTGCACTGGCAGGTCGCTCAGATGTGACCGCTCCGGATCGTCGAGGGAAACGCTGCTCATCAAACGGATCTCCCACAGGAAGTGGAGAGGAGGGAAAAAAAGATGCCGAGGAAGCATATCAAACGAGGAGAGGTGAGCGGCTGTGACACTTCCAGCAACAGGCTCAGCTGCAGCTGGTGGCTTTAAAGTCACTCACATGCTTTTTTTTCTCTTTGGATTTGATGTGTCCATGTATCCTGCTGTTTTCCCAGAGTTCAGGAACATACTGCTCATCTGGAAGCTCCCTGGTATATTCTCTCTGGAAAGACTGCCTCCTTGTGTCTTTCTGCTCTAGTTTAAAAAAATAATAATAATAAGTGCACAGGTTAGTCCGGCTATCAGTAAAGTGTGAATTGGAAAAACGGAAAGGTAATGCAAATGTGAAGCCCCAAGTCCCTCTAAGCAGCTGCATAACTATGAAGATTATTATAACTGATGTGCACTATGCAAGAAAGAGAGTGAAACATTTTCAAGCGGGAATTTTCCCTGTTTGTAAATTAGAAGAAAGTCTGCAGAGAGAACTGCTCCTGAGTTTTCCTGACAAGTAAAACCCTTTTGAAAATTCAACTGACTGCTGTGAAGCAACTCCATGAGACTGGAGAAAAAAAAAAGGTTATAACAGTAATGTTGCTATAGGTACACGTCCTGCGTCCCTGACTCATTAAAATCTAAAAGGACACTATAAACTCACCATAGATGCATCCCAGTGACGCACCTGAAAAACAATACATTATGAACCACAAATTGTGTTTAAAAATCACAAGAAACTTCAGTGTTTCCCCTACAATGACTCAACTGCACGGCTATATTATTAGCACCACGCCTGTAAAATGACAAGAATTAAATCGTTTCATATGAACATCAAAACTTCCTAACTGAACCTGCATTGCCGCCTCTAGAAGCGCAGCAGTGGTGGGCTAGTCTGCTGTCAGACATCTGCTCTGTATGTGAACACAGCTATGCTGTTTCTTCCATAGATATATCATTAGCTGTGTCCCATTTCAGGTCTACACACTTCGGAGTGCACGGATTACGTAGGCTACGGAGTGTCCTATGTAGTCTGTGCACTCCGAAGCCGCTTACCGTTCATGAAATGGGACAGCCTGCCAAGCTGACGAGAATGTCCCATAGCACAAATGTAGGACACTGAGTCGCTTAAACCTTTGAAATTACTTTTGCCTATCATAGCACACTTTAGTGAATGTTAACACCGACCGAATAATAATAATAATGGAGAAAAAAAAAAAAAAAACTTTCTGATGCTCTGTTGTTTTCCAGCAGCTACACACTCTTCATCAATTCCTTAAAAATCAATGATCACATATTACAGAATTTTAATCCCACAGTTTAACAAACATGTTTTTAATGTATTTGTTTTTTCACATTTCTACTAAAGTGAGGTAAACAAAAACTCTTCAGAGCTTTGTCATTGCTCATTCGCCCTTATCTGGTGTGCAATGAATTCTGAGAGAAAAAAGGCTGCAAAGGATGCACCACCAGTAGCCATCGCTACAGGCCAAACAAAGTGCGAGTTTGTAGCGAACTTCATAGAATATAAAATAAAATAAATAAACAAAACAGTCAAACGATAAAACAGAAAGTCATATAAATAGGTGGTAAAAATAATAGAAAAATATATTTTTAAATAAGTAAAAATTTAAACAATAACAAATAAAATTCAGCTATAAGAGAAATTAAAAATAAAGGTCTTGAGCCTGTTTTAAAAACATCAACAGTCTCTGCAGCCCAGAGGTTCTCTGGCAGGCTGTTCCACAGTCGAGGCCCGTAGTGGTGGAAGGAGGCCTCACCATAAGTCTTGGTTCTGACTTTGGGAACAACTAAGAGGCTGGTTCTGAAGGATCTCAGTGTGCGTGAGGGTTCATAATCTAAAAGCAGGTCTGATAAATAAGAAGGTCCAAGACCATTAAGACATTTATAAACCACTAAAAGAACCTTAAAATCATTGTGCCCTTTCTGTTCAGCTCCACACATAATGCTACGGACTAAGGGGGATGAGAGATGCGCTGCTGTGCCCCACATATTTTCACATATGACTTTTGCAGGAAGAAAACATAGTTCCTGCTAACTGGGTATAATTTAGTAAAGATCCTGCTATTAAAGTTACTTTTCACTGTATTCCAGTTTGTGATAGACTGCATTTTTACCCCTAATCAGTAAAATATTGATATTCTAACATGAAAATCGATTCTAAAACATAAAAGGTAGTATCAATATTTTAGTATCGATCTGCACATCATAGTTTCTTTAGTTCCACAAGATGTGCGCTTGAAAACCAACTCCCTGCATGGAAACGGACCATGAACACGGTGTTTGAAACAGCTTTAAAGAAGGGAAACAGGAAGAAAAAGCCGAGGTATGCTAAATGACACAAGAAATGGGCTGAAGATCAGTGGCAGCATGTGTGAAGGAGGGATGAACTCTCCCCAAAGCCCCAACCTCAACATTAATGAAGCAGTGTGGGATCATCTGGACAGAGAACAGAACAAAACACAGCTAACATCCAAAGAAGAGCTGTGGAAAGTTCTTTGTAAGCCTGGAGAAGTATTCCTGAAGACTGGATCAAGCGTGCATATTCACTGCCGTCCTCATCTGCATGTAAAAGGCAGTCAGATGTCGTGTTATGGCAGAACAACTCATTTTAGTTTACAGCTGCAAACTAGGCCAAAGACAATCATTTCAGCTTTCCACAAAAGTCGATTTTGTCCTGAGCGTTCTTGTTTTCAGGATTCGTACTGGGGCCTCGCTCGTCACACCCATCAGCTCAGATATGCTGACAATCCCCTCATTAATTTGAACTGTGCAGCAGGGTTTGAAACACAAGAACCCCTCAGCCATTTCCCTAATGGTGTGCAAGTTGGCTGACCAGGGTGGAGCTGGGATGGTGTTAGAGGTCCTTTCACTGCGAGCTGAGCAGCCATGATGGCTAACCACCACACCAGAGGCCCCTTTGTTTCCCTCTCTTCTCACCCCAGCACTTTACAAACAGCTAAGCCTGTCACAGCCCGACATCAGGGTTCAGTGGTCTGTCAACATTTACCAGCAGATAAAGACAGAGAGGGGAAAATTCTCAGCCCTGGAGAGCACATCCACTGAGTGTGTGCGAGAGGATACAGAGCAAGCTCTTATGTGTCTTTTTTCAGTGACAGCAGCCAAACAGAAAACACTCATGCAGGGAAGAAGACAGTGCGAGTATATTAGAACCCCCACCCCCCCACTGCCCGTGAACCATCCCGTTGGTAAAAAGTAACGATGGAAAGCTCTGACAAATAGGACTTGATTCCGCTTCCCCTGGGCCCCAACTGCATCTTGCTCCTCGGCCTGTGGGCTCATTCAGGGGAAAAGGAGGGCTATCACAAGCTTCGCCGGCTTAGATATGTTTGAGGAAAAGGAACAGAGAAAGATTTGGGATTTGGTTGTGTGGCGCTCATCGAGAACACCCCGACTAATAAACGACGAGGGGATTTGACAGCACAAAACAAGCAGCTTCTCTTTGAAACAGCCGGGATGCGAGGACGCAGCATTGAGGGGGATTTTCATTTATATCCAGCTAATGATCCACCTACAAGAATACAGATTCTTTTTCGCTTTCACTGTTTGCTGGGAAATTTGTTTGCTAATTGGGCCACAGATGACAAAAAACTCGACAAAGTTTCTCTGAAGTTTAGCAAGCAACATACAAATATCTGCTTCAAACAGTACTTTACTCCACCACCCTGCTGTCAAGGTTCAAGGAATAATGCAAGAGGGACTGCTCATAATTAGGTTGCACTGAGTTAGGGTGGAGTCACATATGTATTAAGTCCAACTGATGACCAGAGGTTATTGTTACTTTGAAGGTGTAATCATGCAACTCAGAACAAACAGATATAAAGACTTGTTCTGCACAATTGAATCCCCCTAAAAGCACACAGTAATTAATTTTCAGATACAATGTGTAGATGAAACACAGAAGAGGAAAATGTTGTCATTTGTATTTATATCTCCACAAGTGACCTTATGCAAACGAGCCAGCAGTTAACCCTCTAAGCGGCAAATTAGCAAATTGTGTCAACCACCAGATCATATTATCTCCAGGAAAGCTTAAACCTGTTACCACTTTCCATAAATGTAACACATATAAATGTAACACATATAAATGTTGGTGAAGGTGGGGGGGTTTATTCAAAGTTTATGAGGAAATCGCATTTTAAGGACACTGTACGGAGCCGGTGAGGAAATGTAAGAAAGCAATATATCAAAACTCTTTTTTCACTGTAGAACTTTCCTCTGATTCTGGAGGGAAATATTTGCTTCCTGAGGATGACAACTGGTCACTTAGCAACGGTGAAAGTGATGCTTCTGTTGGAAATCACGGTGTGTCCACCATAATAACAATGTACTGAAGCAACACATGGGAGATGATAACTTCGACCCCCTCACTTTCACTGGGGTGCGTGTGCGCCATGTTACGGCTGGCGCACCTCAATTTTTTGTTTCCATCGGGCGCGGTGCAGCACATAATCAGAAGCATCCCAGAAGCACCTTGTCGCGGCTCTCCGTGTCTATTTTTGTCTATTTTTGATGGAGCAGGCAGTGGAAAACAGATCATGTGGTGATGAAGGAACCATCATGGGAGGAAAAGCCCCTCCATGGGATGTACCACCGACAGATAACTGAAGTGGTTGATATCGAGAAATCCTAGCAATGGCAAGAAAGGGCTGGACTGAAAGACAGCACAGAGACACTGGTCATAGCTGCACAGGAGCAGGCCTTGAGCACCAGAGCAATAGAGACCCAGATCTACCATACAAGACAAGACCCCAGGTGCAGACTGTGCAAAGAGGCCCCTGAGACAATCCAGCACATAACTGCAGGGTGTAAGATGCTGGCAGGGAAAGCTTACAAGAACCAAGTGGCTGGTATAGTGTACAGAAACATCTGTGCAGAGTACAGACTGGACGCCCCAAGGTCAAGGTGGGAAACACCTCCGAAGGTGGTAGAGAATAACCAAGCTAAGATCCTGTGGGACTTCCAGATCCAGACTGACAAAATGGTAATGGCAAACCAGCCATACATTGTGGTGATGGACAAACAGCAGAGGAAAGCCGTTGTGGTCGACATCGCAATACCAAGCGATTGCAACATCAGGAAAAAGGAACATGAGAAACTGGAGAAATACCAAGGCCTGAAAGAAGAACTTGAGAAGGCCTGGAAAGTGAAGGCAACAGTGGTACCCATGGTCATCGGAGCACTCGGGGTAGTAACCCACAAACTGGAAGAGTGGCTGCAGCAGATCCCAGGACAAACCTCAGACATCTCGGTCCAGAAGAGTGCAGTCCTACAGCAAAGATACTGCGCAGAACCCTTAAGCTCCCAGGCCTCTAGTAGAGGACCCGAGCTTAGATGGATGAGAGACCGCCCACGGAGGGTGAGGGGACAATTTTTTTTTTTTTTTTTTTAATAAAGTAGTAGTAGAATTTATATCTAATATGGCTGCTAACTTGTGATACCAGAATACAAAATAAGTTGAACAATTTTTCTGCTATCATAAACTCTGGTTCATATTCAACTCTTTTTCTTCTTTACAAGATGCTTTAAAAACTCTGGAGCATAAAGGGCTAAAGCATATGGATTACACACTTTAATTTGAAGTTGTATCTGCTGGTTGACAGGAAGCATGATCCCAACAAGAGAGCTGTCAGTCAAAACAACGGAAAAGATAAAATGATTCTCTACAAGAGTGTGGAAGATGATATTGGTTGTTCCCAGTCCAAACAAAATGGGAATGTTGTAAAAGAGAAACATACAGGTCACTGAGGAAGGAAACAAAGTGTGAGGACAGAAAACTGAAATCATCTATTCCTGTATTCATCAAAGTATCTGCTGTAGTTTATCTGAGATTGCAGACAAACCCAGAAGCCCAGACTTCCCTTTTCCCAGTCACTCCTTTCAGCACATCTGGAGGAGGATCCCAAAAAGTTAAAATAGGCATCCTAACCATATTACAGAGCTGCTTCATCTAGCTAATCTTTGGGATTAGCTAAATGGAGGACACTCATTTTGGCTGCTTATATCTGCAGTCTCGTTCTTTCAGTCCCTGCCCAACGGATGCAGAGCCGGCATCACTGCACATGCCGCACCAAAGCTGCCTGTCCATCATCTGCTCCATCCTTCCCTCACTTGTGAACAAGCCCCCAAGATACTTGAACTCTATCACGTGGGGCCAGATCTCATTCCCAACCTGGAAAATCGACTATTTTTTCTGCACTTTATTTGGAAAAAAATAGCCGAAAATTACAACACTTTAATCAACATTTTTAGGTATAATGTGTATGTACAAATTCCCCTCTTCTGCAATGGCAGAGCATTGTTCCTGTGGAGGATGTGTAATCGCTTCTTTTTCTTTCCAACAGTCATAATGACACATAAAACCAAGCATAAACTTTCATTTTATTCAGTCAATTTGCTAAATATGCAGATTTGACATATGATTAATTTGAATAAAAACCTAATTTATGTGTCAACATGCCCTAAGTTATTCAATTTTGTGATTATGTGAAGTATTGTAACTGTACAGGAACTACTTTACTACAGCTTATGTGTGTAAATACTTTTTGACATATGAAACATCTTGTAAAGCAATATAAATCAGGCCACTTACAGTCAGACTCTGCTTTATACTTAGATTTTTTTATACTAATGACAGATTCATATGTTAGTTTTCTATGATGTATTATTTGTTGCTTTTATAACTATTCTGTTATATCTTGAAAATTAAATAAAAGCTGAAAATCCTACAGTTTGACAGCATTTCAAGCAGCAAAACACATTTAACTGAACAAGACAGGTTTATAGGATATAAAGTCTTTGCAGTTTTAATAATAGAATGGCATTTGCATTTTAAATCAGACTTAAAGTCTCTGATATAGTGACTTTTGAAGTGATGAATAACAAAAACTTAACTCCTCTCTCTGACTCTTTACAGCAGCAGGACATTGTACTTTTTAAATCAAAGTAAACTATTTTCTGTTTGTGCTGCCCATATGCACAAGATGTCTCATGACATATGCAACAAAATCCTGCATGTTTATTTCATTTGGCTCTCTGTAAGTGGTAGCTTTATGGTGACTGAGTACTTCCTGTCGAATGATGGGGGAGCACAATGTGACTTTTGTTTTATTTTACTAAACCAACAGATTAATCATTAACACAAACTGCATATTTTATTTCACACACTAATTGAAACATTAATAAAAATATTAAACTTTCAGGTTGTGATGATGATAATAAAAGAGGAAGAGGAGTAAGATGACGTCTAGAGTCTTTTTAAAGCGCTTCACCTCAGAATCACTTGCTTGTTAATGAGGATTGAGCTCAGATTGTTTCCTAAATGTCATCTTTTGTCACAGTGAAACTCCTCATGCACTTAACAGCACATGGAGGAGGCATGTGAAGCCCAGGTCACATGATCTGACTCGTCCACCCCGTCATCTTCTGGTTCCCACATGTGTGTCACCTGTCAGTGCGATTACAGCTGTCCGCAGGCCGGACGACCCCTCCTGACTGCAGAAGACTAAAAGGCATCAGTCACTGGTGGTTTGCTGCGGTATCACGGTCACTTCGCTGTCACCAAGCAGACGTGACCGAGGCTTGTTCTTTACCCTGCAGCCAGGAGAAGACAAAGAATTTCAAACGTTCATGTTCAATCCAAGAATGTGAAGCCACAAGCCAGGTCTCCACAGGGCTCAGATATCCAGGTTCACAATTTCAACATATTTCTACATAACCTTCTTGTAACTTATAAAAAGACAAAACACTGAAACAAAACATTAAAACCACTAACAGATATAGTGAGGGTGCTGATTGCATCAAAAAAGTCAAAGTTTGGGACATGTTGCACAGAAAGGGAACAGTACTTTTCAAAAATATAGGTGGAAAATGTCTTTCATGACTAAAATTATGGGTTATTTGCCTTTACAACATGTAAACACAAAAACACATGGCACAAACGTAATGCATTGAGACATGTAGACTAGGTCAGGATGACTTTCTGAAGTTTAAACTGAGCATAAGAATGAGGAATAAAGGGGATTTAAGTTACAACCAAGGTATGCAGAATAACATCTCTAAACAGGCAACACATCCAGCCTTGAAGTAGTTGGGCTACAGCAGCAAAAGATCCACACCAGTTGCCACTGTCTCCAACGGCCTCCACAGTCACCAGATCTCAAACCAGTAGAGCAGCTTTGGGATGTGGTGGAACGGGAGATTCTCATCACAGATGCAGCCGACAAATCTGCAGCAACTGTGTGATGGTGTTATGTCAATATGGAGAAAAAATTCTCTGAGGAATGTTTCCAACACCTTTTTTAAATGTGTAACATGACTGGCAAAAGCTGGTCCAGGTACTTCAGCCTCTGGCTCTTTAATTTCAATGATGTGTGTTATGAAGCAGAAACTACAACAGCAGTAAAGCACTGGCAAAGAAGCTGAACGGAGCGCCAAACAGATCTTTATTATTAGCATAAATAATAGGGATCCTTGGAAGCACACTAATGTTTCCTGAACTTTAAAAAAGTTTTTTTTTTCCCTCATTAGACAGTAAACAGTCAGGACCCAGGCAGAAGGGAAAGGGAAAGCTGTGACATGCTACAGATTCCCAGCAGTCATTTTGTGCATAAATTGGATGGCAACATAACCAATTATTAAACTGGTCAGTCATATAAATGTTGAAAATCTGCAGCTGCTGTTAAATCACATTACAGAAGATAAATACAAGCTCACCTGTTGTGGCCTTTCTTGATCAGGGTTCATTTCCCAGTGGATCAAACATCCCTCCCAGTAGGAGACAGCCGGTGTCATGCCAGCTGATTAGAGACGGTTTAATATACGGTAATGACCCCTCACCTCGTTTGATCTAAACCCAGTGGAAAAACACGCCACTCATCCTGTCTCCTCCACATCTTATAGGAAGCTGTTCTCTTTCCTCCTCAACCTCATGTCCACTTGTTTTCCCTTTTTCCCCTTCCATCTCAGTGAATTCACTCCACTTTAATTGTTTGACAGTTGTTTCCTGCCTATACGCTCAGGCCGCAGAAGGTGCAGAGGATTTCTTCTTCCTTTTTTGAGGCATTAATAACATTCCGCTCGACTGATTCCCCAGGGCACAACCTCATTATGGCTTATGGGCAGAAAAAATAAACTATCTGTGCAGCCTGGCAGATTTTTTTTTCTTTTTTTTTTTTTTTTGCTTCCTTTTCTCAGAGAAATGAGGAGCTGGCGTAAAGAGCCAGCTTCTAAAACAGTCTTCTTGTTGCTAACTAAAACACATGTCCAGGGTGTTATCTGTGTCTGTGGCAGAGTGGAAGTGGCTGCTGTTGATGACCGTCTGCACTGGGTGGCAGCACTGTGGGTGAGATTAAAAAGATGCACTGAACAGACTAATGTGAGCAAGCATTGAGAGTATGGCTGCTTTAAACAGGAAGATTTGTCTAAGGCGTAATGAAGCATTATATATTTGTATTTTGGTATTATTTAAGAGCTAGGGTGCTTTTGTAAATGGAAAAACCATACAAGCTGAGCACAAATACATGTTGGATCATGGGAAGGGGTTAATGCAATTTTCTGGAACAGTTGTGACAAAGCAGACACTGTGCTGTTTGAGCCTGCTCATTTTTCACTTTTGTCCACAAGGCCAACTTAACTTTGTTGTAGCAGCTGGCTGTTGTTCACTCATGCGGAGCAGTTCAAAATCCACATGAATAAATGGAAAAATGACCGATTTTATTTCAGTCTATGAACAGTCCAAACAATCATTTCACTTACTGTGATGGTAAATAACAGGAAAAGGAAAAGGCTTAAGACAAAACTTACCTTGCACCAAGTAATTAATTACAAAGAAGCTCTCAAATGATGATCATTTAGTGTTATAAAGCTTCTTTTTTTATTTGACTCATCCCAAAAAATATTCCCTAATTTACACTGAAAAGATGAAACTTTACCATAGATCACATTTGTTCATCCTTGATCTTAATCTGTAATTTCCTTATAATTTCTTAATTGAAAATTGGGTTTGATGCAAACAGAAAATATGGTGTTGACGACATGAAACATGCATCCGTCCTTTTCTTATTTTGTGAGATCCGGTCATTAAGGCAGGCAAGAAGGTCGCTATTTTGAGCCTCAGCTGGGGTGGGGTTTGAACAGGGGCCCTTCTGTGTAGAGTTTGCATTTTCTCCTCATATATATATATATATATATATATATATCCCATTCTTTCCACCACTAGTTTTCATAATCATAGGTGAGGAGTAGAAAGCTTCGCGTTTCAGCTCAGCTCCCTCTTCATGACAACAAGCCAGTGGAACGCTCTGTCTCTTGGTTTCAATATTCTAACTCCTCTACTTGTAGCAGAAGTTTATGTATCTCAGAGAAAACATGGCCTTTTTTGAGAACCACAGCCTCAGGTTTGGGTTCAAACTGCTTCAGTACAAGCTGGAGTTCATGGCTCAAAGAAGCCAACAGAGCAACATCCTCCACAACAAGCAGAGGTGCACCCTCTTCTTCCTGACTCTGCCTCAGATCCCGTCCATCAACACCACAAACAGGATCAGTCACAGTTTTTTTTTTTTTTTCAAAAAGAAAACTTTCTTTTTTTTTTAGTATTTGGTTAATATTGTTTTGTCTTGAGGAAAATCTTGAGAAAAAAATGACTTGATATTTATTTTAGAAGGACAGCAATATAGTTTCTTCTAATAAACAAATGAAGTTACAATCAGCAGAGAAGCTTCATCTAATGCTGCATTCACTGACAAAGGGAAATTTGGATTTTCTTACGCCCAAGTGGAGCAATTAAATCCAAGACAATGGCACAAAAAAAATTATTATTTCTAATCAATGAATTGGCTTTAGTTTGTAGTAGTTTAATTTGGAGTATGAAGTCCAAATTTAATCACAGAAAATAGGCATAAATAAATTATTTCTAATTATGTCCTTTTTAGATTTTAATAAATTATGACGGGAACAACGCCAAACAATTCTAAACCTATCTCGGTGCCAGATATTATAAACTGATAAGCTGTGATGGAATTTTACAGGACTTTTACACTATTTTTTCAGTGTTTTTTAATTATTAAATGCTTCTTTGACCTCAGACAGAAAGTTTGTTAAATTAATTTCTCAGTAGACAAACATGCACATATATAATCATTTAGTAAAAAAGTGAGTGAAGTTGTTTTTTTTTTAGAAGAATTAAATAAAGTTCTTTAAAAAGTCTGAAAACATCTGAAGCCTGAGAAGGCACATCTGTATTTTCATCTCATCCAGTTTTCCAAGTTGGAAGCTGGCCAGTCTGCTACAGCCGGACATGCAGCAGTTTGAGGTCAAGTGCCTTGCCCACGAGCAGCAGGGCAGCAGCAGGTTGAGTCGCAGAGTGCGTCCTCATTGACAGAAAGTGCGAAAAGTCCTGCTTAAATACTAAAAAAGCCAAAACACAGAGGCGACTGACAACAGCTTTGAATTTTGGATGTAAAACATTTCTACTTTTTAGTGAAACCGACTGACATGTTGACCTCTGCTGTGAATTTCTGCTTCTTTTAAAAATTTTAAATGCACAAAATTAACCATGAAGGGGGAATTTTTTTTTTACTTTATGCAAACTTACTAAATTTAACTGAGAATTCTGGTGATTTGATGTTGGGTAGTGATTCGGTGAATCTTTTCTCTGACCTACCTAATAAAGTGGCCAGTGATACACGCTAAAATAAATATACATATATAAAAAAAAAAAAAGAATAGACGAGCAGAAGTACATCAGAATTAAAAGCTGGCCACAGAATGATCTGATAAATGCAACACAAGACAAAAGGACAGAAACAAAGCACATTGCCCTGGATTTGTTGGTATCAAACCGATACCAGCAAATCCAGGGCAAGTATCGCCCACACAGATACAGATACGATACTTTTTGCTTGAAATTTCACAATAATTTAATGATTTTGTGTTTAACTATTGATCATGATTATGATCATAATAAAATAATAATAACAATAAGATTTTAGTCAAATAAAACATTTTTTATTAACAAAGCTTCTTAGTAAACAATATAAAATCATATATATAATAGCATCAACAATTTAATGAAAATATTGAAATAACTGTTTTTCCCTTGTTGAGAAAAATATGGTCAACCGTGCAAATTAGCTAAAACCTGCTATTGATTAGCTCTCATATACGTTCTTTGGCTTTTTGCCCCCAAAGCATTCTAGAGGAAAAATATCGATCTCATCACTCTGGTATCGAACAATACTGATACTAGCTTTGGTATCGATAATATCAATAATTGGATCGATCTGCCCAGCCCCTATCCAAAACAGCTGGTCCGTTGTTTCAGGACCAGTCCATGATCTTTGAGGCCTAATTTTCTTTGACAAAGTGCAGAAATTCATCTTTATTATAAAAAAATAAAAATAAAAAAATTTCTCTTCCATTGGATTCCCCCCCAGCAGTGCTAACCATAGCTTCTCCTCTTGATCAGTGGATGCCACAGCTTCCCGCCCCCCCCTAACTCACCCAATGATTGTACATTAGTGCTGTCCATTCTCTTTGTTCTGTCACCATCTTAGCATCTCTGCTTCCTCTTCTCTGACACAAATTCCTGCACGCTTAATGTTGCGTCTGTTTCTAAAAGCTTCTCATGCACTCAATTTATATTCATTCGGGAAAATTAAGGGTTCAGGTTGTTGGAGAGAGGTTAAGCATCAATACAGCTTCAATCAAGCAGCATGAATTTCAGGGAGCATCAAGGCAAGGTCAAATCCCGCTGATGTGCCTTGCAAACAGATTTTAGCATTGCTGTTATTGAGTGAAGGCTTGTAATTAAAAGTGAGTTCACATCGATGAATGTGGGTTATTTAGCTCAAAAGATAATTTCTGATGATGCTTTACATAATCCTTAAAATATACAGGCTACTCCTGAAGAAAAAATATAAATTAATGGTAAAGCTAATGGACATGTTGATGGCATTTTTGTAAACCTAATAAGAATTGATTCGTGGTTGTGAGAACATTTTCATCCCTCAAACCTCCCCCTCTTCTTTACATGTGTAATGAACCTGCCTGAGCATTGATCAAAAACAAAAATTGGACGAGTAAATCTGCTTAAAAAGCCTGTCTCCCCCTCATCTGCCTGGGCTTTGTCCTGGCAGCAGGCCGGCCAGCACTTAGAGAGGTACTATATGTCTCTTAAATTACTAAATTGCCTTCTGGCCCCCATGCTTTTCTCCACCAACGATGGTTTGCGGGCATTAGTCGAAAGTTTTTCCCGCAAATATTTAATCCTCGCTGTGACTGACAATGTTGTCAGACCTCCGGACGGGTTTTACGCAGTTATTACAAGCTCTCCTCCGTCCATGGCACTTTGGATTATTTAAGATTATGTTGTAATCCTTTTAATCCTCATTGCATTAAGATTTCAGTCAAAATACTGCAACAGTAAAGTAGCACTCAGAGGTCTTAAGCAGGCGTCATGATTGGGCAGCCGCCTTCATTTCCTCCCTGTGTCTTTTTATTTATCCTCCAGTCTCTCTACATTGTCAATAAGCTGAGCAACAGATTTGCTTTTCAGAAACGACAATGATTCATTCTAGGTAGAGAATCTCCAGTCACAGCGGAGGAAAACATGTTTACTCGCGTCAAAGGCGAGGCAGAGACAAACTGAGGGCAGGGTGTGTTCACAAGAGTTTGCTCCAGCCTATATCTGGGAACTTTTTCTGATTAAATATTTGTCTCCGGCAGTGCGTCCCGCGGTTCCTGTTCAACTTTCTTCTCCCCCATCCGATGTCCTCCCGCTGCTCTATACAACCCTTATCTCTCCTCGCTTGACTTCCCGCCACGGCAGAGAGCTTCCAGCAGGCTCCCGTCTTCATCCTCAAGCTACATGAATAAAACAATGTCCAGCTTTTGAAACTATGCCTCGTGCTGCCATGTGTCTTTATGCATCTATATAACAAGTAATCCGCATTGTGGATGCAAATCCATGCAAAGACAGGCAGTTTGAAAATGAGCTGAAGCCGCTTTGTTTACAAATCATGGTAAAATCATATGTATGCTGGTGTGAAACTCAACAAAAGGCTCAACATCACCCCGTCACCTCCTGCTATGAAATTTAGACTTCTTCATTAAGTCAACTTTTGCTTACTTTAAGGTATCTCACACTGAGTAGAAATGTTTTCTGGTGTTGCAGAAGAGTTTTGTTGCCTTTTGTTTTCTCAATTTTCTGCCATTAGTTTTTGACCTTTACAACCAAAACATTAACACTTATCTTTTAATAATGAAGTAGCTGTTAATACTATAGAGTTTTGTCTATATAATTAAGACTTTTTAATCATTTGTGGACAAAACGCCCTGGTTGTTTTAGTTTGTTAGAGGAATTTCTGTCTAGTTGTGCTAATTTAAAGATTTCAGCTGCTCAACAGGCCGTGGTTGTTGACTGATTCTCTTCTTCATGATGCTCCATACATTTTCAGTAGGAGACAGATGTGGACTGCAGACAGACCAGTCAAACACACACTGTGTGTATGAAGCCACGCTGTTGGAAGTCGTGCAGAATGAGGTCCACGGTCACCCTGCTGAAATAACTACAGACCTCTCAGGAAAAGACGTCACCTTGATGGGAGCTTATGTTTCTCTGCATCAATGACACCTTCAGACATATGAAGTTCACCATGCTAAGGAATTTGTTGCTCCCCAATCTCTTTTATCTTTTTCCTAACAAAAACAAAACTGACAATTGCAACTTTAAACGTGAATTAACTGAACCACAGAACATGTCAAGTGTTTTCTGTTTATTTTAAATTAACTGGTTTGCAGACCTCAACACAATTTCCATACAGTTAATATATATCCTCCTTCCTTGTGTAATCCAATTTCAGGTTTTTGGAGGCAGCAATGGACTGTGGTGAGTAAAAAATAAATGGTTTTCCAAGGGTCTTCCTGAGCCCATGTGTCTGTATTAAACTTGGTGTTATGACAGTCTCTCCTGTATTTATGTCTGAGGACTCGAATGTCATTTGTCATCATCTGCCATTGAAACTTATTTTTTTTCCTAATTTATTGAGGATTTTCTGATGAAGTTTGGCACAAAGACAAGAGCCATGAGCAATGTTTGTTTGGAAAGACTAAATTGGAAAGACTTTTATACCCAATCCTGACACCCATACCAGTTAATTTGCTGGTTGGAGAATTTAAAAAAATTCTTTGCCTCTTTTTCAATTTTTCATTTTCTAAATATGATTACATTAATCAATGGAGCCATTTCAGTGAATTTATTTGATAATAATAATAATAATAATAATAATAAACACCTCCAATGTTCATATTTGGGATATTTAAATGCAATTTAAATATTCAAGATATATGAATATTTAATGTAACAGGCCGAATATATAGGCACAATATTTATAGAAAATCTATCTGATTAAATTAAGCTAAATGGTAAATAAATAGAAGACACTGCACACTTGCAGTTTTGTGAGGTTTCATTCTTGTGGAAAAAGCCTAAAATATACAAACATAAAGACAACATTTTTGAATGAGTCTTGACTTGAAAAGGTCACATTTTAATTCGAGAGCTGATTATTTTAATTAAAACTCTGTGCTGACAGGACTTGCTTCAAACAGCTGCTTGGTTTTTTTGTTTTTCATTTTATATATGAGCTGACATTGTGCTGTTGGTCTGAATGAGCTTGAGGGCACAAGAAACAGAGCACAATCAGGTTTGAGGGAGATTTGTAACAGCATCATCATTAATGCGGTCATTGATGCTCCTCTGATCCTCCACATCCACACAAAAACACCAGCTCTGCCTCCTGGAGGTTTAGTTTCTCATCCTCTTTTGCTGATCTGGAGAATGATGTTGTTGCTGTGTTTTCTTGGGGAAGAAACGCTTCGAGGTTAACAGAGAAGCGGCTATTCTCAACTTCAAACCTGATAAGATCTCTGTCTCCCCTCCGAGTCGAACTTCAATCTGTCAGTGTTGTCGTTGAGAGGACACGAAAGCGATGATCCAGAGTGGAGCAGATCTTGTTTTTGGTGCTACAGGCAAGCTGTGTGTGTGTGTGTGTTTGTGTGTGTGTGTGTGTCAACTTAAGAAGTCAGCAGGAAGATGGACAGGAAAAGATTCATCCTCTGAAAAATTGTTCTACATACCTGTGCTTGATTTTTGAAGAAAGAAAAAAAGTGGTTTGATGATTCCTGGATTTTAAATTGAACCCAATTCGGGGTTTTAAAAAAAACCAAAAAAACATAAGCCCAAAACAACCTCGAGCTATGCCAGTCTCACAGCAAAATATTCAAACTAAAGCACACATTTAAAAAGTAAGAATTCACAAAATTAGGCAGAATAACTGAGAGAAACTAGAGTAGCTTTAAAGTATTTTGTCTTTGTCAAAGATCACTTTTCAGTTTAAGTTGCTACAAATATGTAGAAGATTCTGCAGGATAACCCTACTTGTAAAATCTTCATTAATCACACACTTCGTTTTATGTTCATTAAAAATTATAATTATTATTTGTAATTTATTCTCATGTTACATTGACTCAATGTGACAAATTATGAGTGATAATAATTCTTAATTTGGCAAAAGAATGGAGTCTGAGTTAGTTTTTCATAAGTAGACTGCACAAATTATTACTTTAATGTTTTTAATGTTTAATTTGCATGTTTTTCAGGACCCTCAAACAGACCATCATCAGCTGGTTGGCATGTGTAATGTGACTTTGCATATAACTGCTGTTAGTTTTGCTCAGTGAAAATACCACTAAGAAATGTGAGTTCGGTGACCCAGAAATTGTCACTTTATAGCAGCTCTGTGAGCTTTTGGAGAAATTAAACACCGATCCATGTGATAGCCATCGGACCTCAGAGTGGTAAAGTGTCTGCTTCCTCAAAAGACACATTTGTAAAGCACTGCTTGAGTATAATGACACCTTTCATGACCAAGTTCATGACATGACCCTTACAGTAAGAGGTATGCGATACTGCAAGATTTGGTATCAATCTGATACCAAGTAAATCAAGGGCTAGTTTCGGGGATACTGATATACTTTTTTCATAGAAAATAAACATTTTATTGCAAAGAGATTACGCTTTGGAATTATCGCATCAATTTTTAAACACATTAACTCAGAAACAAAAGGTAATCATACTGAACAAATCCAGATTTCGTGTTATCTCTGTGAAAAAAGCTGATTTTGGACATAAAGATGCCTTGTCACCAAGGTGAACCGAACAACAGCAAAACCCACTTCAACTTTCTCATTTATTTAGTTTTCAAGAGATACATTTAGAATTTTTAAAATCATGTGTTCAGAAAGAAAGCTTAAACTGGTACCATGTTAAAAATCAGAATTTGGCATTATCTTGACAAGAGAGGGGAATTCTGGGGATAAAGGTGCCTTGTCACAGCACTGAACCGCCCCACCAAAAATCACTTTATCCTTCTTATTTATGACGATTTTGACAGTTTCCAGATTTACTTTAACATTGATACCAACACTGGTATCAATGTTAATGTAAGGATTGATCTGCCCACCGCTACTTGGCAGTTCAGCACTCGAGTCTTTGGGAACAAGTGGCTTCCTGGGTGGCAAAACACACACGTAGTCACATCCTTTCCAAGTGCAATTAGTCCACTTTATAAACCAATCACTTACCACAATACACTGTATGCACATTGAGAATTCAATAGCATCTGCCTCCTTGAAGGTAAATCCAAACTTCAGAAAATCTCATTGATATTTTCAGGTCTTCTCTCGTTTGGACCCTATCAGCTGCTTTACCAGCAGCAGGTGCCTCCTTGCCTCTTGCATTGTCACCTGTTGTTTTTGAGGTGGAGGATATCTTTCCTGTGCTCATGGATTGCTTTGGTTGAGTTACAAGTCTTTCCATTTTTGCTCATAACCAAGTCTATAGAGCTTGCATTATAATATACTGGATTCAATAGTTGGCTGTTGTGCATAAGAGCTGCAGTGTTTTAGCAGTTTGTCTTGATCTGGTTGCACAAGATTCCTGGGTGAAGTAAATTACTTTGTTTTGTTTTTTGTTGTTGTTGGTTTTTTTTCATTAATTTGTCTTTATTTATTTCACAAGAGATATCTGCTTTTCAAATAGTATTCAAATATTTGTGCATGTCCTTGTGTTTTGGATCTTAGTCAGCTGGTAGCTGAACAAGCTCTCGGCCAATCACAGGGGAACCTGTGATTCACAGCAGCAGTAAGGGCAGGTCATCCTCTTTGTCTGCAGAAGACTTGAAGGGGTTCTAGTCTACACTGGTCCTACCTGTCCCTGCTTGAGCTAGTCCCCGTGTGTCACTGAACGTGTGCAATTCTGATTGAAAAATAACACCTGCCTCCATTTATCTATTCACCACAATATGTTGGTTTAATGTCTATTTAAATTTATAGGAGGAAAAAGGGAGAGAAATATTAAAAATATATTTGAAAAGAAAAGTGTCTAATCTTCCAAAAATGTCCGGACCTCCCATTAGGACCACATGTTTAAGACCTCTGCCTTTAAGCATCACTAAGTTTCCGACCACGCCAACACATATCAACACATTATGGGTGTTCCACCAATATTGCAATATTGATTGCATATGATTTTGTTTATTTTTATATTCTGTAATGTACTCTACACCCCAGTGTAATCCTTTTGTTTAATGTAAAGTACATGACATGGGCTATACAAACACACTTGCCTTGCCTATTCATTTGTATTTAACAGTTTATTCATTTATGGACACCTTTTTAAATTCATTGTCATTTTTACTTCCTCATTATTTCCAATCTTGCATTTTTATCCTCTGTTAATCGAAGCAAATTTACTTCTGTGCCAGTTTTTCATTTCCTATGCATTTCTGCCTCATGTAAATGAGGGGGGCGGTTGTTCAAGGTGCGCCTTGGGGCGCAGCACCTATTGGTCGAACACCACTGAGCGGATCACAGGCCCTAAAGCTTCTTACATACTCTGTGAGAAGCTAGAACTTTTGTTTTTGTTCTCAAGGCCTCAAGAAATATAAAAGTTGGTTTTGGTCTGGTCTTTGAGAAGCTTCGTCCACGACGAGGTGGGGATTACTGCAGAGATGTCTGTGCATTTATGTGCAATGAACAATTGACCCAGTTATTTCACACTGAATCAGAAATCTTACCTGAACAACTGTTTGACTTCATCTTCTTCCCGGTCCACCACAGCCATCAGCCATGCATTCAACTACTTGGTGGTTATATTATTTGACTGATTAATACATTTCTCATTGTACCAGCAGTCACACCAGGCCGACAGAAATCTCATAAAAGAAAATGAGTTTTAAAACAGTAAGTAATAATTCTGAGAAAGAAATTTTAATTTTTAATAATACAGCTCTTCATGTTTAATCTAAATGCTGCAGGGCTCAGGGATTCAAGCCACCCACATCGAAAACACTAGCTCTCTGGGAGCTCGAAGGCACTTTTCTAGACACCCCAAAGTTTGCTCAACTACCTCTGCTCTGTTGTGGCCTTTTGACTTTGCAAAACACAACATCAAGAGTGGACTCTATGGCAGGATGTCTAACCGGTTAGTTCAGTGTTTGTGTGTGAGGGGTGAAAGTAGGTTACAGTTTGCTTTTAGGACATATAGCTAACCTCTTGACCCTTTGCTTGGATCCTGCTCCCAGACCCCTTCAGCAACAGCAGCCGGCACACACTCCTCCCTGACGGCCTACAGGACTGAGCTGCTGGTGTCAGAGTGCACGGGCAGCCTGGAGAAGTTTTCACATAGTGGCAACGCTTAAACAGCCGCCTGCGTTTTTCCTCCCTCTTGTCCCTAAACTCACAATGTAACGACCGCTATCGTCGTTGTCATCCTGGTTATGTCGCAGCAAATGAGAGGCCGATCCGAGTGTCGAGTCAGGGACTCTGATGCCCCTGATGTTTTGCCTTTGGATGACCCCTATCATGTTGACAAAAACAACAGCGCCGGTTGCACTTCAGAGACACGAGTTAGCCTAAAAAATGTCCACATGTTGACGCTCTGGGGATTAAACTGACATGAAGACGGTGATGGTGTGTTTGTCCCCCATGTGTCCAACTGTATATAGTCATGGTTTCAGGCTGAAGTCCATGTATCCTCTGTTTTGTGATGCATACTGCAGGTTCTGCCTTTTTACCCTTAAATGCAAAATAAAATAAGAACTGTGTAATTTATCTTAATGTTAAAGTTCAGCTTCTCACCTCCTGCTCATACTTTTGCCTGGATACTTTAGAGAAATATGTGATAAAATTATGATGCATGTGAAAGAGAAAAAAGGGTTAGTTAAATGTTAGTTTAGTTTTTTTTTTTTTTTTATTAAACTATAGCTTTCTTGAAATGTTTTGCATTATTTACTTCTTTAGGGCTCCATTTTAGGTACAAATTCCTGAATACATACCCCAATATTAGCTGCAACATTTAGTCTGAACTGAATCCATTTCTGTAGGATTGAATGCTGAAAACAGGTTCTGTATTGCTTGTTTCTCAGTTGTTTTTTTTATGAGTTACTTAAATCTGATTATTGGTTTTAAATGTTTGTTGTTCTTTCCTGACACACTGAATTTTTATGTCTCCAGATATCTGATGTTACTGTTTGTCCTGTTTGTAGTCTTTTTTAGGTGGATTTCTTTATAAATCAGACTGTGGTAGAGAAAACTTCCAGAATATTGGAGGGTATCAAACAAGAATATAGCTGTGTCAATTCAGGGTCTGCACAAATGTGCAGACTACATAGGCTACAGAGTGTCCTATGCAAGCAGCAACCTCCTCCGGTAAAATGTGAAGCCTATGCGGAAGTGCAAAATTTTGCAGTTCACCCCTCATCTGCTAGGGGCTGGCTCCAAAACAGAGTCAATCCCCATAGACTCCCATGTTAAAAAGACCAACTTAACAGTAGAAATAAACATGCTTAAAGCCTCAAGGTCAAGTTTACCTTCATGACAGCTGTGAGGGGGGTGAATTTTTTTCTAACTCATCCCTTTGGATGTTATTTAATCTTAAAATTCGGCATAATTAGGGGCGTGTCCTTTTGATTGACATGTATCCAATATCCGAGGCAAGAAGTAAGAGTGCACCTTAGCTTTAGCCCGCCTACCACCGTTAATTGGTTAGCTTCCATTAGTTCCGGGTTAGCTCAGTTAGCTCCTAGCTACAGCCAGCTGGAGTTTGACAGGTGTCAATCATCCACCCCCACCTTCACAGTCCCCCTCTCAGCTCCACCTCTTTGCTCATTTTTGAATTCTCGCGGAACGACGACACGCGTGACGCTGCCAAGATGGCGATGGAGGGAACCGCCCAATAAACTTCAATTCGGCTCTTCAGAAACTTACATGTGACATCACAAAGGCTCCGCCCATCTTTTATATACAGTCCATGGTCCTACATAGTCTGCACATTTCGAAGTCCGCTTAACATTCATGAAATGGGACAGCCTACCTAGCCAGCGAGAATTTCCCACAGCAGCAAATAGGACGTTGAAGCATTTAAACCTCTAAAATGACTAAAAAGTACCCTTCTGAGCTTGGTTGCTCATTCGCCACTGTCTTGGGCGCAGTGAATTCTGGGAGAAAAGAGGCTGCAAAAGATGCATCACCAGCAGCCTTCGTTTGAGGCCAAACAAAGTGCGGGTTTGTAGAGTGGATTCGGAGGCGCCTTCAAAATAGGACAGTGCTTGGTGCACCACAATGACGTATGTAGCCTACCAATCTGCACTTCGAAGTGTGCAGATCCTAAATTTGGGACACAGTTTACCAAAAGCATTATTTTTGCTACTGATACCTCAATAACTTCAAATGCTTTTGGCCATGATGCTCCAAAAGTGAGAAATATATTACCTAGTTTTGTTTAACATATTAGTTACAGGAAATAAGCATCTAAGTGTTTATATGGGGTGTTTTCAGGTTATTAAAAAAAATGTGAGAGGAAAAGTTTTGTTTTGTCCTGGAAAGCTGATTTCAGCAAGAGATAAAATCAGGCATAAGAAATATTAACTTTTAATTTAATTTTTCTGTCTTCATGAAATATTTGGGCTCATCTGGCCTTCAAAAGATTTTTTAAGAGTCAGAAAAAATATTATAAAATATGCATGACTTATACAGAAGTTTGGAACATTTCCCAGTTTTCTGTCCAACAAACGGCTTTCTGAAGTTCTCAGGGGTCCTTCCTTGCTTTTGTTTTACAGGAAACACTCAAATATGCAGAAACAAATTATAGTTTGCTCTCTGTTTCATTGGAACATGAGAATAGAGACTTTACTACACAACATATCTGAAATCTGCCTGGTATTAAAAATATAAAGGGCCAACCAGAACAGCTCCAAACTTCGACCTCTAACATGATTTTGACTGACCATATCAGAACTTCACAACTATTATTATTTTATGCTTTCCTAAACATATCTAATCTCAGAGCACCTGAAGACTTTAGAAATGTTTCTGAAAAACTTAATTCTTCCAAAGATTAACCTTTAAGTAGTTGGGAAAATCATCTAACTGCAGTATCTTTGAACAAATAGTGCATAGGTCAGGACTGTATTAGGCTACAAATAGTCCATATATGAATTGATATAACATATTCAATCTTTCCAATCACTTTTGTATTTAAACTTTTTTTTCTTTTTTCTATGTTGTATTACAGCTTTGTAATGATATATTAATTACATCTTAAATAAAAAAAACAATTCTGTGTGTGGTCTCTTTTGTTCCACCAGACAACAAGCCCCTCTCCTATAGCTGCAGTGTTTTCTTGTGTGGTCATCTGTAGGACGTGGGCAGGTTGGGGAACAAGCGTTGACGTTGGTGTCTTCATCAATAAAGAACTCCATTAACCTCTGATAGGGATTGAACACATGTTTGATGTGGAAAAAGCATTGTTTTTGGCCTTGCGCTCACTATTTGTTTGTGTCTTGTGCATGATAACACCACTAAAATAAACTCACTGGCCAATTTATTAGGTCTGCCTTGCTAATACTGAGTTTTGCATTCAGGACTACCTCACTTCTTGGGGGTAGATTCAACAATCTGTTGGAAACAATCCTCAGAGGTTTTTCTCCATATTGACATGACAGCATCACACAGTTGCTGCAGATTTGTCGGCTGCATCCACAATGAGAATTTCCCATTCCACCTCATCCCAAAGCTGCTCTATTGGATGGAGATCTGGTGACTGTGGAGGCCATTTGAGTACAGTTAACTCATTGCCATGGTCAATAAGCAGTTGGAGATGATTTGGGCTTTGTGACATGGTGCATTATCCTGCTGGAAGTAGCATCAGAAGATGCTCTTCACCTCTTTTGTTCAAAGCCATTTAAATCCCCTTTCTTCTTCATTCTGATGCACAGTGTGAACCTCAGTAAGTCATCTTGACCAAGTCTACATGTCTACATGTGCTGAGTTGCTGCCATGTGATTGGCTGGTTAGATATTTGTGATCTGCAGGCTACTGAACAGGTGTACCTAATAACGTGACCAGTGAGTGTATATGTGAAATGAGTACATGCTGTGCAGCGTATCCATTGTGTGAATTAAAGCTGACTAACTAAGCTTGATCACAATTTTTCAGTTCCACTCTTCATTTTGAGCTACATTTGTATGGACACGTGTTTTGAGTTTGGCCCTACCCTAGTTCCCTGATTTGTGTTTTTTGCACATGGGACGAAGCTTCTTGATGCTCTTGATAGAATCACTCTTATCATTGTGAATTCATGTGGGTTGCAGCAGTTTAAAACTAGGACTAACCATTCTTTTACAAGAAAGTAATATTTCTTTTGTCGCAATAATGTGATGCTTTTTAACAATAGGTGAAAATTAAGGTCTGTAATAACGCTTCTTGGTGTTTTTGAAGCTCGTATCTGAAGAACCTTCCAGGGAGCACTTACGTAAAATGGTCGATATGTTCCCTCCAGCACACTTGTTTCTTTTTGCAGTACACACATGCCATAACACAGAAATATTTTGTCAATAGGAATATACAAAGCACTCTTAGGGCCATGAGAGAGCAATGAGAGCGTGTCCGATGTTTTTAAGAGGTCGGTTCTGTGTTAAAAACAATGGGCAGTTAAAACATTCACTCACTGGAGGAAAATAGCCACTTTCACCGCAGCTCCCAGGATGAGTGTTTATACATGCTCAGCTGGATCCGCCGGACCCCACCTCTCTGCCGACCTGCGCTGTCGTACAAATAAACAGGAAGGCCGCAGGCACTTGGACGAAGGCCACGCTCATAACTCACAAAAAGCAGTGTATTTTCACAGAAGGCTGGGGCGCTTTGGTGTGGTTCCAGCAAAAGGAATAAACCGTTAATCCATAAAAAAGGGACGCATGTTATGTGATACAGCACTCGGGTGCCATCTGAAAGCGCTATATTCTTTTGCGCTGGGCCTCTGTGAGCAGTTGATTTGGAGGGGAAGTTAAAAGAGAACTGTTAACAATAGGGATCATATAACATGGATGTTATGGTTGTTTGTTGGCAGCATATTTATCTGAAGGCTGCAGTAAAAAAAAAAAAGGACATTTTATTTTTTGGTTCAGAAAAATGTAAAAAGAACAGCTGGCAGCTCAGTGAAGTTCTCTTCACAAAATGACTATTTTCATCAGATTGCTGACTCTTTGTATATAAACATTGTTAAAATCTGACACCTTTGGAAGAAGCTCTGATTGACAGAAAGTGTTTATCTCATTAGTGGGAAACAACAGTAGGAAAATACCCCTAAAGCTGCAGTTTTCAGATGCTTAAAGTTGTCTCTCTGAGTGATTCCTCTTTTTTTTCTTCATCTAAGAAGCCAAACTCTGCCACAAAAGAGAAAAACTGTCCAGATCTTCTTCCGCTACACTTAAACGCTCAGATGAGCACAGCCAATATGAAAAGCAATCTTCAAAAGCTATCTTTATCCCTCTGCAGTTTGAAGTGCTGAAATTAAAGTTGCATATGGATGCCATCGAGATGCGAGCCACTCAGGGAGATTAACGACAACATGAGGCATCTGTGCATTCCTAAACCATGTGTGTCCTGCTCACAGCTGACAGGGCCGACACAAGCACGCAGATCAGGCCATGATAATCTGAAATAGCTTCTTTTCAAAGATCTCTAAATCCAGACCGGGTGACAGTGGAAAGTCAGCAGAGCCGTATCGTGCGGTCTGTGCTAGAAGCTCTGCGAGCCCTGAGATCAGTCAGCTTCAAAACCAAGCTGAAGGCCCTGAAATTAATCTAAAGGATCAGTTTAATAATAATCCAGAGTTATTAAGGACTTTATAAGTTGTAATTGATGCCTCATAGATTAGGAGTAAGCTAACATGTTTATATAAGAGCTTTATAAGTTAAAATGAGTCAGAAATGTCAGAGAAAAGTCTTTATAGACCTTGTCAAACATAAATTAGGTTTCATATTTGTAATAATTGGTTTTAAATTATCGTGTGATGCATCCACAATCACTTTTTAAATCATTTCATGATTTGAACTTTAAACACTGACATGGCTCAGATATGATCCAGGGTCAAGAGCAGTTTTTGAGAGATTATGTGCTTTAGGATTTGAAGTGGAATTCAGGGTGTTAAAGGCTGTTTAGTCTTTCTGAGATGTTCATTCCCCCCCTGTTGGAGATGCAACCCACATTTGCTCTGTATTTACAGTTATTTGCCTCCTCCAGGTTGTTTCCTACTACAGTTATAATCTTCCTCCAACCATAATCATCGTTGCATGAATCAGAATCATCATCAAATAAAATTAATTCTGTTATAATTGCTGTTTAAATGCAATCTTGAGCAGAAACAGCATCCATGGGACAATACGGGAACAAAAAAAGGAAGAATACTAAATGTGCAACCAAAACCTGTGTATAATAATAGAATCCAAGACATTTATGTTTGACACCAAACTCTGTTGTCTTGCATGGAAGGCAGTGGATGAATCAGTCCCTTCAGGAATTCCCAATGTCACAGCACTCCATCACACCATCAGATATACAAACATCATGAATTTCGAACTTGGTGTCCTATGCACAGTGTGTGATGTGCATGGTTGGAGCTCTGCTAACAAGGGCCGTGCATGATACTTTAATAGTTCTGTGTAAAAAGGAGACAAACTGTATTTTACTGTATGCAACATGTGCACTTTTTTTTTTTTTTTACCACAGAGAGATCGTGTAAAATATGTAAACAGATGAGATAAATCCCATTTGCTGTAAATACTAAAAGAATAATAATAATAATAATAATAATAAATCTCCTTTTCTTTTTCTCTGTTTGAACAAGGTGCAGCTTCAAGGTCGCTCAGCCAAGTGGTGAAATACTGTCATAGTGGGCTTATTTCAACAAATAATGTTGGAATACCTTTATTTCAATTTCTATTTATTTTTTTAACAACAAATTTTAGGTGATTATGCAAGAGAGAAGAAACAAACGCGAAAAACCACAACAACTTTTGTTGCAACCTTTTACTAAACCTGACTCAAAATCAGGTGTTTTCAGTTGCAACAATCAAAAAAAAAAAAAAAAAGCTGTGAAGTCCTGGAGGGACTGGTTAATGCTTCTGTCTGTTTGCGGCCAAATAAATAGTGTTGATGTCTACATCACATAGGCATTGCAGTAGATGTTGCGGCTTGTTTAACACCTACATCATCACCTAGAGACATTAAAGTTGGGGCAGTGGGGCATTTGATGTCTAAGAGCTCATTTTTACTCCTGCAAACATCTCAAACTCAAGGAATCTGAAAGAAATGTGCAGCCCTCCAAAAAGCTAACTATGGTCTGCTAGGCGCTGATTGACTTAAAGTTAACTTGAGCCAAAAAAGCCTAACTCCAGTTTCATAACAAACATGATAAAACCCCAGAAATGTTGCTCTCATGAGCATAAACGCAGCACCTGTAACGATGTTCTCTGACAGCGAGCAGTACCTTTTATTTCTCGGTTTTACAATATATTATAAAAAAGAAAAACAGCTGCATATTTGAGGAGGTGCATGCTCTAGTCCTGAATTGTCCTGAAATGAGGGGTAAGCTGGCTCTCTATATAAAAATTGACTGGTTGGCAGCAAAAAGGTTCTCAGTATTCCTGAACTCATATAAGGTTCCTACTATAGAACCTTCTGTCAATAATGCTGTGAAACAAATGTTCTGACGTGAATCCAGTGCTGAAGGTGCATCCTGGAAAATATTAGGCCATCAGGACACATCGACCTCCATGAAAAAATATTTAGCAATCCAATATACAGCAGGATGGTGGGGGGGGGGAGTTGCAAAATACACCTCTTTTGCAATATAAACAGGATTTTAATCTAAATTGTGTACATATTCACAATAGCTCAGCTGGAGAGCCTCAGGTCTTTGCTCACTAATAAGGCAAACAGCATCGGTGCACATATCACTCACAGCACCCCAAAGTAAATACAACTCAGTGATTCTTCCAAGGTAACAATTGAGGTTGTGTACGATATGATGGAATGTGCAAACCCCCCTCTACCTCCCCATTAAACACTAGCTCAAATATTTATATTTCTCTTTAGTATAAATATAACAGAAAGTTTTACAGTTCTGGCATTGTTTGGAAGGGTAAGGAACCCCACTTGTGTTATAAATGAGGGCTCAGTGACAGGTGGCGATGCAAAAATGAAGAGCGTTGGGGCTCAAACATAAACAGAGTGCTGTAACAATACAGGCTGATGTTTTTGGAAGCAGAGCAGCAGACCACAGCGGCATATTTCACGACACTGAGTCTGAATTTTATTGCCTCTGTCAGGCTGCAAAGGAGAAGTCAGCACACCGAGAGAGCAGCTTGTGTATGCTGGTTGGATTTTCTTTCTGTCTCCTCCACATGTGCAGATTTAAGCACTTCCAGAGGTGTATATGATTCTGTCAAATACATATTTAGTCTCCACTTGTCTGAAAGAGTGTTCATACTAAAGCACTTCGCTTGTTTCAGGTGAGATGTTTTCGACATCTCCAGACCTGGGTATACAGGAACTTTGTGGATTTCAACAGCATTTTGCTCCTTGATTAAATGTGATTATTCCCTTTTTGGTACCACTTGCTTTGCTGTACTTCTGCAGGAAATGACCCTTCAAAATGAGCAGGATTATCTTATCATGAAATACAAGTAAGAGAAAATTCAGTGGGAGTGTGAAGTGGCTAATGGTGCTGTAAAGTGCAGAAGTGTCGGCATCTTTTCAGAGTAAGCTTAACAACTCTGAAGAAGCTGAGAACAAATCAGTACTTTATAAACTTTGGTCTTGAATTCCTTGTTTGCTCTCAGATAGTTTGCAAATTGCTCCTTTCAGGAGTGGTGGCTTTGGATCGAGTTAATTGCTACTGCAGACACCTGATTGTGCACCTTTAGGTGACAATTACCAGACTAAAAACTGGTGTGGAAAATAAATTTGTGCATATGCATATGATTTACCAATGATTGGGATTTCGTAAAGAGAAATATTTGTATAGTTTAAGTCATTAAACTACACAGTTTTAATGCATATCCGGCTCCAGAACTCTTTAAAGTACCACTGGAAATCATGCGGGCAATGTTGAGCAGTGTAGCTTGTGAGCGACCAGAGAAAGGAACAATGAAGAAGCCATGACTCATCACCAAGTCATGGTTACAAATTATTAATACATGAGAACTAGTTATTGAACTTGTGGCCATGTGCGTGTTACATGTGGGAAATGATAAAACTTTGGCTACAAGATAATGGATTAGTTTCTTTTGCTATAGCAAGTGTATAATATGGATCCTTTTTACTTCATTTTATTTCATTTTGATGTTGGGATTAATTATAACAATGTAACTGAGCTTACTGGGTTCTCCTGACTGAACAGTTTGCTACAAAACAACAACCCGAGACAGGGTGCAGTGCAGTGGCTCCACCACTTTGCAGCTTCCCAAAAATTATAAATCTTACTAAAAAAAATTGTCTCCTGACTCTACGGTAATGTGGTACATATATCTGACTCAAAACCCCTGAAATATTAAAGACCAAGATGGTCTGCTCCAATGACGCGCTGCAACTTTTTCACGATAAAACACTTTGCCATAATTAGAAAGAGACATATAATCCAGGAGTTTAAGGTGCATGGTTTGATGTTCCTTTTCAATTCAATTCAGCTTCAGTTCATCATCAATTTGATATTAAAGCTATATGCAGATATTGAGCAAGTTGTTGACACATTACAAACTCATGGCCAGGAATTAATTATCTTGTTTGTATGCATTAAAAATCTGTGGTCATGACAGTCACCTCAGCTCATATTCACATGATTCATCCATGGCCATGCAATAAATTTTTTTTTTTTTTTTTTTTTTTTCCAATCTGGCATGTTTCACAGATTTACCTTTCAGGTAAATTGTTCATTTATATACAATGTAGCAGTTATGGCAGCTTTAAGTTTGCAGCCTTGCAAAAGAATCTGTAGCTCAAAATAAAAAATTAGCTTTAGCATTAGCTTAGCATGGATTTCAGGATGGCTGGTGTTACTTCAGATTTGTTTTCATTTTGTTTTGTTCTATTCCATATTCCAACTATTCTCTTGCTCAGGTTTTTGACATTTTTTCCACTTAGTTTCATGAGAGACCATCAAACCTAACTGTACTGTCTGCCCTGGAGGTAGAGCTTCCTCCTTACCACACACAGAGATTTATTCTGACTGGATCTTTTCCCAACTGGTCCTGCTTGTACACACAACCAAATTAGGTCTGATTGGATTTTGTCTCTTCCAAATATTTTCATCTCATTTTTATTTGTGGATAAAAGTGTTGATTTTGTCCTTGTTTCTATTTGGGTATTGCCTCATTTGCTTGAGAAAAAATTGCTGTTGGCGAAATCTATTAGTCAACTAAATTAACATTTTCCAGAAAACACAAACTCTTCTATCATGAAGAAAACCTGTGATACGACATATTTTTCCATTCTTTTGACAAAGACTGATGTACAGACTTATATAAAAAAAGGGGTTTAAAACATCAAATTAGATTTCATAAAGACGAGCCAACATCACAGCAACACCAACATCCTGACACGGCTCTCACGGTGCCAGGTCCCTGTGATGATCAGAGCTGGAAAGTGAGTTAAAAAGCCAGTTCTGCCTGAGAGTAAAGATCAACAGGAGAGGAGGAATGTCTGATAATTGCTCAGAGTTTCATTAAAGACACAAGGATGCCCCCCTCTTGTCTTGCCATGGAAATGGCCACATCACATCAGAGGCCAGATTTCTAAAGAAAAACAAACCCACACCAGTGCACACTTCCGTGATAGTAAATATGCTCTGATTTGCTTTCAGAGTGAGATCAGCGATGTATCAAAGCCAGTTAATTTGCCCTGTTAGAAAAAAATCTGTCAGCGCTTAAAGAACCATAAGGAGGACACTATTGACTTAAACACGATATGACATGTCCAAAAGCCTTTTTTTCATCTCCCAGAATTGTACGTACACTAGCAGAAATGGTCTTTTTGAGGCTCAAACAGCTGCAGAATCACTTTTAATCATCTCCAGCATTTCTTGAATTGTTAAGAAATTAGTAAAACCTCTTAATGCTACTTGGAGCTTGTGAAATGAGGTTCATTAAGGGTTGATGTGGCTGGATAATTACCCTTCAAGATAGAGGCAGGGCTGGTAAACATGAATTATGAGTGGAGGAGGAAGGAAAAACCCCAGCAGAAGGAGCTAATTTGTAATGCAAAAATTTAATACTCCTGCGTGAAGAAGCTTGACATGCTGAGGTGTAATGTCAGCTATCGATTGATCGGCGGTCGGGTGTCTCAATGTCGGACCCCATTGACATTCTCTCATCTTACGATGGAGGAAACTTGTTATATCTGTTTACGGCCGCGTGGATGTGCCAGGAAGTCCTCGTCTCAGCTGTGGATCGCCCATCATCGTCTTCCTTCTTTCTGGGAAGAAATCGTAACAGATCTTCGAGCGTGTTAGTCACGGCTTAGGCTGTTGACTGTAAGTGCCAAAGCAATTGATCACCATCCTCCCCTTGTTTGTTATAAACACACACACACAGATATTGACATCATGGTGCTCCCTTCATACTCTGAGAGCTCAAACAGGTTTGAGTTTTTTGTGAAAATAATTATGTTTTTTTTAGATGTTCATTCATTAAAAAGTTTTAATATTAAGGCTTTTTCTTAAACAGGTGTAAAGTTCAACATGTCACCGTCTTTTTAGAAATGTTTTGTTTTCCATGTCTTTGCATCTGGATTTTTATTCTGATGTAATGTGTTTTGTAATTTAGATTTTCTACTCTGTTGCTTTTCTGTTATGTTTTTTTATTTTTTTATTTTGCTGTATCTTTATGAATACGTTTTGAGTTTTAAAAATGCGTGGGCTTTGAAATGTACAGTTTTCTGAGATGAGTTGTTTTTTTTGTGTGTGTTTTCTAAAATCTTTGTGTGTTTTTGATGAAGCTTTTTGTTTGCCTACATCTTTTTAAAATATGTATTATTTTTAGAAAATGTATAGTGTGTTTTTTATGTAGTGTTTTCTGGGATCCATGTTTTCAGAAGTTTTAATCTATTTTCTTCTATGGTTTTTTTTTTTTTTTCTTAAATACTTTTCTTGATAAAATGATTTTTGTTGTGTTTTCTCTGGGGTTTTTTCCTGTCATTTTTATGTGTGTCTGTTAGTGTTTTCTGTATTTGAGTTTGTTTTTTGAAATATATTTTGGGTTTTTTTGTAGCATTTTATCAAGTGACATATGTTTTGTGTTTTTCTTTTGTTTTTATGTGGATTGAAATGTTTTTTTGTTTTGTTTTTTTTGTTTTTTTGGTTCTTGTGTATTTGTTGTCTTTCAAAATTATATATATATATATAAGTATATATATATATATATGATGTAATTTCTCATAATTAAAAGTTTTTTTTGTGTGTGTTGGGTTTTCCTCTTGGGATTCCCCCCTGAAACATTGCCCTCCAGTTAATCAAATCATGTGTCACACCTTTAAAACAGTCCACACATGCATGTCTGCACACACCACATATGTATTTTCTCAAAACAAAACTTGCAAACACCCGGAGCAAGGGTGTGTTGCTCCCTCCTCCTCCGTGTACAAAAATAAAAACACACTGAGAGTAGGTAGGTGTGGAGCGTCTGCCCCCCACCTCCATCGCTCATACTGGGGGTTATTGATTGTGACATGCGCTTGCAGTGCACCTTCCCAGTCGCCTGTCAGCCTGATGCATACTGGCAGGTCCGGTCCCCCCCCTTGACAGCTCCTGCGTGGTAGTGGTGTCAAAGAGGGGAGGTGTGTGGGTGTTTGTCAGAGGGAAAAAACAGTGGGAAAAATACAGCTGGCGGGGTCCTGGCCCCTGTTTCTCCCCTCTGTTTTGTCCCTGATCCTGCAGAAGGTGAACCTCGACCCCCTACAGCCTCACAATGAAGGTGAGTGCAGCTGCCTTTTTGGGTTAGGCTTCATTTGAGGATGCTCAGGTCTGTCACAGTGAATCTTTTAACCCTAAAAATCCCCGGCGGAGGAGAATGAACCGTTTCAGTCTGCAGTATTTTTCACCGCAGCGTTTAACACAATAAACCAAACACCCCCACACCTGCACAGCTTGCTTAACACCAGAAGGTGGATCCTGTATGCCCTCGACATCGCAGAAAGGTAATGAGTTAGCTTGCGGGAGGCTGACATGACTGCACGCATGTGAGAGTGTGAAATCACCTGACACAGCTTTCATCAGCATAAGGTGTTTCCCCATATGTGTGTGTATGTATGTTTGTGGCTGTGGGATTTGTACACACATGTTCATGTGCTGGAAAGGAATGAGGTGGGAGAACACAACATATGCCATTTGGTGACTGCGTTAAGATCAAGGTACTAGCAATTTATGCTGTCCAGATCATCCTGCTGTTTGCATTCATTTTTAAAAAGAACCATGACCTTTGGTTAGGGACAACATTAAAGACATTTTCTTAATGAAATTAAAATAAAAGAAATACGATTCTTAACTGTAGTTTGAGTTTCATTTTATATTACGTACTCAAAATATTTAATGTTTTATCTATTTTAGATTTTAGATCTTATGTCAGTGGTTAACTAACTGGCATATTTATTTACTTTAATTTTATCCTGTTAGATCATCTAGAAATGTATATAACCTCAAAGTAGAATGGGAGGCAGATCCTTCAATTACTACGTCTGTCTCTGTGGAACAAACTCCCTAGTTTGGATTCAGGGAGCAGACACCCTCTCTTGCTTTAAGATTAGGCTTTGAACCTTTCTTTCCAATAAAGCCTAAAGAGTTGGCTTGGGTGACCCTTAATGCTAATTTATGCTCCCTTTACCTACACAAATAGGTATGTTCGTTTTAAATGTTGTCGAATGTCACTGTCCACATAGTTGTTAGGCCACTTGAGGGGAGTGAAGAATATAGAGTACAACTCTGAGTCATTTTCAGACAATAGTAAACATGGCCATAGTGGGAAAGACTGCCAGTGTCTCGAAAAGGGGCATTTAAAAAAAGGGTAGTAGACAGCAGGGCTCTGTTCCGTCATTAAATGCACGCGAAATGGCTGTTACAGTAAAATCAGTAAAAGATTTCATAATCCACACAAATGTATGTTTTTTTTTTAGCTTACTTATCCACCATCTTTATTTTCATTTTTTTGTTTACATCACACATGTTTTTGTGCATGCTTCGTGTTTTATTCTCTGTTTTTTGTGTCTTTCTGTGGCAGCATTACAGCACCACTTACACATCTGGCATAGCATTTTTTTAAATTAAATCAGTTTAGTCTTTCTGTGGATAAAGCATTTTTTTGTTGAAAAGTACACTTTTGGGGTGCTTTCTTTTTCATTTGCAAAAACACAAATGTCCTAAGGTCTGACGCTGCTGCTCCCTTCTAATAAAGCAGAGAATGTCCATTTTTAGCTCAAAGTGTTTCTGTAAAATGTTTTTCTGTCATTAACATAATTCATGGTGATGGCAGCTGATTGAAATTGCATTGGTCTGAAGTTTATTTCAACACAGCTCGTGTTTCAACAGGACGTGCTTCTGTTTCAGAGCTCAGCACAGTGTCCCATGGTGTTAAACTGTCCTCTTGTACCAAAGTGTTTCACAGAAAGGTGAACAGACTGCAGTGGACTGAGAGTAATCACCAGCATATGTTGGGACAAGGCTGAAATACTAAATTGATCATAAGTAATAATCACCCCTGGGTTGCAGACAATAACCCCCCCCTTCACTATCTCCATCCATTCGTCTTGGAAAAGGAAATTACTAAATCCAATACAGTTCGATAAAAATCTGGCCTGTCTGGATCGGCTGGTGGAGGATAATGTGGCCCGATAAAGGCGCTCGTTTCCGGCCGCGCACCATCCGTCATCCGGGGGGTTGCTCCACTGGTCAAGCTGTCTGCTGCTCCAATGGATGACCACAGCAGCTCCACCGAGGTTACGAAAGTTTAGTTGTTTTTAAAAGCTGCACAAACTGTGGGAAATGTTCATCCGCTTTGGAGTTTATCAAGGCCAGGATCACACAAGAGTCAAGTTTCCCAACTTTGTCTTTAAACTCTTCAGTCAATGATCCTGATGTTGCAAGAAAAGGAGCTACTGTTTGTCTCTACTGCTGACTTGTGGTGTTCACAGAGAAAGAATCATAGCTCCACAGTCTGCTGAATCTTTGTTTTATTTATTTTTTTTTTTTTTCTTTTGTTTTTTTTTGTTTTTGCATTATGACCTAAAATGCATTCCTTTATCTCAGAAGCTGAAGAGGTTTCTTACTAGAAAATTAAAGACCCATACCACCTAATGTGCATCCACAATCATGTTTTGCCTATTTGGCAAATCTGGATAAGAGCTTCAGCTGACTACCTGAGATAAAATTTTATCCAACCTTGGAGTCATCACAGCTGTAGGCGTGTTCTCAGAAGCACTGTTTCATTCAGAATTTGTTCTTTAAATTGTTACTGAGTGATTCCTTAAAGCTAACAGATGTTGGAAGTGTTATTTTGTCAGGTTTCATTCTCTTATTAAGGAACTTGAATTCCCTCTTTCTTAATGTGAATAAATGGGACACTGAGAGGAATTCAAGTCTTCATTTCCAGAGCAGATTTGCTTAACAAGCCCCTTTTTGTGGCCTGAGGGAGAACAAGATTTGTCCTCTTTTACTTAAGGTGCCATACGACCTCCACACAAGATGCTATTAAAGGAGGACAAATGTTGCTGCAGTTAATGAGCAAAGAGCCGAGCAGCTCATAAAAAGGTGTAAATATTGGAACACTTATAAAGGCAGAGTGAAAATGAAGAGATGAGAAGGCTAACTTTTGGACGGGAGGAGAATGAAGATAAATGACAAATGCAGAAAAGTGGAAAGTAAAGGGTTGAGATTAGCAGCTCATTGTCAGTTGAGTCCATGTTTTTGTTCTGAAGTGAAAACTCAGGGCAGTGAGGTGGAAATCTAATAGGATCCAGGGCCTGACAGAACACCTGCAAGATAAGCTCATATCTCATATGTAATAATATATGAACATTAATTTAAAATTTGTAAATCCATAGTTTCCAACCTAGAAGGATCAAGGATGAAACTGGGAGGGCATAACACTATTAATGGTGTAAGGAAATGGAAATGTGGAAAAACAAAATTGCTTTTCAAACCTTTTTGTTTTCTTTCTTTAAACAAAAAACAAAAGTTGGTGGCACAGAACAAAAATTAGATTTAATTACAAAAAAAAAGTACATTTATATAGATGGGAAAAAAATAACTCTCTACGCCCACCGGCAATTGTATTAGGTACACCTGTTCAATTGCTTGTTAAAACAAATAATTAATCAGCCAGTCATATAACAGCAACTCAGAGCATTTACATTTCAGATGGTAGAGTCAGAGTTGGTGCGAACAACATAAAAGCGTAGGTCCATCCTGCTTTGTATCAATGGTTCAGGCTGCTGGTGGTGCAGTAATGGTGTGAGAGATATTTTCTTGATACTTTGGGCCCCTTAGTACCTCCTGAACATTGTTAAAACACCACAACCAACCTGACTATTGTTGCTGACCATGTCAATCCTCAAAAGTGGTCCAATCTAGTACTGTACCTAATAATATGGCAGGTAAATGTAACTTGCTAGTTTTCTCTTCATCATATTCTTAGTTTAGATACCATAAATCTTCACTGTGGGGTCTAAATGGGATTCTGCAACCTTAAAAATCTTTGATCTGGACTGCAGGCAGACCATTTCAGCACCCAGAATCTTTTACCCTGAAGCCACGCTGTTGTGATAGAAACAGCAACAGCATACTTTTCTAATAAACAGACCCAGTATCACCGCATTTTTTATGGTTGGTCTGATTCCAGTTTAACATGATCATGGCAGTCAGCCGTTAATGGCAACTGTTCAGTAAATGTCTCATTCTTCCACTTAGCACATTCAGTGGAGCCAATTTGACGGTACAAAAGTAGTAACAAGCTAACATTAACACTGCAGTGGCTCTAAGCTTGATGCTAACATATATGCTAACATTAGCTTTCGTATTACAGCAGCTAACCCTCTCCAGGTGTGTTTTAAGGTAGATGAAGGTGGATGTGGTGGACCCAGCATCCTGGATTTTTATACCACAGACGTTGCAGTTTGCTGGTCATATACTGGTCCCTATTTATGAAGTTTTTGATACCCAAAAGTTACAATGGCGCTGGAGCAACAGCTACATTTACCGATGCTGTCAGTGTTTTGATTGATTGTGCACTGCAGACTTGTCTGTGTAATTTTACGTCAGTGTTACCTCAGAAGAGAAATGACAACAGACAAGAGATCAGACAGAGAGAAGATCATGAAAATATTGTTCACAAGTCTTAAGTCGCGAGTCTGAGTCAGGTCTCAAGTCTTTTGAGTGCGAGTCCAAATTGAATCTCAAGTCCAAGTCCCAGACTCGAGTCCCCATCTACCTTCCTACCTACATCTGTCCACATTTGTCCTTGTTCAACTCAAGAAAAAGCTGTACTTTAGTACTAAATATTGGTGTCGGTGTATTATATGTACTACAGTAAACTAGCATCTAAATGATTATCTGACAAAAAATATGTTATGTTGTTTATCTCAACATAACACCATAGGGGTTTGTAATTTTTACGTGAATGTTAATCTAGAATAATGAGTTTTGTGATTAATTAGTCCATATTTATGTGTATAGTGAGTGTGAGTATATGCATGCCGTGGATGAGTTGGGGTGGCCTGACTGAGTGCATGACTCCTCCCAGTCCGGCCCTGGCTTCAGCCTTGTCCCATATACACAGAGATTTCCCCTGATTCTCTGAATCTTTTGATGACATTACAAAGTGTGGATGTAGATCTTTAAAGGGGTTCTATTATGCTCATTTCATGCTAATTTATTTTAACATGTGAGTCCACAAGGGCAAGAATTAATCCAGCATTTTTCACAAACCCCTACATTTATTTTATATCAATCATCTCCATAGGCCCTCAAATAAGGCTCTGCCAGAAATAAGCAGAATGCCACGCCTAAGCCCTAAGCCCCGCCTCTCCCTGATGTGGGCTGCCTCTGATTGGTCAACTGCCGGGAGTAGTTGTCGGGACTGTTTTTGCCCAGTAGCCATTAGAACTGAGAGTGAACATTACTTTCCTGACCTCCCCCATGTACATTTAATATTCCACGTGGCTAATCTGCTGGATGTTTTTAGGGTAGTTGTTACATTTTTAGCATCCCTCTATATTTATAGACATCAGTTGTACCCTGTAGCTAATCAGCTGGGTGTTTTTAGCCTGGTTGTTATGTTTGTAGCATTTCGTTTGTGTTGATCACTAACTTTCTGGTCATCATTACATGTGTGTTACCTGTTGGTAGCAATCAGTTACCTTTAGTTTTGATAGTGTGTGAGCAACGGTCACACACTATCAAAACAAAACAGACAACTTATTCGGTTTTACTTACAGCTTGTGGCTCAGGATCGGAAACGCAGTTCTAGATTGTAGGAACAGACCCTCCATTCAGCAAAAGCCTGGTTGCAAATCCCACTTTGTATTAATAATAATAATAATAATACATTTTATTTAAAACGCCTTTCAGGGCACCCAAGGATGCTGTACAAACAAATAATAAAACATTAAAAGTACAGGAAAGGCACACATATACAACACAATCTAAAAACCTAAACATAAAGGGCAGAGTGGTGAGGATGTGATTGAAACTAATGTTACAGACAGTATGCTGTTCTGAAAAGATGAGTTTTCAGTTTGGAGATGAAGGTGAGGAGAGAGTCGGTATTGCGGAGGTCAGGAGGAGAGCGACTGAAAGCTCTGCTCCCCATGGTGCTGAGACGGGCAGGAGGGACAGAGAGATGGATAGAAGAGGAGGAGCGAAGACATCTGGAAGGGGTAACTATGTGGAGAAGATCTGAGAGGTAAAGGGGTGAGAGTTTATGTAGGGATTTGTATGTATGGAGGAGGATCTTGTCTTCTATCCTGTACTTGATGGGAAGCCAGTGGAGTTCTTGCAGGATGGGAGTGATGTGATGAATGGAAGGAGTTCGGGTATTGGCCCTTATCCATCCAGCTGTCTTCGGTGAAGTGCAAATACAAACAGTGGCACAATTCTGTGTCTGACTCCTAAAAACAAACTCCATCCATCGCTGTCGAACCGTTGTTTCCTTTGGGAATTTGAACAAATGTAGCTTTCCTTTACAGCTGAAGAAGCATTTCTTGTGTGACATGGTGACACTGAAAACCACGTGGTGTCTTCCGCCTTACACTGAGCAGCAAAGGTGGGTGTGCTTTTCTTCTCATGAACGTGCACAAACTGGAGAAGATGACCACTTTAACTCACTTGTCTGATCCACTATAACACTGTAGAAAGTTCAGAAAAGTCAAAATAGCATAATAAGGACCCTTTAAAGCCATTGCAAATTTTACATTGAGGAACATTTATTCTTTTACTGTCGTAATAAGGACAAAAATATTTCTAAAATGAACAATTTTTAGTTGATAGCTCATTGTCTCTCTGAGATAACACAATAGAAAGAATCATCATTAGAAGAGGCTGGGTTATTTCAGCATCTACTGCAATGATCCTACCCTCCTCCTCCTCGTAACCAGTGTGGACCAGCTCCTAAATGATCTGACTGGAGAGGCTGTCCTGGTCACCCAGCCCACCCTTCTAATTTCTGAATAATGTGTTCATCTCAATTCGATCCACGTCCCTGCCACAGCATGTCAAAAGACACTTAATTTCATACTTGTTTACAGCTCTCTCTCTCTAGAGATCTAAAGTTCAAAATTGCATGTATTTTTAATTCCAAATTAAGCCAGAGAAGAAGGAGGCGGAGGAGAAGGGAAAATATTCCTAGTTCACTTCACCACATTTTGACAAACATGACCTCCCCTTGCCGGGGTGGAGGGATTATGCGGAACAAAAGTTGGCCCACTCGTTGCCATACCACGGCTTAAGGCTATTGGGGCGACAGATTAGAATATCTTTCACCCTCTCAGGGAGATAAGAAAGACACGACCATCAGAAAACGGTGCAAAACATAATGAACTGGTGATCTCCTTCCACCGAAGAGTGTGTGTGAAGTTGAGATTTATAAATCTTCAAAACAGTAATACAGATTTGAGGATTTTTTTTCCCCCTCATTCCTGTTTTAAGATGCACTACTTATGCATTTCCTAATGCTTGATATGACTTATCAAAGGTTAGAAAAATCTTCCTGCATATTGTCTTTTTTTATTTTTTGGAGGTCATCTACCAGCCTGAAACAGCCTAGATGTTTTTGTTGCTGTATTTCATTTCTTATTATCCCAGATAATTACAAATATGCCAGACGTGTCACCCTGTGACGTCTGCTGACGCCGGCATGTTGGTGAGCCGTGCAACTGAAATGACGCTGTGATACATCTCACCCTCTCCCGCTCTCAATTAGCTCCTGGTGCTCCAGGTTAATGGAACTTTTGATTGGGGGAAAGTGTTGTTTCCTGGGCGCCTGGTTTCCTTGTAGATGGGATGTGTAAGGGGTCGACCCTGTGCTTATCTGCTGTTGCAGAAAGATGACTTATTGAGCCACTCTTTGTGTGTCTTCCATTGTAGAGGACCACTTAAATCCACCCAAATGAAGTGGTTTTTACTTTGGCTTCCTGCACTGTTTACTTTGGCTTCTGAGCTTGATAAACACTGAAATAATTAAAAAAAGAATGCAAGAATTTTGAATCTAACAAACCAACTATGGTAACAGAAAATAAAAGGTTGTTTCTCACCTAAAGCTCGATGTGCCAAAGCATCTGCCTGTTGAGGAAATGTTATCACACTGGTTAGTCCAACACTTCAGTGAAGCAAGTTTTGATTTAAAGGTTTAACTCACTGCTTGAGTCTTAATAGTTGTGTTTTTTCTCTTTTCCCTAACTCACAAAAATACATTAGACTCACCAGTTACTTCATAGGTACTACACTTACTTCACACTACGTTACCAATGATGCACTGCACACTCAAGCTTAAGAAACCATGAACGCTTCAGCAATGCAGGCCTAGTCTAAAACGGCAAGTGCAGGTGAAAACAGAGATGCTGCGGACGCAGTGTGCACATCAGATGCTTCGTCTGCATGTGATTATTTACGGAAATATTTTGTACTATCTGAAAATTAAATCTAACATTTCTGTGCAAATTATGTCAGCCTGCACTGAAAAATCAAGTCAAGCTTAATCAAGCTCAGTCAACGTCTAATTTGAACAGACATGGACTTAAAACATCTGTCCAGTGTGAGAAGATATTTTAAAATATTTTTACACTGTGCAGCATTTTTTTCCTTGGTTTAAACATAGAGAAGAGGTAAGATAAAAAAAAATGTAAAAATTACTTTTGTTACAGCAAAAAAGCTTTTTTTTTTTTTTTTTTTTTGTCCACACGTCTGTATCACATGCATATCTATTTTGTCCAATAGAATTTAAGGTTTAGTATCATTGTTTTCCTTGCAAGACCCAAAACTTTAATTGAAATAGTGAACAAACTACTCATTTTAACCTGTGAGAACTGAACTTTGAACTAGTTCATGAGAAGCATGAACTTCCACAACACTGATGAGCAGTCAGTGGTGTCTTGAAACTGGCTTGAACTCCAGTGGTTCCTGTCACCTCATTTGACCCGGTCCAGGTGGATTTCTGTCCTGGCAGCCAAATGTTAGCAGCCCCCAACTGCTGCTGTCCCATGACTGGCATCTTCTTGTGGCTTTTGTCATCCTCTCATTTCATCCATTCTTCACTGTGCATGTATGGTTACAGTGGATGATGTTCAGAACTAAAGGACAAATCAAATTTCTTCAGCATGAAAATTCTTAAACAGGCATAGACCCTCTTTGTTGTTTTGGATTATGTTTAAGGTGATAATGTATTCTTTTAACAATACAGATAAGCCACAAAACAGAAAACATGGAATGGGGCCCTTTAATGAAAATAAATAGCTGAACAACAGCTCATTTAACAAAAAATATAAATCTTTATTAAAAAGACTGACTTTCCACTCTCATGTGTTTATATCGGCCCCCGGTACAAAATGTAGCAGTAGAAGAAATGCTCAAAAACATAGTTTTTTTAAATCCATTTCCTTATTGATATGCAGCAAACATGGAGTCACTACATGATAATGTTACTGTTTGTTAAGTGATGTCTTCACATCTTTTCCACTATCCCTCCCACTTTCAGTTCCTTTCCTTTCTACCCATCATGAATGGGTTTGTTAGGACTGAAACGAGAAAACAAAAGTACACACTGCTTAAGATTAAATGTTTTAATAATCATAGTTTGGATTTTACTGCTTTTTTTATTTACATTTATGTTATGAACAAGAAAATGTTAATAAAGCTGTAGAATAAAAACAAACAAAAAACACACAAACACTTATTTGAGGGGATTTTACCAGGTTCGTAGAAGATTTTATGAATTGTGACTGACGTGGAAAATATCGTGATTCTCCCGCAGTTTTAAGTCTATACCAGGAAACTGACATGGTACACTGACTTGACTGACTGGTATTCTGGGTATGATGTATCCCAAATATTCCCAGAGACTAAATAATTCCTACAGAAGAGCTCTGTCTCCTTTCCTGAATGTCTTCAACAACTATTATTTTCATTTACAAAATCTGTTTCTGGTTATAAAACCTTTATTTATTTATATATATATATATATATATATATATATATATATATATATATATATATATATACAGTGAGAGTAAAAAGTATTTGATCCCTTGCTGATTCTGTTGGTTTGCCCACTGATCATTCCATACTTTTAATGGTAAATGTATTCTAACATGGAGAGACAGAATATCAAAAAGAAAATCCAGAAAATATCTTTAAAGAATATATATTAATTGGTTTGTATTTCATTGAGGGAAATAAGTATTTGATCCCCTAGTATGCATTAGGAGTTCTCCCAATCAACTTGTTACCTGAATTGAAGACACCTGTTATAACTAATCACCTGTATGAAAGACACCTGTTCACAGAATCAGACAGATTCCAAACTCTCCAACATGGGTAAGACCAAAGAACTCTCTCAGGACCTCAGAGACAGGATTGTTGACCTGCACAAATCTGGAATGGGCTACAAAAACATTAGCAAGATGCTGGGTATTAAAGTAACAACCATTGGTGCAATTGTGAGAAAATTTAAGAAGTATAACATGACCATCAATAGACCTCGGTCTGGTGCTCCACAGAAGATTTCACCTCGTGGGATGGCAGTGATCATGAGAGCTGTGAGAAATCGGCCTGCAACCACACAGCGGGAGTTAGTGAATGACCTCAAGGCAGCTGGGACCACAGTCACCAGGAAAACAATTGGCAACACTTTGCGCCGCAATGGATTAAAATCCTGCAGTGCCCGAAAGGTACCCCTGCTTAAGAAGGCACATGTGGAGGCCCGCCTAAAGTATGCCAATGATCACCTCAAAGATGTACAAAGTGATTGGGAGAAGGTTCTGTGGTCAGACGAGACCAAAATTGAACTATTTGGCCTAAACTCTACTCGTCATGTGTGGAGGAAGAAAAATGCTGCCTATGACCCCAGGAACACTGTGCCCACCGTCAAGCATGGAGGTGGAAGCATTATGTTTTGGGGGTGTTTCTCTGCCAAGGGCACAGAGCTACTTCACTGCATCAGTGGGAAGATGGATGGAGCCATGTACCGTGCAGTCCTGAGGGACAACCTCCTCCCCTCTGCCAGGAAGTTGAAAATGGGCCGTGGTTGGGTCTTCCAACATGACAACAACCCGAAGCATACAGCAAAGGCAACAAAGGAGTGGCTCAAGAAGAACCACATTAAGGTCATGGAGTGGCCCAGCCAGTCTCCGGACCTCAATCCAATCGAAAATCTATGGAGGGAGCTGAAGGTCCGAGTTGCCAAGCGACAGCCCACCAACCTTAATGATTTAGAGAGGATCTGCAAAGAAGAGTGGGCCAAAATTCCCCCTGATATGTGTGCTAACCTTGGGGTTAACTACAACAAACGTCTGTCCGCTGTGCTTGCAAACAAAGGCTTTGCCACCAAGTATTAAGTGCTTTTGGCTAGAGGGATCAAATACTTATTTCCCTCAATGAAATACAAACCAATTAATATATATTCTTTAAAGTTATTTTCCGGATTTTCGTTTTGATATTCTGTCTCTCCATGTTAAAATACATCTACCATTAAAAGTATGGAATGATCATGTCTTTATTAGTAGGCAAACCAACAAAATCAGCAAGGGATCAAATACTTTTTACTCTCACTGTATATATATATATATATATATATATATATGTCCAGTTAACAGGGGCGGGTCAATATTCTTTTTTTATTTTTTAAAATGGTCTAGATTGAAAATATTTAATTATTACAACTAGAGTGGTCATCCACTGCAAAAAGTAAAGCAGAGTCTGTAAAAACAGAGAATGTTTGTCTCTTTTTAATAAACAATTATTTGTTTAGGCTTACCCTGCATTTTATGTCTTTTATCACTACTGTGCAGGACAGTCCGGTTTTAGGGGTGAATATACCAATTGCATTGCTGGGCTGGAACAGGAAGTGGCACTTTTATGCCATAATCTTCTGCAACCTGCCAACAAAGGCTGAGATGAGGGTACAAAAACACTCAGAAGAACATAAGAAGGCCCCACAGGCTTTCTTATAACTGACTCAGTATACAATTCGATCCAGGATATACCTGATTTCACTGGATTTTATGATCCCAACTGAGCAGAGTTTGGAAAATATAGTGTGTCTGCGGTTTAAAAGACCAACAGAGAGGGGAAAAGTTTGCCTCACAGTGTTTCCTCCTCAGCAACTGTGCAGGGAGGTCAGTGAGATTACCGGACTCATATTCACCATCCAAACAAACAAAACCCGCTGTCAGAGGATGACATGAAACTCCAACCCTCTGGCCATCCTCCTTCTTTTCTTCCTTCCTCCTCCACTGCTCTGGAGTAAACGCATCAGAACATTTCACTGCAGCTTGTTTGTGGTCATGTTGGAGGGAAGGTGACAAGAGCAATACAAGAGAAACATTCCTGCAATTTCACAAAAAAGAGCTTAAGGTGGAATTGTTCTCCAAAGGGGGAAAGCTGCCACCTCTTTTTCTTCTTTTCCTCAGTTTACCTAAGTATGCCAAAACAGGGGGGAGATTTAACCACACACACACATATGCACACACACAAACAACTCTCCTGAGGAATGGCTGGCGAGCAAGGAAGAAATGCACCCTGACAACTTTCCCTTCCCTTCGGCAGCTGGATGCCAGAAATGAACACAGTTTCTACTGAGAGATCTTTTACCAAAGATGCCAGGGATTAAGAAAGAAAAGACTGCAGGACACTGTTATGTCACCTACTATTAAACAGCCTTAAACTCCCTGGTTATGAGATACTCTCTGCAAAATAGGTCAAAAAGTACACGAAATAGAATGGTTTTGATTTCTTGTGTTCTTTTTATTTTCCTGTCTTTTGCTATTTTTCCTAAAGCCCTGCTGCCTCTGGATTCTTGTGTGCTGGTTAGTTTCTTTGAACACATTCAGTTTGAACTTCTTGAGACTGCACAGGACAAACAAATTAGTTACTCAGATTTTAAAAGAAAAAAAAGCCAACCAGAGAAAGATGAAAACCTTTTTGTAAAAAAACCTTTGTATTGAGACAATTACGGTGGCTGGGAAGTGCAAAACAATATTACATCGAGTGAAACACTTTTACAAGTTTACCAAAACACAATTACAAAGATAGGTGTTTCACCAAAATCTGTGACCCATCAGAATCTGTGACTGCAGAGAGCTCTGCACATACGTCTTAGAAGATGAGCAAAGTCTTGAAAACACTTTTATTGAAGTTTGAATTCATTTTAATGCAGGTACAGTAAAGTAACACATTCTGATAGCGATCAGAAATGTGTTTTCAATAAATGTGTTCAAGACTGCTTTGCAAACCTTTAGCTCCCCCCATCCCCCCGTTTTTCTTTTTGTTTGTCTCTACAGATTTTTATTTTGTATTTCCCCTTACAGATCTCACAAGAATATTTTAATGTAGTCGAACATACCAACTCACCAAAGTTAGTTAAAAACACAAAATATCAGATCTCATGATATGATGCAGTATTAAGGCTAAAATAACTTTGCACACCCGTTAGTGTGTACATTCTTGTTGCAGGTGTCTGTATCTATTCCAAAATCACCTGATCATTTCAAGTTTGCACTGGTAACTGATTGGCTGGTGGTGGCAAATGACATGACGTCTACTCACCTGGGCAAGAGTTTTGGCCTTGAATGCAGCCAACAAGTCTATTGTCCTGGGTGGGACTTAGCTTTGGAGAAACTAATGATTAGCTTCTCATGGCTGGTCACCCCCTTTTTTACATACTCCCTGTGCTAACTATTAGGTGTTAGCATTGAAGAGTTTAACAACTAGCATGGTGAACCAGTGGATTACATATTTGCTCTGCTAACTATTAGCAAGAAGATGCTGGTGTTTGCATTGGAGAGACTAATGACTAGCATCCTCTGCTAACTATTAGCAGGAAGATAATGGTGTTAGCATTGGAGAGACTAATGACTAGCATCCTCTGCTAACTATTAGCAGGAAGATGCTGGTGTTTGCATTGGAGAGACTAATGACTAGCATGCCTAGGCTAGTGAACCACTGGATTACATACTCCCTCTGCTAACTATTAACAAGAAGATGCTGGTGTTAGCATTGGCGAGACTAATAACTAGCATACTCTGCTAACTATTAGCAGGAAGATGCTGGTGTTAGTATTGGAGAGACTAATGACTAGCATGCCTAGGCTAGTGAACCACTGGATTGCATATTTCGTCTGCTGTCTTTAAGTTTGGATATGCTGGACATTTGCAAATTTCATTAGCTGCAGTGTTTACAAATAGACTAATGTCAGGGGTATTTTGCAGGAAATAAATAGAAAACTGGGAAAAGCAAAGAACAGGTAATCACATACACAAGTTATGAATATTCTGTATATCTATCTGTAATTGAAAGTCAATTATTCACATTAAATTAGTAAAAAAAACTTTGTTTAATTTGCCTTTTTTCAAAGTTCTTTCTTTGTGGTGCCGTGTTGTCCTTAGCAGAAGTATGTGGTTAAGTCTATTTATTTTTATGAATATGGAATTTTCCCAGTTGCAGCTGGATGAGGAAGATTAAATCTTTGTCCATATTTGTACTGTCCAAACATTATATAACATCTTACTCTGTAAATTGAACTATTTGTCCAATGAAATGTTGTAGATGTCCAAAACATTCTAGAGTAATAAATGATCTTTTTTTTGTTCAGTTGTGTTGCTCACAAGAGGTACATGAGTACGAAAAGTTAAATCTTTTCAGCGTCATACTGATTATGTAGTAATTTAAGTCTTTTTTAAATAGTATTCCTTAAATAAAATTTACTTCTATTTAGAAATTTGTTTCCTGTTAAATTCTCCAAAGAAGAAAAAAAATAAATAAAAATAAAAAATAAAAACAGAAGGCAGAGTTACTTTCAGTAATAATGTTCTTATTAATTTATTGGAGCGTCTTTTTTTTTTGTTGACATCAACTTCACCTTTCATTGCAATTCTGTGGGTCACTAATTTCAATGTCAGCCTCAGAAATTTGTAAGACACCACTTGGCAAAGCACCACGCACCAGTGCATATTCTTTGGGAGTTACAAGAATAAAATCTTAAATTAAAAAAAAAATCACTATATGTTAAAATATTTGTTTGATCAATACTTAAGGGATTTTACACAAGTACAACATCATTTTATGCCCAGTTCTTACAATGAAGCAACTTTTTCCATTATTAATGAGAAGTTTAAGAGAAGTTGTGTGTGACTACAAGTTTCTATGCCAAGAGAACCGGATGATGAAAACCTGGCAATTTTGTACCTAATTTTTAAATTTTGCAATCACATTTTAAGAGAAAATTTAAACCCCATATCAGATTCAAACATTAATATAGAAAAATGAACATGGAAATAATTGTGGCATTGCAGAACCTGATTCATATAGGTTTGTATTAACAAAGGTATCATAAATTGGACTAATGTGGATTTGTTTTAATTGGATCAGAATGAATCCTTGAATTGATTATGTTAGAAAAGTACCTTCAGAAACAAATAAAGCTGAACTGAAACATTGCCACAGCAAATGTGTGCCATAATAAAAGCTAAAGGCAGTCCAACATTTTTTTTTTTTTTTTTTTGGACCAGCAGTGTATACACTTTCAGACAGAATGCAAGACTTTGAGCATATTTGGACTCTACAAGCTCTATCTATGTTGGAAGAAGTATAATTGGCACTTGGATATTCAGTGTTTTTATGTGTATGTTTCTTTTCTTTTGCTGTCTATTTGTTATCCAATTAAAAGAAACAAGAGTTTATTTTAACTGAACTTATAACTTTGGAGGTCAGTGCCAACATTGAAGCTGCTTGAAGACTCAGTCACAAAAGTTGATGCTCCTCCTATAATGAATGACTTTTAAAATAAACTTCTGGTTAAATCAGTTTTGAAGACAAAAGCCAAAATTTAATATTGTAAGCCACTAAAAAGGAAAGTTACTTTCAATTTATACATACTTTAAAATAAGTATGTGTACCTTCTAATTTTCAACTCAATTAACCAGAAACATTTACAGTAAGCTAAATGAGCCCACATCATTTAGCTCACATGGACATTTTCAGTTACCTGTTTCGCAGCTGGACTTGCTTTTTCTTTGCAAGAATCTTCAGTTTCACCTGTTCTTAAATAAAAAATAAAATCCAAGCATTCAGAAGAAAAAAATTCCCACTCATGTCTAAACTACACAATACATTTGATATATGTATACATTTTAAGTTATTATTGTTATTTTAAATCAAGAGTGCACTCATCAAATGTTTGCTCCATGTGCTCCCACCCATAAAAGTCTATACTGTCAAATGGAAAGTAGATGTTCCAGTTGCATTAATGGACAGGGGATTCTGGATTTAAATCACTTTCAGGTCATGGGCAGCTGGTAAAACCAGCTCCTAGGTTCAACATTAATACAGAGTGGCCTGCAATGTGGAAGGGAGACTTGCAAGAATAATAACAGCAGGGGTTTAATTATTTCATGTTTGTTTGAGTGACTTCATCCTTTAGTCTGGTGTTATAAACACAAACTAAGGTTATTGTTTTTGTTAAAAAAAAAGTGCTTATATCAGTACAAAAGGATTAGCAGAAGCATTAATGATTTTCATTTTAAATTGTTCTTTACTAAAGAATCATATGGCCATATGTGGTTTACTATGGTTTCAAAATTCTTCATTAAAGGGAGTGAAAAAAAGATCCAGAAGTTCAATCAGACTTTAATTCTAACTGATACGACCTGGAAGGGATGTAGCAGACAGATCCCTTGTACAATATGGTGCTTCAGACTTTTGAAAATGTTCATACAGTGACACCTGCTGGACATTTTAATAACTACATTCACTGACTGCTAACGGTTGATTGATTCTTTTTGCCAGCAAACTTCACTGTTCGTAGAGAACACTGAGGAAATGTAAGTAAGGCGTTTACCTTTTTAAAACAGAAATGTGTTAAGGTAACACATCAGAACCAAGTGATATCACCATTCATTTTATATTTTTATCACCATACATAATATTTAACTTTTTCTAATTTTATTGATATAAACTATATATAATTTATATAATTTATTTTAATTTTCTATTTGAGGAAGTTTTGGTTCTCACTGAGAATTCCTTTGCTCCATTGAGTACGTGAAGCACTTGAAGTACTTGAAGCCGTTGTCTGTAAGCAGCAGATGTAATTACAAAATCTGACCAGCAGGTGTCGCACTTTAACCTTTTCCTTACGAACCTAACTGCTTTTCAGAAAGCATTTATTTATATACATGGTAACTGTAAACTATTCTTTAATCTATATTATTATTATTATTATTATTATTATTATTATTATTATTATTATTATTATTATTATTATTATTATCATCATCATTATTATTATTAGAGTTTTGACCCCCAAAAGTCAGGGAAGACATTTATTTAACATCTTGAGTTATTCTATGAGACAATGGTCTGTTCAAAAATCTTTTAACTATTTTCATTTTTAACTAATTCCTATTTAATATTTAAACATTCTCTCTGACCTATTACAGAGATATGAATATATAAACAAAATCATTCCACTTCCTGTTTGGACCTTTACCTGCAACTGGGTGGATGGGAGCACATGGAGCAAAAGTTTAGTTGAAAAAAGTTAGTCAATTTTCATATAGTGCAATGATAATCACTTTGAATCTATATATGCATCAAACTGACGGTGTATGTATAGTTCAAAAGGTTCCAGAAGTGTTTAAAGTGGGTTCAGATAGGACTGAGATTGGATTTTGGTAAACCAAAGAGTAACTCTGATTTTGATGTGTTGAATTCAAGCTAAACTCTTTCCTGACATGTTAATTTAAATTGTTTAATAACCTGCATAAAATATTAGTTTTAAATGAACAACATTCGGATGTAGAGCTGCATACCTTAAGGGTCAAGTTTATTTAGTTTAGAGTCTTTGTCTAGTTATTGTCTTCCATTTTGTTTTCCCCATTTTGTTTTTTGGTTTGGCCAAACCACTATAAGTTATTGTCATTGTGTTAGGTCCGTTTTTTCCCACAGTTAAGTTTGATTTTATTTAAGTTACACTTTTGAGTACCATTAAATTTAGTTGACCTCTTTTAATGGCCGGCTAGTTTATTAATTCTTTTGGATTTTTGTATTATTTTTGGGTCAATAAAAACCTCATTGCTCATTGTCCTTTGCAGTGCAACTCAAGTTCAGTCAGACTGGATGGTGAACAGCAGTTTTCGACTCTTTTCATAGACTCTCGTTCTCAACAGTTTCCTTTTAGTTTGCTTTATATCATCCTTCCCTCTGATATTACATATATACATATGTACATGCAAGCATGGGCAGATATATACATATGTACATGATTATATTGAAAAATGGTGGAACAAACTTCCAGAAATACTTAACTATTTTTATTTAAAAACTAAATTCTATTTCTATACCATCCAACCGCTTAGCCAATGTAAAAAACATAATTCAGTATTAGATTGTGTTTATTTAAAGAAAGAATACACAGACAATAATTAGCATAAGAATAAATATATTTCATTTTAAACTGTTCTGTACTAGAGTAACACGCAGCCTAGTATGGTTTTAGACAATCATACATTAAAGTGAATGAAAGAAAGGTCCAGTCAGACCTTAAATCTAATCTCATAGTTCTAACTTCATCTGTTAATAATAGTTAAATATGTTTATATTTATCACATTCTAACCATCATACCTCTGGTTTTTCCATGATTAATCGTTGTCAGACATAATCTAGGAGAGAGTTTCAGATGTGAACTTTCCAGTGAAGCTGACATGAGCTCATGATTTAAGTAACCAGATAATTTTCAAATAAATTAGTTTGCATACATGATGTTCTCACTTGTTCTATTGTTGATATGTGAGAGGGCAGAGACGTTATCCTTCAGGGGTTTGTGATCATCATGATCGGGTCATTTTTACAGTGCTGTAACAGAAAAACTGGGTCAGCTGGAGAGCTGCTGTCAGCTTCACTGGAAAGTTCTCATCTGAAACTCGTTGTTTTGGTTTGACATTTATAGTCCATGAAAATCCGGAGATGTGTTCATTTAAATTTGGTAATAAAAAATATTTATCTAAGCTTAAAATTGAGCTGGATAGATGCTGGATTTCTTTTAAAATACTCATCTTTTTGTCATTTTACTAAATTCAAAAAGTGGTGTTTGAGCAGTTTTTTTGTTTTAAATAGTGTTGTCTTTAAATTGGATTTTATTTATTTATTTATTCATTTACGTTGGGTCCAATATGGTATAAAACAGGTTAAAGTAAAGAGAAAAAAAAGAAAAACAAAGTTCCAGATGAAGTTTAAATGTCAGTTCTGGAAATGGACTAATTTTTATTACAATAATAGCTGCTACCATTCAACAGTAAATGATATTTTCATCTGAAACTAATCTGCCTGTGTTTCAATGTGAGTAATAGAGCCTCATATCTTCTGAGGTGGTACGGTATGTAAATAAACTGAAAGCCACTGGTCTAATTTTAAAAATCTGGATGATATGTACCAGACAGAATATCACTGCTTCACGTTCTGAGAATGTTCACACAGTGACACCTGCTGGACATTTTATGTAACTACATTTGGTGACTGCTGACGGTTGAGTGATTGACTTTTTGCCAACAAATTTCAGTGTTTACAGAACTCACTGAAGAAATGTAAGTGAATTTTTAAATGATTTTTTAAGTAGTAATGTGTTGATATACGCTACTCATATTTTTCCTGACTCTAAGAACTTTTTTACTCTGTTAAATATATGAAGGAAAATCTTGAAGCTGATGTCTGCGAGCAGCAAAAGTAATTCCAAAATCTGACCAGCAGGTGTCGCACTTTGCCTTCTCATCAGCAGAATACTACAGTGACAGCTTTTACAGAAGTTATTCATTTAGAGACATGGCAAATCTGCAATGCTCAGTTTTTATTTAGAGGGCCAGAGAAGATCATTTACTAGAATTAATGGTACTTTTCATTTCCAATAAATGGTTGTTGATTGATTAGGTGAATCAATAAATTATCACCAGGCTTAAATCATTAAAATGACATGACAATGAACAGAGAATGAAAATAATTTAAAAACCACAATTATTTAAATGGTCACATAAATATATATAATAATTGTAAAAGACACAAGGTTATCCAGGTTATTTCCAGTGTTCTCAGACCCATTTCACCGTATCTCTTGAGGTTCATTCAGGTTTTCCTAATTGTAAAAAATGGAAACATCGATTTAAACCAGTTGTTCCAACACTAACAAATTCTCTTCATACTTTGATGATTTCTCAGAGCACTTTTAAAACTTAATTTTTCAAATTAAATAAACAAATAAAATAAAAATGGAGACTTAAAATGTCCAATTTCAGCCACAAATTTCATTCTGTGATATTTATCCTTTATCATATAAAACATTGCACTGTAAGAAAATTAAATAATTGCCTTTGCAACCCCAAATAGCTCTAAAACCCTGAGCTCTTTTCTCTATAAACTTTTTTTTTAATAATTAATTAATTTGTTTGTTCATTTATTCATTATGGGGGTCAGACTTTCAATATTAAGTAAAAGCATTTATTTATTATTCAAACAGTGGTCTGTTCTTTTTTTATAACTCCATATATTGTTATTTGACTTTAAAATTCAAAGAAAATTTCCCTGATCTTAATTTTAAAAAATAACATTCAGAGATATTAAACCCTGTGTCTCTTATTCTGTTGTTTTTTTTTAAAAAAAACAACAATTAATTAATGTATTACTTAATTTATTTTTACGTAGTCTGGTACAACATCATGACAACAAAATTATACACTTTATATATATATATATATATATATGTGTGTGTGTGTATGTATATATATTCTATAGTGTAGTTCATTATGAGCATTATACAATCTAATACAGCAGGTGTTGCCATGATATTAAATTGGATGAGTAATTTTACTTCCATCATAAACTCTGGTTCACATTCATCATTTTTTTTGCCCTTAAAAACTCTGTTTTCATGCATTACAGCCTCACTGTCTCCACACAGAAGACACAGCTTTGTTCTTTACATACGTAAACTTACTCTCTGTTTTCAAATTCCACTTTTCACTTAGCCATTTTCATTTAGGTGAGCAGCTAAGTCAATGCTAGAGAACGAGCAAGGGACGACCTCGGGGATCCGTGATTGACGTGGCAACGCGCTGGCAGTGCATTGTGGGAATTGTAGTATTACAGTGGTGCGTGCGCTTTATTAACGGGCCAGCTCTAATAGTGATTAAATATGATCATCCCGGCCAAAAATAATTCATTCGCGGGTCGGATGTGACCCACAGGCCTTGAGTTTGACACATATGAAATAGAAGAAGCAGTTTTTGTTTGCAGGCAAATGCTAAATATTGGAAGGAAACAAAAAAGCATGCAACATCAGGAAGTATTAGCTGTTGGATGTTGGAGATTAAACACAAATTTAATTCCTGAATTTCAATGCATGACTCCTATAGTGAAGAGCTAAGATATATAACTTATGGCAGAATTTCGAGCCTTGTTTTATATCTCCCATCTGTATTTAGCATCCTCCTGATTGGAAGGTTAAAGTGCGACACCTGCTGGTCAGATTCTGTAATTACTTTTGCTGCTTGCAGGCAGCAGCTTCAGTGTTATCTTTCATGTACTCAACAAGAAATTCTTACAGTCGGAGCCAAAACCACTTTAAATATTAACGGATATAAAATGAAAAGAAAGGATAGAAATATGAATAATATATATAAATAAAATTGGCTGAAAAAGTAAAATGTCAAATATAAGATGGTCACAAACATTTAGAGTGAATTGTGATATCACTTTAAAACTTTTTCATATGAGTTCTGATCATGACAGTGTGTGAAGATCGGTGTGTTACTGATAGGTGTCTCATATTGTTTTACTATTTGCAATGGCAATAAAAAATATTCTTATATAAAAATGTGATGTTTTACGTTATTTCTGTTTCATATGCTTGGATTACAGAGCAATGTAACAGTTCTGTGTTGTGCTTATGTGCGACCTGAGCACATTTCTGATTTAAAAATGAAAATACTTTACTTACATTTCCTCCGTGTGTTCTGTGAGCTGTGGAGTTTGATGGGCAAAAATTAAATTAATGAACTATCAAAGGCAACAGATGTAGTTAGACAAACTGTCCAGCAGGTGTCACTGTGTGAACATTTTTAGAAAGTAAAGCAGCAGAATTGTGCAGATCTGTCAGGCACATTTCATCCAGGTCGTGTCCACCGTACATATGAATGTATCTGCATATGCATGCACGTGTCCATCAGACTACACAATGATGTCACACAAACCAAAGTACTAATGTGGTTTTTTTTGCAGGTCTCTCTGCAAGCTTCAGGCCACCTTGTGTTACTAGGGCTACGACCAATGCCTTCACATCAAGGCACAATCTGCAAATTACTGCTCTTCAGCCAGGACCTCAGACAGGAGTAAGATCTTAGGAGTAAGATTTTATCCATTTGTTGACATCAATAAATTGTGAAACACGTTGTGCTCATGAGCCCTTTCTGGCTGACTAATATTACCATCCACTAAGAGGATATTAATAGACTATTTGTGTGTTTTTGCTGTTATGCTTGCTTTACATCACTAGATAGGAGAAGTACACAAACAATTACAACCTCGGCAGACCAAAAGACAAATATCATGGATAAAAAATGCTTTACTCTTTTTTTCTGATTAGACATTCTATCTGGTGGTAAATATCACTTATTTTCAGCATTTCGTCCAGTTTTGTCCTCAAAGGCGCTCAAAGAGTGCAAAGCTGTGTTTAATGTTCACCCAAACGATGTTAGGTGTGGGCGTGTACGTGCGCACGCATTTATGTGCCGCGAGTTTGTACGCGTACATGTGCGCTTGCATGTACTATTAGGCGTAAAATTCGATTTGTTCTTCGATTCGTGACAGATGACGCATGAAGGCCATAAACGTTCTGACATTCTGTTTTTGACATTCGGAAGAAACTCGAAGTCAGAAATTTGGAGAAAAAACTTCTTGTTCACCAATTATTCAGCGAACATTTTCAAATTATAACAAAGTAAGTCATTTTTCATAGTTATTTATACAATAGCAATAATATTTTAAATAGCTTTTCCACATTTTCTATCAGAAACTTTTTAAAATCTGTTTGTAGTTTTTTTAAAAAAAAAAACATTTTTTTAAAAAATGTTTTTGTCAATATATTTTTTGTTTTAGTTCGTGCAAAGCTCTCCAGCTTTGCACGAACTTAAACTTAAAATTGCGCTTGTTTTCAAGCGCAGTTTTAAGTTAGGCTGCTTGTTTGATTTAAGTTTTACACAAACTAAAAAGTTTATAAGCTCTTCTGACTCCCTGTTAATAATTGCAAGCTTAACAGTTACTATAGCTGAGAATTTACAATTTATTCTTGCCATGACATGGAAGTACATGATTTTATATTTAGCTTGCAAAAGATTCAATGAAAATACATGATGTTGAATTTTAAAGTTACTTTCATGTTTGGTTAAATGTAAAATCATGTTGTAATGTTTTCTTATCATATAGTGATGACAAAAATCAGCATAGTTTAGACACAGAACTAAAAAAAATCAGTCTTTTGTGAAATTTTATCAATCCACTGAGTTGTTTCTGATATTAGATTAAGAATTAAGAGGAAAAAAATTTTTTAATATATTTATTTTGTGTCACTAACCATCTCTCCATTTTTCTCTTTCGGATTACAGTCATGTCACGAAGAAGTGCTCGACTGATAGCCCTTGGGCACGATAGTAATGGTCTACCGACCATTAATTACAAAGCGACACCTTGGAGGTAAGTTAAAGTATTAATATGCATATTTTTTCCCCAGCCCTGTCATTTGGTTTTCTATGTAACAACTTTAAAACTTGTAACTAACCTAAGTTGTATTTTTCACATTCAGATCAAGTAAAAGGCGATTAGTTCGTCCTCAAGTCCCGGAGGAGATGATATCTCCTGGAGGAGATGAGTTTCCCCTTTTTGACAATAACACTTTTGAAAGAGAAGAAGACTGCAATAAGAGGGAAATGCCAATTTCCATCATAGGAGTCATTTTAATCATCTTCGCTGCTGGTAAGTAATCTCCCTTCTCTAAAGTTATTCAGCAACCACTATTTGATAGTTTTCTATAATGTTTGTTTTTTTAACCATGCCACTAACCTTATCATCTTATATTTCTCCCACAAGGACTTGCATTTCTGATTAATGGTATGAGCATATATGGCTCAGAACTGTATTTTAAACAGCCATGTTTTAAAGACATGCATAAGTAGGATCTAAAGATAAAATGGAAGGATCTACCAGAAGCTGAGTTTCTACCAAATGTGGCTCTGGCATCACTAGGTAACTCATCATTTTCAAACACAACATGGAATTTTATATTTATCAGACTGCAGGTTTTTGTTTTTGAGATTTCTAACTAACTTTATTTGTATGTTTTTTGTGCAGGAGCAAACATTGTAACTGGCAGGACCTCAGCATCATACCAGTGGATAAAACCATCTTTATTCAACTTTCTCCAAACACGCAAATTAGTTTCTCCAAATGTTGTCATACAGGTATGTACTACATCCAGAAAACATAATGATGAGTGATTATTCAACTAAATCTGACAATTTTTTTAAACATTAGACTTACCAACTAACCATAATTTCTTTTTCTGTTCAGGGATCATCAAATCTGCTTCCTGGAAACTGCTGGTCCTTTGCTGGTCAGCAAGGACACATAACTGTTTTCCTGTCTCACAAAGTCCCCGTCAGCCATGTGACACTGGGTCACATATTGAAGTCGGTGTCTCCATCTGGCACCACATCAAGTGCACCTAAGGAGTTTTCTGTCTATGTAAGTCACCAGTTTCTCACTACTTTAAAATCCTGTCTAACCCTTTTTAACTTAACAGATACAGAAAACACATAGAGTTGACCAAAAATATATATTTTATCTTCCAGGGAAAGAAAACAATAGAAGATGAGGGAACTCTCATTGGAACCTTTATGTATGATAATGATGGAGACCAGTTCCAAACCTTTAAGATAGATGTAAGTATAATGCTATGCTATCATGCATGTGGGCATGTGCATACATAAAATGTATCTAACGTATTGCTTTGTTTTCATCATTTATTTACATATGTCCCTCATCACAATAACACTCATTTGTCTTATTTTGTCACACAGGACCATAACGAGGACATGTTCAGTTTTGTCAAGTTAAAGGTGAACAGCAACTGGGGCGAGCCGAAATATACCTGTCTGTACAATTTCAGAGTACATGGAAAGATAAGTAGCCCACACCCCATCCCTTACCAGAAACTACTAGAGTAGAATATTACACATAAAAAATATGAATTTAACTAAACAAAACAAACCCTAAAAGATCACCTAACAGAACAAAAAATGCAGATAAAACAACAACCGCATAGAAAAACATGGATTAGAATTTTTGTGATCCATGGAGATGTGACTAGGAGATACTGTCAGGGCCCGGTGTGGGGACCCAAGATGCTTAACCAAGCAGGAGGAAGGTGAATGGAGGCGGTGCATGTTTATTAGTAAAAAAAAAAACAAAAGTCACTGCTACAGCAGTTTCCAGAGAAACACAAACCAAACTTAAAAAAAGGAAACAGTGTACTGAGGAAACAACTACAACTACAAGGAGAAAGGTACTAAGTAATAACAATGATCAGGCAAGGAGAAACTGAAACCAACGGGTTATGGCAAGCTGTTTGAACATTTATTCCATATCCTTGATATCAAACATCAGTTTCCTTTACTAGTTTGCGTTATGCACAAACCAGTTAACATGTGCTCACATTTTATGGGCATTTTTAATTAACTAGTGGAACTCAAAATTTGACTAGTAACAATTTTTTAACAACTAGTGACACTTTTGTGCAAGTAGTTTGAACAGAAGGCGTAGAAGTGAGGCCACTTGCTATAATAGTCAGATAAAATGAATATTTAGTCAGCGTTTTAATGCACTAGTAGGACCTTGGACCAAACTAGTTGACTAGTATGTTTTACTTGTTAACTAGTAAACTGCACAATATCATCACGTTAACTAGTCAACATTTGGTCTTCTCCTCTAGTTAACTAGTGGCCAGCAATAATCTGCACTAAATAACCAAGTGAAGACCAAATGTTTAACTAATTATCTAGTAAATATTAAAAAAGCTTACTATTTAATTAGTAAAAGCCTATTTTTATCTTACTAGAGAACAAGTGTGACTAAAGATGGATTACTAGTTAACTAGTTAAGCCAAAATACCCTCTAGCAATACTAGTGAGTGACATATCTTCTCAGCTTGTGAACACCCGACTGACGAAATCATCACTAGTGGACTAGTTAAAACGTAGCACTCCCTAGTTCAACTAGTTGATTTTATGCAAATAAATGGGTGGGGGAGAGGCTTATTGAGGCATCCTATTGGCTCCCCAATTCAAAATTTAAAATGCCTACGAATCATATCTCCAGGATTTCATAACAGCCCACCCAGTTCATTACCATTTGAGATACTAGCTAACATGTGGTCCAGTGAACTGCAAATACCCACCTAGTGGCTGCAAGTTGCAGCTTACACGTAAACTTGTAAAGACAAAGTGCCAACTAGTTGACTAGCTGAAGTATACTTTGATGTTACATGTTACTAGTGAGACTAAAAACCATGAACTAATTAACAAGTGAGGATCTAAATGGTTACTAGTTAAACAAGTTGGTATCTTGTTTGATATTACTTGTTAACAAGTAACATAAACTATCTTTTACTTGTAAACTAGTTCAGTGGAAAAAAAGTATCTACTTTACCAGTGAACCTAATGTGTGTCTTACTTGTTAACTAGTGCAGGGCATTTTTATCACTAGTCTGATTATTTTCAAAAATGTAGGGCCTTAGGCTGAACATGTTGCTAATTGTTCTGACATGTTGGACTTTTACTTTAACTTGTTGCCCCTAATTAAGCACAAGTACACAACTATAACGACTAGTGAGAGTTTGTTTTCAACATGTGTGTTTTTTGTCTCACTAGTTGATATTATAGATGAACTGGTTAACATGCATACCTTACTACTTCAATAAAACCGCTAACTAGTCAGCATGCACCAACAACTAGTCAACTAGCAAAGTGCTGCATGCGCCGCACATGTTAACAAGTGAAATGCTATTACTTAAACTAGTTAACTGGTTTCAGCACATGTTGACTAGTGTGCACTTTTCTTTGACTGAGAAGATTTGAATGTAAACTAGTGCAAAGGAAATGTTAACAAGTGCAAAAAAATGCTAACATGCAAAAGTAATGTCTTACTAGTAGCATATACTTATCCACAAGTAACAAGAAATGAATAACTAGTTAATGGACAGATCTAACATGTAAGAAAAATGGCCAACATGTCATGCCAAAGGCTTTACATGTTTGACAAATAGTCTGGCTGGTAGGAGACAACACTCTCCACTTGTTTACTTGTGCAAAATAGAATAGGTGTTACTAGCTTACTAGTAACTGTTTTGGTAGCTTACTAGTTCACTAGCAAAATTGTAATTGTGTTACTTGTTAAAGAGTGAAATAACAAAAGTGGATCTCAAACAATTTGTGCCTCACAAGCTAACAAGTAAATCTTTATGTCTTACTTGTTAACTTGTAAAATAAAAAGTGAACCTCAGCTAGTCATCTGTTGGCATTTTTGTCTTGATAAGTTGGCATGTAACGTTTTAAAACCTTACCATAATGCTAGATCAGTAAGAAAAGACTGTAGCTAGTGCAACTAGTTAGGATTTGGACCTATAGTTAACATGTAAACTGAAATAAGCTGCCCCTAGTTAACTTGCATAATCTTAAGGTCAGCAGGTTCACGTGTATATTGTATGTAAATTAAAGAGGCGGGAGAAGGATTCTGATTGGTCAGTGATCAAACTGTGTGCTTCAGAACCTTAAAGGGCCCTTTCCTAATAATGTGATAATATAATAATAACAATTATGATAATAATAATAATGATAATAATATTGATAAAAATAATCATCATCATTATCACCAGTTGCTGTTTGTGTGCACAGTGACAGTGTGTAAGGGGGGCTATCATGAATTTATTTTTTAAATGGCTATGTATGTATTTGTGTGAAGGTTTGTATTATTTTAATATGCATGAACTGCTTTTTTTTTTTATCTGTGAAGCACTTTGTGTTGCCTTCGCTGTGAAAAGCATTTTACAAGTAGAGCTTGGATTTGATTTGATTTGATTTAATTTGATTTGATTACAGGACCACACCTTGAGTAAGAAGCAGCTCAATTAGCTCCGTTGTTATGTCAAGATGGGGTCTTGCAATAGGCAAATGATTCAGTTATAAAATTTTAAGATACCAAAAATAAATTAATTTCAATTTATTGCTATGTTGTGATAGGACAGTTAACTTTTGCATTCACACTTGAGACCACTCTACCCATTGACCATAGAAAACGTCTCCACAAAAACTGCACAGATTAGGGCAGGATGGGGTCCACACCATGGCCATAGGAATGCAGTAACTTTAACGCTGCATCACTGAGTAATGAAAAAAAAAATGGTTTCTTTCCTTGAACTCTGCTATTTCCACCTCTTGATGAACAAGTGCAGGAAATTTGAAACTGCACTGGTGTTACTAGTTATACTAGTGTTACTAGTCGCACTAGTTCAATTTAACAAGAAAAAGTTCTCACTAGTTTGCTCGTAGGAAATTTGTGCAGTTTAAACTGCACTAGTGTTACTAGTCATACTAGTGTTACTAGTTGCACTAGTGTTACTAGTTCTACTAGTTCTACTAGTCGCACTAGTGTGACTAGTTGAACTAGTTAAATTTAACAAGAAAAAGTTCTTACTAGTTTGCTTGTAGGAAATTTGTGCAGTTTTAACTGCACTAGTGGTACTAGTATACTAGTTTAAATTAAAGTAAATTCTTCACTTGTAAACTAGTAAAATGGTAAAACTTCACTGGTATTACTAATGTTATTTGTGGAAAGCAGATGAATGACGTAAGGTGCTGTAACAAGTGTTTTTATTGGTCAAAACACAATTATTTATCAGTTTTCTGAGAACCTGCTTTTAACAGTTGGTCAAGACTGAAGCAATATGTTTGATAACATATTGATTAGACATCATTATAAAGAACAACAGCCTGTCCGAAACATCACATCGAAACACACAGTTGAACTCTGCAAAGGTCTGTGATCATGGCCGGTCTGATCAGATCACATGACATCTTTACAGCAACGAATAAGGAAAAAACAAAAAAACAAAAACAAAAATAAAAAACAAGAAAAATTGGTCACCTTGAGGCTGCTCTCAGCTGCACAAGAAACCTCAAATATGAAACTTATCCAGTTTTTTAGTTTTTTTTTTTAGGTTTTTTTTTTTTTAAATAGGGATATGATGGACCAGTGTTGCATTTCTCTCTATATTAGTAATTTTTGCTATTTAACTTAACAAAATAAGATGATCTTTGGGTATTTTAATTGTAATAAGTAGTACATTTATTTTTAATTAAGATTTGATGATTTTCTACATTTTGGGACTAATATGAAGCACAGCAAGCCATCATTACTTCACAAACTTTGTAAGTAGTATGTGATTATTGTTCTTTGTGTTCTTACTTTGAATTAGACTATCATTATTTCCTTTCTGGGTATTTTCATTGACAATATGTTTTTGACCAAGTTAAAAAGAAACAAAGGGAAACTTTCACAGATGGTGAGCTGTTGTGTTTTTTCTGCTTATATCAGAAAACGATAAAACTGCTTTGTGTTTCAGTGTTTAAAAACAGCTAAAAATAACAACACAACAGTAACTCTTTTAAAGCCAAAAACCATGTAACATGTTTTATTTGGCTGTGCTGAATAAAATAACTTATTTTTGTTCTACATGTTTCGTCAGGCTTTCCTCTGCAAACACAGTGAAAATGTGTCGGGCTTTAACGGGTTAAATATCCACTGGGTGGAGCTCCGGCTGGAGATCCAATCAAATCATTTTGCTTAACCTCTCCCCCGCCTCCTGATTAGCATTCAGTGCAACTAGTGTAACTAGTGACAGTTTAGATCTTTACTTGTCAACTAGTAAGCATTTATGGTACATTCAAATAACTAGTAAGATCAAACCATGCTTTAAGCAGATAACTAGTAAACATGTTGGACCTCTCTAGTTGACTAGTGGTGTTAGATTTTTATTTAACTTGTGTAACAAGTAGACATTTTGGATTTTACTAGTTAACAAGTAAGCCTTTTTGTCACAACAAATAACTAGCTAGACCAAATGGGCTTTATCTAGTTAACTAGTAAACATTTTAACATCTACTAGTTGACAAGTAAGCACTTATGCCTTTACTTGTTAACTAGTAGGCATTGTCATGCTCACTAGTTAACTATCCCAGGAAATTATAAGTTAGTAGTTAACAAGTAAACAATTTTTTTTTTCTTGACCTGTGCACATGTTAGAGTTTTTGTATCTCACTAGTTAACAAGTACGGCATACAAAGTAAATAGTTCAGCTCATGGGGCCACTAGTGCATAAAAAAGGCAACTAGTTTGTTTTTTTAAGGCGCTTGTATGGAGCTTTGTTTTACTAGTACAGCTTCTGTTGTAACTAGTTGAACAAAGTGTCACTAGTTGTTGAAAAATCGTTACTTGTCAGATTTTGAGTTCCACTAGTCTGTTAAAAATGCCCATAAAATGTGAGCACATGTTAACTAGTTTGTGCATAATGCAAACTATTAAAGGAAACTGATGTTTGATATCAAGGATGTGGAATAAATGCTCAAACAGCTTGCCATACGACACATCACTTGTGAGATGTGAGCTTTCAGTAGAGGAGTCGTTTGTTCGTGTTCATGCTTTGGGGTGGACACGGGGACACATCATTTGTGTTTACATATTTTTCGGACTTTGTGTAGCTGCTCTTTAAATTGTTTGTTGTCTTAACTGTGTTTGTTGGTGATAGAAATGGTTTTACTGAGCTGGTAGCTGAGATTCTGGACTTTCTGTGGATACCACACATGTTTATAGTTACATCTACAGACCTGACGCTACACCCGGAAACGAGATGTTAACCCTTAACTCCCGGTAGCGGAGGCTGCAGGTGCAGTCAAACAAATGGATGGAAGTTATTGTGCATATTGTGAATATTTCTCTCTCCTCACCATCTAGAAGCTGTGAGATTCTAATCCTGCTTTCTGTCTGTTCACCTGATGCTGATATTCATCACATATTGTTCCTTCTGTGTTTAGAAGGAAGCAGCTTCACAGCTTTAAATTCATCCTGCTGACTTTTTACCTTTTAGTTAGTAAATCCTGAACATTTCATCCTTCTTTCTATTAAATATTTGATTTTATAAATATATATGAAGAATTATTTTAACTGTTGCTGTTTAACGAGAAAACTGCTGCTAAGCCTGTTTATGTGTTTAGTGCAGGGATCTGCAGCCTTTCCAATCCAAAGAGCCATTTTTTCCCTCAGCCAGCTAAATAAAACTTCTTTAGAGACGCAAATGTTATGAGACTTTTCAAAAAGTCAGCTTAATATATATTTTTAATAAAGAGCCACCATAGGATATTTGTAATTTTTGAAGAACCACATTTTTATTTTCAATTTTTAAGGTTTTAAAATAAAGGAAACACATAAAACCTTTATAAAAAGAGGATAGACAGACTTTCTTCTAAGGGATGTAGATATTTGTGGAAAATGCTGTAAAAGAAAAAAAAAACAGTCCCTGGTTTTCAACCTAATGACAAGAAAGATAGATTTAAAAAAAATATTTTAGCCACGTATTTAGAGGCATTTTGGAAGGTCCAGAGTCGCAGGTTAAACACCCTTGATGTGTGTTAGTAAAACAAAATTTACTGCATTTTCTTTATATAGCTGTAGGCCTTCTTCTAAAGAAAAGAGACATTTTGCGTGTAACGATGCGATTAATCGCGATTAAAAATTTTAAGCGTTGCCCAGCACTAATGGCTGTCAAATAAAATTAGAATTTTAATCTTAGGGAAACTGATGTCAAAGGGTCAGTAAATGCAGCATACTTCTATATGTTGTTCAGCATCATCTCTACCGTGGCATATATTGTTTAGTTGTAATAACCAGTTCAATATTTCATAAAAAGAAAAGTTCTGATGGGGCCAGGCAGGAGCACTGTCCAGGAAAAGTGGGATTTTAATGAGACCTTTTATTAGGTCTGGATTTTAGGAAATATTGAAGTGATTATTACAACTAAAGTGATCTTCTAATGTAAAAAAGTGAAGATAAACTTGTAAAACAAACAGCCAATGATCTGTTTAATCAACAGGTGTTTACTTTGGGTGATGCTGCTGTAAGACATTTATCACTACTGCACAAACACTTACACTTCAATGATGAAAGCAAAAACCTGTTTTTATCAGTTTTATCAGAGTTTCTTCATCAATGTTGGCTGTTTAACGTCACATCTGGTGGTTTTATGACAAAAAATTTTACCAGGGAGATGGTTGGTAAGATGATTTTGTCTGATTTCTGAATTATGATCTAGAACATGGTAAGGCAAGGCATGTTTATTTATATAGCATATTTCATGTACAAGACAGATCAATGTGCTTTACATAAAACATTACAGCAGAATGCAGAAAACAATACAAGCGCATTTAAAAAAAGATTAAAAGAAATAAAATTAATTAAATAAAAACAGAAAGAAAAAGCTAAAATAAAATAGATTAAATACAAGAACTAAAGTTCCAGTATGGGAAAAGACAGTATTAAAACATGATCAAGTTTAAAGATTCCAGCTTAAATGAATCAGATGCAAATTTGGACGTCTAAATAAAAACTAGTGAAATGCAGCAGAGAACAGGTGGGTCTTTAACTTGGATTTAAATAAACTGAGTGTTTCAGCTGATCTGAGGCTTTCTGGGAGTTTGTTTCAGACATGTGGAGCATCGAAGCTGAATGCAGCTTCTCCATGTCTGGTTCTGATTGTGGGAACTGATAAGAAACTGGATCCACCTGAGGGTTCTGGTAGGTTCATACTGGGTCAAGAGGTCACTGATGTATTTTGGTCCTAAACCATTCAGACCTTTATAGACCAGCAGCAGAACTTTAAAGTCTATTCTCTGACAAACAGGCAGCCAATGTAAAGACCTCAGAGCTGGACTGATGGAATCCACTTTCTTGGTCTTAGTGAGGACTCAAGCAGCAGAGTTCTGAATAAGCCGCAGGTGTCTAAATGATTTTTTCAGGTAGAACCTGTAAAAACACTGTTAAAATAACCAAGCCGACAAAAGATGAACGTATGGACTAGTTTTTCTTATGTCTTGCTGAGACATCAGATCTTTTACCCATGATATATTCTTAAGGTGATAGGAGACTGATTTTATGATTCCCTTAAAGTTAAGGTCTGAGTCCATCAATACACCCAGGTTTCTGGCCTGGTTGGTGGTTTTTAGGTGTATAGACTGAAGCTCTGTGGTGACCTTTAATCGTTTGTCTTTGGCTCCAAAGACAATCACCTCAGTTTTGTTGTTGTTTAACTGAAGAAAGATCAGGCAAATCCAGTCATTAATCTCCTCAATGCATTAACAAAGGGCCTGTATGGGGCCTCTGTCTCTTGGTGACATTGTAATATAAATCTGTGTGTCATCTGCATAGCTATGGTCACTAATTTTGTTTTTCTTTACTACGTGTGCCAGTGGAAGCATATAGATGTTAAACAGAAGAGGCCCCAGGATGGAACCTTGGGGAACTCCACATTTAATTCTTGTCTGCTCAGATGCAAAGTTACCTATTGACACAAAGTACTTCCTGTTCTCTAAATAAGTTTTAAACCAGTGTAGTGCAGCGCCAGAGAGGCCCACCCAGTTCTCCAGTCGTTTAAGCAATAAATCATATTCATTTGTTTCAGATGCAGCACTGAGGTCCAGTAAGACTGGGACTGACATTTTGCCATCGTCTATATTCAAACATATGTCATTAATGACTTTGATCAGGGCAGTCTCAGCGCTGTGGTTCTGTCTAAAACCTGACTGGAAGACATCATAGCAGTTGTTTTGTGTTAAAAAGTTGTTTAGCTGATGAAAAACAGCTTTTTCAATGATCTCACTTTAAAAAGGAAGATTTGAGATTGGCCTGTAGTTGCTCATTTGTGTTTTGTCTAGATTGTCCCTTTTTAGCATAGCTTTGATTACAGCTGTTTTTAGAAGTTCTGGGAAGAGACCCAAAATTAAAGACAAGTTCACAATCTGGAACAGATCTAGCTCTAGAGTCTTTGAGACCTTTTTGAAGAAACCTGTGGGCAGGATGTCCAAACAGCAAGAGGAGTTCAGCTGACATAAGATGTCATCCAGATCTTTGCTGTTAATAGGATTAAATTGTGTCATAGTGTTTAAACTGGTTTTCAATGGAAACAGTATGGCTGTTGAACCTGCTGCATATGAATCAACTGTTTGTCTGATAATCTGGATTTTTTTCTGTGAAGAATTTGGCAAACTCATTGCAGGCCTTGGTGAAATAAAGTTCAGGTGCTACTGATACAGGAGGGTTTGTTATCCTGTCAACAATAGTGAGTAAGGCCTGAGCATTATGACAGTTTTTGCTAATAATGTCAGAGAAATAGGACTTCCTTGCATTTCTCAGTTGTAAATTATAAGAGTGAAGTTTCTCTTTATATGTGTCATAATAAACCTGTAGATTTGTTTTTCTCCATCTGCACTCGGCTTTCCGATACTTTCTTTTGGTAGAGATGAGGCAAAACAACATACAGAAGTAAATTATATACTGCATTTACTGACCCTTGGACATCTGACATTTACCCAAGGGAGTGTCAGTTAACACTAAATATTTGTAGCATTGGCTCATTCTGTTGATACAATACAGTAAAAATGGGCATAGTTACGAATGGTGATTAATCATGATTAATTCGTAAGCTGTGATTAATCTGATTTAAATTTTATAATTTGACAACCCTAATATATATATATATATATATATATATATATATATATACATATATATATATTAGTGCTGGGCAGCGATTAAAATTTTTAATCGCGATTAATCGTATGACATGCTGCGATTAATCGCAATTAATCGCATCGTTACACGCAAAATGTCTCTTTCCTTTAAAAAAAAGGACTACCGCTATAAAAAGAAAATGCAGTAAGTTTTGGTTTACTAACACAACATCAGGGGTTTCCAACCTGCAACTCTGGAGCTGCAAGTGTCTCTCTGGACCTTCCACAATGTCTCTAAATACGTGGCTAAAATATTTTTTTAAATCTATCTTTCTTGTCATTAGGTTGGAACCATGTGGACTTATTTTTCCTTTCTTTTACATCATTTTCCACAAATATCTACATTCCTTAGCAGAAAGTCTGTCTATCCTCTTTTTTTTTATATAAAGGTTTTATGTTTTTCTTTATTTTAAAACCTTAAAAATGGAAATAAAAATGTGGTTCTTCAAAAATAACAAACATCCTATGGTGGCTCTTCATTAAAAATATATATTAACTTGCCTTTTTGAAAAGTCTTGTAACATTTGCGTCTCTAAAGGAGTTTTATTTAGCTGGCTAAGTGAAAAAAGGCCCTTTGGATTGGAAAGGTTGCAGACCCCTGCACTAAACACATAAACAGGTTTAGCAGCAATTTTCAGATAAAATAATTCTTCATATATATTTATAAAATCAAATATTTATGAGAAGGAAGGATGAAATGTTCAGGATTTACTAACTAAAAGGTAAAAAGTCATCAGGATGAATTTAAAGCTGTGAAGCTGCTTCCTTCTAAACACAGAAGGAACAATATGTGATGAATATCAGCATCAGATGAACAGACAGAAAGCAGGATTAGAATCTCACAGCTTCTAGATGATGAGGAGAGAGAAATATTCACAATATGCACAATAACTTCCATCCATGCACCTTCAGTGTTTCATTATCCAGGTTTCTGGCCTATAATTTCTCTAAACTTTCATTTTCAGCCTCCGCTACCAGGAGTTAAGTGGTTGACATCTCGTGTCCAGGTGTAGTGTCAGACTCCTCTACTGAAAGCTCACATCTCACAGATTCCACAGATAGAAGTTTCATGTCGCTATGACTAAGATTCACCGAACCAGAGGCAGAAGAAGACCCGATTTATGCTTCTCGTTTGTATTAGTCAGAAAGCATGTCTTCCCTTTGCTGTCTTGCATAAATTAAAACCGCATTTATAAAAAAAAAAAAAAAAAATGATAATAAAAATGTTTCCCGTCCAAAAATTACGATGTTCTGTCCATCTGCATGTTTTTTGACAAAGAGAAACGTCGGTTCTTTTTTCTTTCTGTTCCAGACTAGTGATGTGTCGGTCACAAACGATTCGTTCAGTATGAACTAATTCTTTATATGACTCGGGAGTACCGGGTGCTCTCAGTGAGCGATTCGTTCATTTTCATGCGGTACCTCCTCTCGCCACATGGCAGGCAGCTGCATAAACTCAGTCAGTAGGTCAGGACAGGAAACAGAAATGATTCGTTCAGGACTCGCTCATGTCCGTCCTCAGGTCCTCGTTCTTTTGTCACGTGACAGCCAGGCTGCTCAGGCATTTGTGACAGACAGCTCGGGCTCCACCAGCAAAAGTGACAGACAGCTCGGGCTCCACCAGCAAAAAAAAAAAAAAAAAAAAAAATATTAACGCGCGATTAAAGAAATTAACGCCGTTAATTAAGCGTTGCGTTAATTAAGCGATTAACGCGTTAACGTGCCCAGCACTAATATATATATATATATATATATATATATATATATGCATACTCGCTCTCCATTTGTTTCTCAGCAGGTATATGTGGTTTTGCTATTAATGTGTATGTATCTAGTGTGTTATGACATTGTTATTGTTAATAACTTCTGCTTATTTATTTATTCCTCAGCAGGTTTTTATGTTTGTGTGTGTATAAAAACGTGCAATGGCAATAACAATGTCATTATGACATTATTGTTGCTATTAACTTGTGCTTATCCTTTTCTGTCTCATCAGGTATCCCTGGCTTACCTTTATATATATGTATATTGTGTGTTATGACATTATCATTCACATTAACTTGTGCTTTTTCATTTCTCTCTCAGCAGGTATCCCTGACTCAGTCTCTTTGTTTGTTTTAACTCTCTGTCCTGTCCTCTCCATCCCCAACCGGTCGAGGCAGATGACCGCCCTCCCTGAGCCTGGTTCTGCTGGAGGTTTATTTTTCTTTCAAAAGAAAGTTTTGTTTCCTCTCCACTGTCGCCCACGTGCATGCTCAGGATGGGGGATTGAATCGAAGATAAGATTCGATACAATCCGTTGGTTTCCTTAGGTGACCAATTATATTTATGAATTGGGTTATAAAAATTAAAAATTGGACCTAATAAAACATTTCATTTCTAAGTTTAATGGTTGTCTCTGAAATCTTTATTCGTTGTTTCTGTTTTTCTGTTGTTAATATTATGATTCCCTTGCCACTTACATGGTAGAATATGAAACCGACTCCACAACAACAAATTGCTTGCTTATTCAGAACTTTTCTGTTTACAATATTTCTTTTACACTCAGGGTTAGAGTAAGAAACACTCCTGCTTTTTCATGTAGTGTCCACTTGATGTGACTGTAATCAGGAGATTGAAACTATTGACACATTATGAAGGCATGATGAAAAATTTAGTAAAATGATAAAATATATTGCATCAGAACACTTTAGTTTTAGAACTGATGGGGCACAAAGAAACCAGATTTAAATAAACTAGTAGTGATCACAAGCTGCTAAGACCCGGGGCTCGAACCAGTGCTGACTGTGCTGAGTAACTGTAAATATAGGGCCTCATTCACCAATATCTTCTTACAAATCTTCTTTAATTTGTTCTTAAGTTGTGCTTGAGAAGATTGTATGAAAATCTTCCATCAGATTCGTGAACATGTCCGTAGACCGCGGAATTGGTCGTATCTATTCTCTTAGATTGGTGAATACCAATCTCTTCTAAGTTAAAAGGATGGACCAGCTGGCCCTACTTTGTGTAGGTAAACACCCCAAAACTACGCATAAAAGGTTGTGACTTACTGGTGTGCAAACAGACACAGAATGACAAAATGATGAATAAATACAAAAAAATAATAAAGACGTGCAATGAAGCATAATTTTCTTCATTTTTAAAGAGCTGATTTGATCATAAATTATCACATTCTATTTTACAGTCTTTTATCCAAAACGACTACACAAGCAAGAATTCAAACAAGATGGGACATCATAGTTAAGTGGTAGTCAGACTGCTGTGAGTCCAGTTGGACCCAGGTGCTGTCATGTAGTGCTGCAAGCAGTGCATATAATTTTTTTAGTTTTTTTGTAAGCCATTTTGTTTAAATACAAGCTCACGAGTTCATCAAACAATATCATCTTGGGTATAAGTTCACGCCGCTTATTCAGCACTTGGTTGAGCCAAAGAGTTGGAGAAATCTTTCTAACTCATTCTGTTGAGTAGAAGAGTTTAGCTAAGTGTGGAAATGCTCCTTAAACAACAGAGTCTTTAGCTTGCTTTTAAAAGTGGATAAGGACTCTGCAGTAGATCATTCCACCACTGGGGGACAACAGAGAAGAAGAGTCTAGCTACTGATTTTGCGCCACCTTGTGGTGGGAGCACTAGGCGTTTTTCGCTGGCAGAGCGTAACTGTCGAGAGGAAGCCAGAAGCAGAGCTTTGAAAGACGCCAGATTTAAGAGAGGAGTTGATAATATGGGTTACTGCAGTTTTGATTGTAGGTAAAATGCTCTGCAGGATGTCAGAAGGAACAGGATCAAGAGGACAGGTCGTGGGTTTTGAGCTAACTAGAAGTTTAGAGACATTTAGAGAGCAGAAGGAGCAGAGTGAGGCACCAGTAGCTGGTTTGGTAAAGCTGAGTTGGTCATGTTCAATGAATTGGTTACTGATGGTAGCAACCTTTTCAGTGAAGTAAGAAGCAAACATTTCTGCAGTCAGCACAGTGAGAGGCTGGGCAGGTGGTGGAGATAGAAGAGAGTTAAACACCATGAACAGCTGTCGTGCATTGGGAGCATTGCGGATCTTGTTCTGATAAAAGACTATCTTGGCCCCTTTAGGCTGGATGTGAAAATTTCAAGTTTTAGCTTGTACTCAGACAAGTCAGCATGCTGTTTTGATTTGTGCCACTTTCTCTGTGAGCCATGGACTGGGAGGATTTTGTCTGGTTTTGACAGCAGAGGGCAGAGTTTGTCCAGAGAGGAGGCGAGAGAGGAGCAGAGTGTTTCTGTAGCCTCATTAACAGACAATAAGGAGAAGTCTGAGTGGAAAGTGAGGGTAGAGTAAACCTCATCAGACAGCTGTATAGGTCTGAGGGATCTCAAGTTTCTGCGGTAGGACACCAATTTAGGAGCCGCTTGAGTGACGTGAGGAAGGAAGAGTATTGCCAGCTTTGTGTGTTGGAGGAGTCTGTACCAGTTTTCGATTGAAAGAGTAGATGAGAGCCAGAAAGTCATTTGCCTGTGGTTTGCCAATGTCAATGTTCATGTCTCCCATGACAATTAGTGGTGTGCCATCATCAGGAATGTCAGAGAGAATCATGTCCATTTCAGTGAGAAACTCATCTATATTGCCACCCGGAGGACAGTAAATGACCAGAATGTATGCAGTGATGGGTGTAGAAACATTTACTGCATGATACTCAAGTGATGGGCAGTTAGCCATAGAACGGAGAGAGGTAAAGTTCCACTTTTTAGAAATAAGAATGCCCGTTTCACCTCCTCGTCCAGCTGAGAGAGGTGTTTGGGTAAATTCTGCATTGACAGAAAGGGCAGCTGGTGTAGCTGTGTTTGCTGGACGGATCCAGGTTTCAGTCAGGGCTAGGACCTGAATGTCTGAGATTTATCACATGGTGAGCTACAAGTCATAACTTGGACAGCAGTCTGCAGTCTGGTCCCATGAGCGCATCAACTTGCACATCCTCATGGTGCCGTGGCTAAAGGGGGAAGTGGTACACTAGAGAATAAATGTCATCACATAGCCCACTGTACCTTAAGCAAATTTCCAGCTGTTGTAGCATAATCTTAAGATGTGGTTCACCTACGAAGCATGTCATGAATCCTCCAGGTGAGTCTGATACAGAGGCGGACCACAAGGAAAGTAGGACTGAAGAAGATCCGAGACTTGACCCAGATGAGTGATGGATTTATTTAGCAAAAAATGTTTGCTTTTTTTTTTTTTTTTTTTTTTTTAATTATACAGCATCTCAGCTTTCAAATTCTGAGCACCTTAAAGCAGACAAAAAACACTGGGTTACACCAATGTTTTAATGAAGCAAAATAATACTATCAATCAACAATAATAACAACTATCAAAAATTTCACTCACAGTCAGCTGCTGATTGAAGTCACGTCAGATCACTGGTCCAGGAAATACATCCCACATCCACTAAGAGCAGAAAATATAAAACAAGAGGGCTAAAGTTGACTACACAATTAATATATAGAAGACTAAATAAATGCATCTTATTCTCTTACATGTGATCCTGGATAGCACCTCTGCTGTCTTTTCCTGCTCTGTTCTTCTTTCTTACCCTGATTTCATATCCTGTCTTTTTGTCAGTGTTGGGAAAGTTTAATTTGTACATGAACTAGTTCAAAGTTCTATTCACACATTTTATAAACCAACTAGTTCAGTTCATAGTTCATAATTCAAAATTTTAAATTAAGTTCACAATTCTAAAAATTAACTAGTTCATAGTTCTTTTTTCCCAATATGTTATTGCAAGCGATTACCCTCAGAATACGGCATTTTCCTGGTGTTGCCACCCATTCAGTCTACCCTGGTAGCCAGCTGCAGCTTTCACTCCTACAGGATTAAAACATGAGGAAAAACTTGCTTGAATGGTCTTTTTTAAATGAAGAATTATTAAACTATCGAGGTAGGAAACAAAGGATGTACCTCAAAGGGCAACATTTAAATTGCAAAACATGTCAACATTATCTATCTTTTCATTAAGTTACTTTTCAATTTTTGGTGAGTGTATTTTTATTTATTTATTTATTTGACTTGTTTGTCCAAAGAAAAGTTCTAGAACTTGGGTCATAAAAGTGCAACCTTTAGCCCAAATGAAGAAGTAAAAAACAAAACAAAAAAAGACATGCAAGACCTGCAAGTTTATGAAAGCTGAGGGCTCCTCTTTTCGTCAAAGGCTGCAAGTCTCCGACAACATACTGCAAAAGGTTTTCCAGCTGCGGCAGGAGATGAAGACAACACAGCTGCTGTATGCCTTATTTAGTTTTGGCTGGTAAAGGATCTGCTTTAGCACGCCGTTGCCAAGTCCTCAGCTTGTTTTTGGTGACATTTAGTTCACATACCTTGGAAGGCTAGCCAGGTGCTTTATTTATGCCGTTTCAGGTTTACTGTTGATGCTGACTTTTTGACTATAAAGGTCATAGTTTGTTTTGAAGGACAGCCAATTCTACTTTCTCAACATCCAGTAGTAAGCTGGGGCTCTTATTAGATAATTTAATGATTCCTGATACTATCTTCTTCTTTATTCAATTTAGTTTTAGAACTTCATATTTTCCTCCAAAGATTGCCCACCTCAAATTTCAAAAGCTCCCAGTTTTTAGTAAACTGATTGTCTTTTATAGCCTTGGATGAAAAATGTGCCATTAATTCCTTGATAGCAACTTTTACATCATCATATTTTAATAAAGAGGTATTCATACTCCGGTATGAGCTAATGGTAGGTTTTAATGGTGTCAGATGTAGAGTAATAAAATAGTCTTGTGGTAAGTTAATGGAAAAGGTCCAATATTTACATCAACAGTGTCTTTGTTAAAGATCGAGCCAAAACTCCAGCCGGGACTGTCTTGAACCTGATGTATTGCTCCATGTAAAGGAGTTATCATTAGGATTTTTTACTCTCCAAATGTCTATCAGATTAAATTTATCCATAAATTAAAGATTGTCACATGTTTTATTTGGCTGAGCAGAAGGAAATTTATCCAAATTATTGTCAAATGTGTGATTAAAATCCCCTTCGACTAACAAAAGTGCATTTGGATATTTAGCTAACCAGCCATCCAAAACTGTTTCGATAGAATGGATCAAACTATTATTATCAATTTTTGTGTTATATCCATAAATGTTGGTCACAAAGAATATTGCATCATTGAATCTAATTATTTGACCTATTTAATGTCCGTTCGTATCACATTCAGTAAGTATGACTTCACCCTAAAACCTGTTTTTCAAAGTCTGGCAGAGCGTTCATTGGCTGTATATAAAAATGTAGTATGTGTGCAAGTGACCAGGCTTTACAAGTTTCTCATATATAGATATTCTTGAGAAACCTAACCTTGTATTGTTTATGCATGTTTAACAACACTTATTTGCACACAAGCTTATTTGCACAGAGATTTATTCATTTTAAGAAAATTCAAGAAGTCAAATATTAAGAATTATTAAGAACCATGTTCATTATGACTGCCGGTATATGATTTATTTATCATTACATTCTTACCTTAATATTAGCATGTCATTTAATAAAAGGGTTAAGTTTAATCTGGAGTCTAAATTTGCCGACAGAAGGCCACCAGACCTTAATGATGTAAGAGTCTCGCATGACTCTCCAAAGATGTTGAACGGAGTAAGACATCTCACTCCCACTGTTTTATCGTGTCCAACACAAAAGCGGCACAGTTGATGTTATAGTCAACAAAAACATTTCAGAAAATTTTAGAAATGGTCAAAACAATAATACTGATGCTTCAGTTTTACGTTACAGACTTTTCTACACAACTTTGGTCTAAATACTTGCAAATAATTAACAATACAGTTACGTAACTAATCCGAGGTGTACATCGTACTAGATTAAACGATCTTCGGCACATACGCCCAGCCTCAGCACCAGCGCATCCTCTCTCCGCAGGGTTTCCCCTCGGTCCGCACCAAGATAACTAGAAACCATGAACGGGACGAGGCCTTAGTGACGCGGACAAACACTGCTGCACGACCTCGTTCTCCTCCTCGAGCTCTTTCTCTCGCTCTCCGTTATGTCTGTGAGCCTGCCGCCCCTCCCGCCATGCCCGCTGCTGATTGCTACCTGCCGCCGTTCTTGTTCCTCTTTCTCTCATCGCTGCTTTTGATTTCTTGCCTGGATGGGCTGGTGAGGGCAGCGGAGGAGGGCGGCGGCCTGCCCTCCTCCTCTTCCTCCTCATCCTCGCCCAGGGACAATGGCCTCACAGCTGCGATCGCGGACGCAGACACGGAGCCATTTCTCACCCCCTCGGCTCTGGTAGCAGGTAAACAAACACAAAGAGGGTCTGCTGGGGGCCAGTCATTGTTAGAGAGAATGAAAATTAGCTGTGAAATAACTGAAATAGATTATCTGCTTATGTAAAACCAACGATATAGCTGTTTTAAGAATAACACAGTAAATAGGCTTATTTTTAAAAAAAAAAAAAAAAAAAAAAAGCTAGATTATAAATGCAAATATGCTTTTTACTCACAGCAGTTCAACTAGTCTAAAAGGATTAAGATGGTCAGTATAATGTAAGGTTTGAGGGATTAAAGTTTTTATATTATTGTATTAATGGAAGAACGTGATAATTTCTGGCTGCTCTGCTGATGTTTACTCTGAGTTTCTGACCTAATTAAGGCCCTACAGCTTTAAAACCAAGAGCTTATATTTAAATGCTTGAAGACAGATTGACTGTTCAGCTCCCGCTCCAAAGAACTAACATGGCTAAATAGGGAAAGGTTGCAAAGTAGCTGTTCTCTGCTGTCACTTGGTTTTGATCTATTTTTCATCTTCCCAGCTCAGCTGTGCTTGCCTCATCACTTTTTCATGGCGAGAGAAAGGTTACCAAGCTCCTCTGAGGGGATGCACGTGATGCTTCAATCTTGCAGATAAATCTTTTTTTTCTTCTTCTTCTTCTTGCATGCTTCTCTGCAGAGCCCCAGTTTGCCCTGAAAGTGCTGGTGAGAGATCTGGTGACCCGTCAGCCACTGTCGGGTGCTTCAGTAGATGTTTATGTTAACCATTCTTTAAGGAGTTCAACTCAAACAGGAGAGAAGGGGGAGGTTCTGCTTTGGGTGGAGTACACTCCGGGTCTCAGTCTGACTTTGCTGGGTAATATGGAAGGGTACATCCCCACCCCCCTTCCATGGAGCACCACCAAGAGACCGAGTAAGTGACAAAGGGATTCTTGTGTTAAATAAGTCTACAACTGCGGCAAGGGAGGCTTTATTAGTGGGTTTTATTTACTGTATCCACAGAAACCCTCACTCGCACTCACAACTGCATTATTTATGATCATTACAGATTAATAAGCTGTCTGCAATGGCACAACTTGTCTGATGTTGTCATTTTATCGACTGTTTGTGGAGTTGAGGTGTCTGCCACCATCTTTGTCATGTGCAGGATCAAACACAGAGGGGGGTGGGGGTCTTAGTCACTCTGATCTCATGTAGCTGCAAGAAAGGGGCCTCCATCTATTGTCCCACTCCCTCCCATGGGTTAGAATATGGCAGAGAAGCAGCAGGAAATAGGTGGTTTAAAGGGAGGATGGAGAAAGGGGGGGCTCTGCATCATCAGTGGCACCTCCCTTTTGTGCTGCCTGAGCCAGACAAGTGAACTCTAACAGGAGCCTTGACAATGATGACGCCATCTGCTGGAAAAAAATCAGAGGAGCCCATAGATTTTCTGTGTTTGATTTGCAGTTTTTTCTGCTGTGACGCTGCTGCTGCTCCCTCACAGTCAGGGGAACATCTGGTTGTTTGAAGACTCAGTGTTAATCACGGGGAAGTTACCTGGTAAGTTCTTAGAGAGGAAATAACAGCCTTTTATAAGTGGCATATCACATTTAACCCCTATAAATAACAGCAGCATGTTGGGGTGATAAAATTCGACAACACTGATTTTTATCCCATCTTGTTTTCACAGACAGCTCCTCCCAACCAAAGGTGAAGTTCCCCAAAAACCTCCTCACCATCCCTGATAAAAGCAACATCTCTTCAGTGATGGCGTACCTGACTGTGCCACAGCACCACCTGGCAAAGGATTGCATGAACTGCACCCCAGGCATCATCAGCAGCAGATCAGGTGAGGGTTTCATACACCCTCAAGTTTATTTCCACATATTCTTCATTAGTCAAAATAAAAAAAAAAATTGATATGAATGCAAATGATATAACATTTTGTGTGATAAGAATATTTTAAAAAGTCATGAAATGATAAATATAACCTTAAATTGCTGTGTTACGTGACCTGAATGACCTGAATTATTATAAGGCAAATTTATTTGTATAGCATGTACAAGACAAATAAAAGTGCTTTACATAAAACATTAAAAACATTACAGGTGGTGCAAAGCTGTAACTACATCACAATATTGGAGAAAACAAATAACTAGCTTAATTGTACCTAAACAGTTCTCCATGGCACACCTAAAGTAAATTCAGAGCTGTTCTTGAACCACAGGTGGTTCAAATGTGACCCTATGTGGTTTTGCACATGTAAGACATATGTGACAAACATGCAGAACACATAATTTGCACATGAGAGATATGTGGTTTGGAAATATTTTCATGGTAGTAACATTTAAAACCCACATAATGAGAAACCCATATAACCATGTGAAACGCATGTAAATTCTCACATGAAACCCAGATAATCTCATGTGAAACTTATGTGTTTTTGTATGTTAAAATAACATTAAATATGACCAAAACCACATGGGTTTCACATGTTATTACCATGAAAATGTTCCAGAACCTCTGTGTTTTCCATGTGCAAGAATGTGTTTCACATGGACAAAACCACATTGTTTTACATGTGAAACACATGTTTTTTTTTGTAAGGACATGGAGTAAAAGCTTGGTCTTTGCACCTTTAAATGCAAGCATGCTCAAATATTTTACCCAAACATCCAGAAAGACCAAATGTTTCTAGGAACAAACTGGAATAGTAGTGACAGACTAGTCATTGCCATGCCAACTACATCGCTTCACTTTGTCTGAAGTGTAGATTAAAGTTTTGCTGCCAGTATTATGTCATTTTTTCACTTCAGAAACTTTGAACCAGAGCACACGTTTATGTTTATTACAGGACACAATGCAATAGTGCTCTACGCAGAATTTTTCCTATACAAACAATTGGCATATCCTCATTTTCTGAATGTCATGGGCCATTTTTCTGCATCAGTATTAAACAAGTTCAGTTACAGTTAGCTCTTGAAAATGTGGCAGAGGACGGACATAATGCTGCATTGTGGACTCTTGGCTGTAGATCTGACACATCCACAGTTTCAAGAGGGGTGTAAATGAAAAGCTAAGGAAGCTGGTTATGTTTCAAGAATGTTTACATGCAAACAGGACTTACAAGAGGAAGGAAACAAGAAAGATTAGTCAAAGCTGCTGGATCATTTTACATGATTCAACAGGAAATTTATTGAGGAAATTTATTTTTGGGGATTCTTTGGGAACAAGGAGGCAAACCTAAGACATAAAGGTATATAACTGTCTTTCACAATTTCATTGCCTGAACTCCTCTGCAGTCTTCAGAAGCATTGAGCTGAAGGCAGTAGCAGCCATCAGTGTCCTGCTGTACTCTGATGGCAACGAGCTCCAAGTTCGGGGGCCCATCCAGATCAGCCTGCCACTGGGACACAACACACACCTAAGGGCATCTGATACGGTGCCAGCTTGGGCCTTCAACCTGAAGACAGGTAGGAATAAAACTTATGGAAAAAGCACCTTGCAAAATATGACTGACACCATGCTTAAATGCCTGCATTGATGCTCTCTGAAGGTGCCTGGGAGAATCACGGTCTGGGAATAGTTAAGACAGTCGGTGATGAGCTGGTTTGGACCTACACTGCCTCCCATCTGGGCTACTGGATTGCTGCCCCTCATCCCTCATCAAAAGGTACAGTATCTACCTTCAGTATCACATATAGATGCTGTTTGTAAGACGCTGAGACATATTTCAAACATTTAATCTTTTAGATTATCTTGGACATGTTAGCTCTATGGACTTCATATCTTACCACACCTACCTGCTGATGGGAATACTGGCAGGAACACTGGCAATAGTTATTGGATTTCTGTCCTTGCTTCTGTGTCACTGCGGGTAAGAAATCTACCAGAGATTTTATCAGTTCATATATGTGAAACTATGCCTTATTAATTCATATGTTGGTTGAGGTCCTAAAATGTTTTGTTGTTCACATGTCCAGAGGTTCCCACCGAGAGCCAAGGAGGAGGAGGGCTCGCTTCTCCAAACTCACAGTGGTGAAGAAAGACCAAACCACCTCCACCCACATGGAGGAGGGCTTATTGTTCCAATCTGGTGACAACAGCCTCGCCTCCTGCAATGTCCAGAGTGAGCCATCATCCACACCAAGGCACAAAGCCAGTTACAACATCTACGTGGAGGATCCCGGAAGTCTCCCAGCAGCTTCTTTTTATGAGAACATCGCTTCAGACCGGATGAAGGGACCCCAGCTGCCACCTCACTACATCAATAGTGAAGAGGTGGCTCGGATACGGGAGAAAGCAGAGCAGAATCGGGCCAACATGAACGACAGTTTCTTTCCAGATAAGCTGGTTCACATTTACAACCAGCCGGTTGCTATCATTCAGGCGCCAGAGCTGTTCGGTGCTCAGGAGCAGCTGTCTAGCTGCAAGTCTGCCACTTTTCCCAGAAATGGAGTCGAGTATGATGCTCACTCAGAGCCTGCAAGCCAGGACAACTACACCCAGACACTTCCCAAAGTCCCTCACCACCAGTCCCAAGGTAGGAGCAGACCACAGCAGAGCAACCAGGATGACCCCCAGCCTCTGGAGACTCCTCCACCAGGACATGGCCCTAATACTGGGGTTTGGGGGCGCTACAGTAACCTCCTTGAATCCTCCGTCTCTGTGCCTGGGACTCTAAATGAGGCAGCTGGCATGGAGGCCTTCAGTGGTGGGCACGGTGTGCCCAGTGAGCTACAGGGGATTTCTGAGCGCACCTTGCTGGAGCTGACTCGAGGAAAGTCCTCATCGTCTCACCCCAGGGCCTGGTTCGTCTCCTTAGATGGAAAACCTGCTGCCCAGGTTCGCCACTCCATCATTGAACTCCAGACTCGCCACCGCCCGCCCAGTAGCAACGACACCAGCTTGGACTCGGGCGTGGACATGAATGAGCCTCAGCAGAACATCCGTGAGACAGAGCGCGAAAGGCCTTCGATAAGGGGCTCCTCGCTGCAACATCACGGCCGAGGGGGGCGGTATGGCGAGGAGCAGGATCTGAGTAGTAGCGAGAGTGGCACCACTGCCACCTGTACACCAGAAGACCCTTTCTTCAGGAACATTTTAGACGGGAGCAGTGGGGCTATTCCCAATATTCCTGAAGAGCGGGATGGCATGGATACATCGAGCGCTCAGGAGGACAGTGAGTCGAGGGGTACGCCGCCTCCTCGGCGCCTGAGGAAGGTGAGGGAGAAAGGGAAAGCAGAAAAGAGGAGTACAAAGCATGTCAGGGAAGGCAGACCTCTGACCAAAAGAAGTTAGACCACGATTCTTTGAAGGCTTCAAGATAAGCATTTTTCCATTCATGCTGAGTGTTTTATATTCACACAGGCATTGTTGTTGTTGAGTTCTGTGATTGTACAACTCTGCCAAAGAAAGCATAAGCTAGCTCAAAAAATCTACAGTGTGTAATATTTGAGCATTATGCTGCTGCTGTTAGATTAAGTTTGTGCACCTTGTTCTCTTGTTACCCCGAATCTGAAGATCACCAGCGAGATTCTTCACAGCAAGCGTCCTCGTGAACACGATATCCCACAGTTTCTAGTACTGGCATTATAGAGGGTGCCTTCTTACTGCCTGTAATCATGAAGCGCGCTTATTAGACACAGATATTTGTCTTTATTTAATGGAAATCTGGTAAGTTTGCAGGATGGACACAGTGCACTTATCCTCACCAAAAATGCCTGCTGTAAATTAAATAAGAAGCTTTTCCAATAGCTCACGTCTGATTTTGAAATCCCACTGCCTCAAATTGATCTAGCTTCAACTTTCCACTTGACTCCAACACTAAACAGGAAGGAATTTTGGAGTAAAATGATGTACATTGTAAAGCTAAGCTGCCATTTTGAAGTTCACACTTGATATTCAAGGTTTTCTGACTACAGTTGTTCTTGTATGCATGAGATTGAATGTGTCCTTGTGTGTATGAGCATGTTGTGCATTTTATGGTAGAGCTAAAATAACATAATCATAGTTGTTAGATTACTTACTAGGTGATTGAATTATTTATTTTACCGTCTGGTTTTGAAAGAGACTGCTCTGCTGCCAATTCGATCTGTTCCAGTCACAGGTGTTCAACACAGTTAACGGCATGGTTTAGTCAAGGAACTTCATATTATGCTCACTTAAGCTAAAATATACTTGCTTTTAACCCTTTAAGGTGCAGCTAGGAGTGGTGGTGTATTTTGCATTTGGTTGAAGCAAAGTTTGTGCACATCCTCAAAAATGAACTTAGACATTTGCAAGCTGCAATATGAGAGCAACTGCTGGGGAATTCGGGATATGTCAAAACCAGATACAAGGTCTGAGGATTGTTTGTAGTTGATCTTTTTTTTTTTTTTTTTTTTTTTTTTTTTATCTGCCATGATTGCAAAACTAAACAAATGCTAACTTCACCTCATGTTTATCATTTTGTTTACACCCTCTAAATTTACCAGCTGAATTCTCTGAGGGGCTCCCTAGTGGAATCCTCCGGTAACAAGTGAGTTCACAAGCAGGTATGTGAACAATTACGCTAACAACATTGTCGGGTGTCTATATGAATGCAAGGTTAAGATGCAAGTATATTATCTGCGTTACAAGTTTGTTATTTTATTCAAGGGATCTAATATTTTTCTCATATTGTACATTGCTGCTGCACATCTTCTCTTCTGTTTAAAATCTTCTGTTTTAGCTCCTTAAAAGCAAAGTGACTTTTTCTCATTCTTTGTTTTAGGTGTGCCAAAGTAGCCATTCTGCAGGCTTTATACAAATGAAATACATGGCAATATCATTAAATAACATTAGGAAAGCCCAGACTGCCTTCAGACAGTTCAGAGCATCATCTTCTATGTAAGGAATACATTTTTTTCAGTTAGGACTTTCAGATTCATCTTTTATAAGCACTTGTCTACTGAGGGAATTGTCATATACAGTGTTATGCTTTGTAAATACTTTTCAGACAACACAAAAGCTGTGCCTTGGAGATCTGCTAAAACTATATTTAGTTTGTAATCAGCATTACCATCAGAATGTAATTTCATACTTAAAGAGGTAGGTAAATGTTTGAACTAATCTTTCTATTCAAAATAAACTCAAAACACACTGCAAAATATTTTGCACTGGTAGGAGAGTTGGCTAATTAGCTAATCAACCATCTTTGTCCAGCAACAACTGTCTCCATCTGGTTTGCACATATAATATTAAACTAATCTGAGTATAAGTTGGTGTCCAACTAAAATGAAAACAGCAGATTTTCAAGTGCACATTGCATATGATCAATTTTTTACAGATTGTGGCTAACTTTACAAAAATTTCTACAGAGAAGAAACAATTATATATATATATATATATATATATATATGCATTCTGTCAAAATTTGTTGAAACTTTACTGTGAAATTTAACCAGGGATAAAATACTGTGCATCCCTGCTTAGACGCTTTGGCTAAATCTGTGTACATGTCCCTGCTAAAGATGACTTTCTCCAATTTTCCCAGCAAAGTACCACAATGAAGTTAATATTTTAGCTTTCTATATTCCAGTCAGCCTGAGCTGAAGTTTATGGTTGGTGCTAACACACTCAGCTACGTTAAACACTGCAAACATGTACCTTCTTAACATGCTAATGCTTGTCATTAGCATAGTGATACCATTTAGCTTGTAGCGTAGCTTTCAGAGCTGCTAGCAAAGCTACAAACATAAATATTTAGTCAGAGGTGTGTTTTATTTTAGTACAATGTCAAAATTAATATGTCTTGTGTGAACTGACATGGCAGCTTAAAATCTGAGTCATAGTTATGGCACTTACAGCTTTGCCATATGTTTTGAGTCGTAAAGGCAAAAAAAAAAAAAACAACACAAAACAAAAACAAAATCAATAATATGGTAATATGACAATGAAAAATGATTAACCAGGATGTAGGAATATTTTCACCATAAACTTTTCTACAGCAATATTACCAGTAAATCAAATTTTAAGATGACTTATCTTTTAGTCTTCCATTATGGTACTACTGTTACATTATTTCGCTGATGAGTTGACTAGCTTTGATTCTGTACATTCATACATGTTCTTAGTATGTATATTGTAAACCAACATTTTCTGTAATACGTGACAGTGATTTTACTAATTTGTGCTGTTTTTGCTTCTAGTCATAGTGATCAGACGATTTCGATTTTGATGCTTTTGTGTGGAATATGTTGTGGATTCTTTCTGGGTTAACACAGAGTGTCTTTTCAAGGAAAGGCTAGGCCTTTTTCATTTTCCAAGTAGCCACAAACTGACACAAACACTTCATCATTTTGTGTAATCATACAAGAAAATATTGTATTTTTTCTTGTTAGCTTAAAAACACCATGTATTTAAGCTTCAACAGCATTACAAGGAGAAGTCTGCTGATAATTCTTGACAAAACAACCCTACTGCCACTCCGGTTTTCAAGTAATCCTGCTGAATGTATCTGTACTGATTTTGATGTGATCTGTAGTGTGCTCCTCCTGTGTTTAGCCATCCAACCTCACAGGCTTCTGTTTCTTCCTAAACAGACACCTCTTGTGTTTACCTCTGTAATAATAGTAGTGTCATTAGTCTTGCTTTTTTGTGCACTAAATTAATAAACTTACTTCATACCAAATATTCAGTGAGGCCTTTAATTTACTACACTGTGCTCCAAATGATGCTTGCGTTGTTTTTCCTGTCACATTTTTAAGAAAGTCACAGTTTCCATACAGTGTGGGAGAAAGAGGGATCTTTCTGCAAATGATAAGCAAGAAATACTGCAATGCCTTGTGAAAGGAATGAAAACATTGGACATTTTACCAAACCTAAGCAAAATCATTGTGATGTTAAAGGTTTTTAGTGTGATTAAAAGAGCCAGATTTGTTCTGATAAAGGCATATCAAGGAGTCTGTCAGGCAAATGCATTGTATTAAGAGAGCAGCAGTTAAAAGTCATTGATCAGCAGCAGGCTGGTATTTGAAGTTGCTTGTGTCTATGAAATCCCAAGAACCTATTGATATATAAAGCTGTATTTTAGCCACCGTTAACCAGTGATCACAAAGGGAAATATATGCAGTGGACTCAGAAATACATGAAGAATAATTTTCTGTTGTGTTCACTGACATATGCTGTGCTACTCTGGATTATCCATATGGATGGAGTTCTGGATAGCTGGTGGATGGTCACCATGCCTCGACAAAAGCTGCCAGGTAAGCAAAGTGATTGTGGCGTGATGTTTTGGGCAAGAACAGAGGCACTGCTTGCAAACAAGAAAACAAGGCAAATGCTTGGGGCCCAGAACAAAGTCTTCGAGAGCCAACCAACTTTGAATCAAGACAGAGCAGGATCAATGTGGAGAGTTTGCAATGACAGTGGCTGACTACTACAGAAGTATTGTGTCTGGCAGTGACAAAAGAAAGATATAAAAACACAGGAAGAGTAAAGATGACACCAAGACAGTGGTGAGTAGAGCATAAAATCCAGAAGCTAATTTAGCACAGAGCTCAGTCTTTGCTCCTGAAGACTATTTGGGTGTCAGGAGGCTGAAAATAAAAAGAAATAACTTGGATAATATTTCAAATTAAAGCTGTCTAGTTCAGCTAAAGTGTAAAGCTAAGAATGTTAAGTTATAGAATTCATTGGCAAAAAATCTAATGTACTACTAAAGCTCATGGATGAAATGTATTATGTACAAGTGGTGTTTATATTTTATTTTCAATGTCCAGTAGAATTCATGCATCTGAAAACTAATTATTTATGTGCTGTATTAGCTGTAAATGTAATCCTAAAGGGTCATAATGCAGTTTTCAGCACATAGTTTAATCTTCTGTATTGGAACTACACTGAAAGATGTTGCCCCTTGTAAATTAAATGAAAAGAGTAAATAATAAAGTAGAAGTCAATAGAAGTGAAAGCTGTCAAAGAACATTAAAAAGTTGCATTTGAAGAATTTAATGCTGTAACAACACCTTTAAAGTTAATATTAACATTTTATTGTCATAGTTATAAGTATACAATAGCATAATATAAGGGCAATGAACGCTGGTTGGTGGCCCCCTGTGAAATTTTACTTGGGGCTTCCAGAGACCCTAGAAACGCCTCTGGGCAAGAATTATGGGGGTTAGGCCCCTTTAGGCAGAAAATATACTTGCTTTTAAACCTTGTGTTTGTGGAGGCATTCTGCTTGTGCACAATGTTTGGCACTGCAGGATTCTACTATGGGGCTTGTTAAGAGAACTCAGACCAGAAAGAGCTCCTGAATTTGTAGGTAGGTGTAAACAAGACTATAAAAATGGTGACAAGATAATATTTGGTTTTCATTTGGCAAAAAAACTGAACGTACTGAAATAGTAGATGATATGTAAGACCCTTAAAATTAAGACGCCGTTTCTTTTGTGTGATTTTTACTTCTGTCGACTGTGTGACCTTAAATCTGGTCAAACTGCACCCAGCAGCTTATGGCAGCTTGTAAATGTGTGGCGTATTTTTGAGGACTAATGAAGCCTTAAACAAATGCAAATTACACAAGGCAGCCACGATAATCACACATAATTAAACATCCATTTCAAATGTTGTCAGACTTAGATTATCGGGCTGTTTTTATCCCGGTTTTCCCCCTTCCCGACCAAGGACAGCAAACACCTGATTATCTTAAGTTTCATAAAATTATGATAATTTTTTAAGATAATCTTATAAATTATCCTATAAAATTATCACTTGGTCTGAGGTGTCTTAAGACCAAATCCGTCCCAACAATCAGCTCTGAAACGGGGCGTAGCCGACAATCAGAAGCATTGAACGTGTTCAAGATTTATGACCAAAAGTCTTCGTGTGTATGGAAAGCCGACGACTCCTGACTTGTGACTCTATGGGTTGTGATGTGGAACCGAATGTAGCCAATCAGAGAGTGAGCTGACTGAGGAGCAAGGAAGGATGTAAAGTCCAGCTTTCTGAAAACTGACAAAAATATGCACATAAAGGATGAAGATGGATAGGCTAGAAGGCTCCATCAGTACATGTATGCACAGATCACAGAGGGCGAGCCATTTTAAAGGTCTAAATTGTCACTTAAGAGCTTATTGACAACATCCTATAAGGGGTAGATATTTTTTACACGTATTGGTGCACAGAAGGAGAAAACAGGTTTTTAATTTCTGTTACTACTGCTACTTGCTGTAGACTCCTTAGTTGTGCATTGTTGGTGATTTGAATATCTGATTATGTATGGATCTGTGAAATATTGCAATGTAAATAAATACATTGCATGAGTAATAAATTTTAGCAAAGTAAGATTTCACATATTGGATTTTTTTTTATTCATCAAAAGGCAGACAAGATAGGGAGCTGTGTACAAAAATCCTAAATACTGTATCTGAATTTTCATTTCTTAAAAACATATTTAATGTTTTGAATCTGTCATGAAGAGTATTCTAAACAACTGTATTCAGTCATTTGCATTAGTTATTTGGGAGAAAAAAACCCAAACTGCATATGCATAGTAATTAGAAACAGTGAAAACATGACTCAAAATTACAATATACTGTTATACTTCAAGAATGAAGACTTAAAAATCAGAACTAAGATTAAATAAAACTTTTCCTGACACTATCTAATGACGCATACGAGATGTTGAAAGCTTTAGTGTTGCTCCTCATCAGCTGCAGTTTGGCCTACCTTTTGTCCCAGCAGCCATTGCCCTGTTGAACACGTAGCTCTAATTTTTTTATTTATTATTTTTATCATAGTCCTTTTAAATATTTGTGTTTGTGACTGATTGTTCTTACTGCTGTACAACAAATTACCCTCACAGAATTATAAAGATTCCTCGAACCTTGAACCTGGCAGGAGAGGTCACATTAGTAGGTGTCTGGTTCACATCTACACAAAACTAAAAGGACGGCCTCTTTTCCTGTTGCCACTACAGTGCATCTTATATCCAAGGCAGAGGTGTTTTGTTTTTTTTTTTTTAATTGATGCCTTGTTGCAAGCTTGTTTAGCAGTGCTGCTTTCCATCCGTTAGCTTTTGACCTTCTTATGACTTGTCCTCACTGCAATGTGTAAGGACTGCTTGCCTGGTGATTTACCCCGATGCACAACATGGGTTGATAAAAGGCCCATATTACTTTCCCCATGTTATCTCATGGCTAAAATGTTTATTTACTCCTCTGAAATTAGTTTATTTTGGTTCTGACTGCTACTAATCATTTCCATTTTTCAATTCACACTATTTCAATGCTGACCGAATAAAATAATGGGCAGGTATTGGTCTTTATTACCATGTGATATCATTGTTGTTTTAGTGCAAAAGGTATCAACCAGGGACATGATGTATTAGACTCTACACAATGTTTTGAGTCTATCAAATATGATACAAAGGCTTAAAAAAAGTTTTATTAAAACAAAAATAATCAGACATGGGTAAAATAGTTCATTTAAAATCACTTCTGGACAAGGAGCATCCTGACAAAACAGACAAAGTAGTCCTCCCCTTTCTGGAAAGGCAGGAGGCCAACCTCGGAGAGGCAGTTCCATCTCTGACTCTTCTAGTTGTGGCAGACATCACATATCCATCCAGGGGGCAGGAGTTTGAGGCAAGCAGGATCTGGTCCACACAGTCCGCGTGGAACTGAAGAGCAAGATGTTTTTTAAACATTTAGTAATATACTGTTTAGAAGATAATGCAATCACACATCCCAGTTACCTTGTGAAAGCAGGGCAGAGCCCGTATGAGCTGACCCAGGCTGAAGCCCCTCAGACAGAGCCGACATTGCTGCCCTTCGTCTAAGAGACGAGACCTTGATCTCACTCTGAGAGCAGGCAGGCCCTTCAACATACTGTCTGATAAAGGATCTGCAGCTGCTGCAACAGTACTGAGGAAGAAACGAGGAATACTTAGTAACAACGTGTAGAAAGTCGGTGATGTGGAAGTCTGACAAACTTACCCATCATGGTAAAGATGGCAGTTTGCTTCCTTTGCCTCCCCTGATGAGTCTTCCCCAACACGGAGCCACGGCTTTGTCCTTCTCTGTTTCAGGTTCAAAGTTGACGGTGATGTTATGAGTTAGCATACAGTATACATAAAACCAATAAAAGTGATGTGAAAGCTTAAGTTCCATAAATATTTATGTGACAATTCACTGAAAGCTGCTAGACTCTAATGACTTACTGTTCTTGAAGCTAGGGGATGCTGTGAGTGGCAGCCCCTCTTCACACATTTTTCACACAGATAGAAATTACTGCAGACCATGCATCTGGACAAAAACACAAATTCTAGATTACAGTTAGGAAGTAGAAAAATGTGATAGATTTAACAGGAGAGCATCCGCAGTTTCAGCTAAACTGGTTTTGGTGCAGACAAGCTGCACATTCAGTGAGTGTTTTGCTTTTTCACCTGTTGCTGAAGTTAATGCTAGTGAGATGTTAAAAGACTGAAGTGTGCATCGCTGGGCCTCTGTTAGCTAAAAGGCTTCATGTTGTGTGAAATGTTGATTTGGAGCTCGTAGGAAAACCGAGCACGCAACCGACCGAATATGAATTATATGAAATGATTACCATTTTTAAATGAGATTTTTTGATGTATGATGAATTTAAAATCATTTGAGCCCTACAATTTATGACCATTTAAAGGGCTTTAATGTTTCATTTGGAGGTGGCAGCATTAGAAAAAGAAAGCAATTTAAAAATCAGTGACTTCATTTAAACAGATGCCATGTTGAGGGTTTGACCCTGATTTGATGGTGAGGTTTGCCAAATTTCTATAAGATTCTGAAAATTTAACTTCTAAAAAACAAACTTATCAGCTATTATTTTTTAACTTGCACACAGAATGAAATAAGCAATCAGGCCACTTGAAATGGTTTCTGTTGCAGCTGACATTCAGTTTTCCACATTTTGCTTTATCTAAAACATAAAATACATTGAGTCATCTTCACTTTAGAACAGCTAAACTTTATAAATGCTTTCTAAGCAATTTCTTATAGACTAAAAAATACTAAATGTGTAAAACTTGAAGGGTGTAAAATGCCTGGAATTAACAGGGTCATACCACACTTGTGACTGTAGTGAGCTTACTTGAAACATCTGCCAGTGACAGGGCAGACCTGGCAGCTGTGGCAGCGCACCCCCAGGTGTCTGTCTGGCCTCTGCCTTTCAGCTCTGGTGAAGAGACTTAGAGAGTTCTTCACCTGCACGTGGAGCGACTTTAAAGAGCTGAAGTTATTCCTGCACAGAGGACATTTCACCATCTTCTGCATGTCTGAGAGGTTTTGGTGATTTGCCCACACTTTGATGCAGGAGATGTGCACATTGTTGCCACAGCCGAACCTGGGAGAGACAAGGACAGCATGTGAGAGTACAGGAAATCTGTCAGCAGAATGCTGAAAGTTCTCTACTGTGGCTATCTGGAGATTTAAATCTAATTTTATTACATCCGATGTTGCATAGGCAGCTTCCTCAACAGATTGGTGCGCTGAGGTGGGACTAATAATTCTGCATGGGGTCATGTTCTGGTCAGCATGGCTATAAAAGTTAAACCAGAATATCATCCTGACACAATGATAGTGTGAAAGCTCGACCTCAACACACCTGCAAAAAGACACTGGCTGTTTTTTCTCCAGCAGCTCCTCTTGACAGATCGGACACACATCCTGGGCTTGAATCACTTTCCGGCAGACGCTTCCAGCCTCCTGGCTTGGGCCTGGTTGGCTCCGGGTCCCAGAAGCGGTAGAGGGGTCAGCATCTGTCCACTGGGCTTTGAAACAGTGTACACCCTGGAGCAACTCCAAGATCTGCCTTTCCACAAGTCCAAGCTGGAACGAGTCTAAACCAGTTATTTTTAACATGTGTATAAACAAGAAGATACCCAGGAGGATGGGCCAGCTCCCTGAAATGACCCAACAAACTTTTCACAGCAAACATAACAGAACTCAGCCTGAAACCTGTACAGAATAATAGGACCTTATCATGGTATCAAATAAATTAAAATAAAATAAACAGTTCAGGGAGCATTTTCACCTTTCAGCTAAAAGTAAATATGGCCAAATTTGTAAGAAATATTTGATGGGCCATCGTGATGTGTAGGTTAGTAAAACTGAAATCAAATAGATACATCTGAGTGAGCAACTCATGCATGATGTTGTATCCAAGATCATATTTGCTAACATGAAACAGAGATCACACCAATGTTTAGGTCAGTGTGAAGCATCGGTGAATAAATACATACAAAATCTGAAAAATAAAAAAGTTGTACACCAAATATCCACTTCAGGGTTCTTCCAAAGTTAAAACATTAACCATTTTTGTAGAATATAAAATTTCTTTTTGTTTTGAGGTCTGACAGCTAAACTTTTCACTCTGACCAGCTGTCATTTTATTTTCAAAATGTACAAAAATATATTTGTAGCACTGTTAATCTTGAGCAACCTCATTTCTTTAGAATTTGGTTTATTAGAAATTCAATATAATCTTTTAAACATGATCTAAAGACACTACAAAGCAATGACTAATTTGGCATCCAAATTGCATCCTATCAGTACTGTGAGGTCTCTCCAGCAGGCGGTTGCAAACAATAACAGTTTGACAGAAAATAGTGATTCTACACCATCAAAGTAATTCCCAAAGAGCTTTTAGCTGAGCCGATAAATACTGACTTTCAAACTTGTTGCAATCTTACAGAATCCATTTTCATCTCATGTGTTGTATCATCATTAAAGCAAACACAGAAATCACTGCATCAATTTCCTGCTTCTCAGGTGTGAGATGAAGAAATGTGGGGTGGCTCTGGATTTTCACAGTACCGTAGTCTACGCAAACAAAAGCAATCAATAAAACTGAAGAACATGCTGTTGTCTTATTTTTCCAGAGCTGCTTTGAAAAGTTTGAAAGTTTCTGTGACAAAAAAAGTCATGTTTCTATGTCCCTAATTTAGCAATAAACATAAAAAGCTAAATGAAAAATGTGGCTTCATGAATCAAAACGCAACCTAAACATTTTATATGCCTCTGTTTTTTTTTTAAAAAACTGCATTGAAAAGGTATTTTTAAAAAACAAAAAGGAAAACTTACACTCATGCTCTCTGGGTAAGCTGAATTTACACAGTAAAACCCTGGAATGACAAAGCTCAAAAGTTTGTCCTGCAGATTGTAGAGTGCATATCAAAGTAAACATTACCTTTTAACAAATTTACAGCTTTTCCAAGAGCCAAAACTGAAATCATTCTACACATTATTATAAAATACTAATTAAACAAAAGGCAAAAAAAATGTTAATTTAAGTAAAGTCTCATACAAAAGTGCTCTTACTTTACTTTTACATGTTTTGTGACCAAAGATACTCAAAAGCACATAATCAATTCATTAAAAAAAATATATATATACTTTTTGTGCAAGATTTAAAAATATTTAAAATTTTAAAAAAAACTTGCTGTGTTTAAAAATCTGTATTAAAGTAATTAAATATTTTTCTTGAATAATTGATACCAGCAGATGTGTTTGCACAGTTCCTGCTTCTTGATGAACACAGGACAGGTGCAGGTGTGCGGGTCTCCAAGGCGGACCTGAACAACATGAAGAAAACATGCTGTGCATGATTCAGTCTCTGATGTGTGTGCTTGCACGCAGAATGCCAGATCATTTTACCTTAAAATGAAGGGTCACTCCATTTTCTCCGAGCAGAAATGCTGTTGGGCCGTAGGTCTTTAACAGTTGCATATCGGTGCTGAGGGCTTGTTCCTGGTGGCTACGCACTGCATCGCTGACAGTTTTCCTCCAAGCTGCTTTCCTGTACATCCTGTTACTGCACAATGCTGACAGTTAGCAATCTAAAAACTGAGCTACAGAGTTTGGCTAGGTTGCTGATAGGGCATAACGAGCCTTAACAGGCAGGTAGGGGATTAATTGTTGCCTGATTGAACCCCAAATTATAATATAAACAAGGACATCCACATGGGTGCGCTGGCTTTGAAGGACCGCGTGGCTTGATCATTCGTTCATGTTAACTCTACCACACATAAACAACTCCACAGTGAAGTTATAAATACTTATAAAAATTTGCTTTATATCAGTTCCCCCAGTATTTTATGATAAGCCTTAAGCCATAAATCTACAATTCCTCGCCACCTTTTTGACAAGGGTTTTACTCCTATTAACATAACAGCTAATTTATAATAAATTCATGTGTATAAAAATCAAATGGTAAAAGGGGGAAAAACATTTCAAGACAACAAAACGAACTTGAAACCGAACTTACGCTGCTTGCTCTAACCATGCTAATTTATCAACTTCCGGTTAAAGCTAATACAACCGCCTGCTTCAATCTTAACGCTCATTAATTAAAGTCAGGTGTGTTACAGCTAGTCACGTCTGCTCGAGCAGGTGTCGAGCACGTGACACGGACATTTTTCCCATACAAAAAGAATGACAAAAGTCACGTGACCACTCCAACCGGGGCCTCGTTTTGGCGTCTGTGTGGCTGTGGGGTCTGCTCCTGGGTGCATGGGTATAGGGCTACTATCCTCTTGCTGTTTACAGCTTGTTTGCTTAAAAATGGAATATCAAGGCAAATTTAACCTGGTGAATTTCTACCAAGTCCATTCTCTTGCATGTCAAAACATAAATACTTGGAGAATGTTTTTTTTATTTATTTATTTTTTACAGAAGCTGGTATTCTGCCAAAAACAAGATCTGTATCTTTGATGCATGTCCACTGTAGAGCCTTGTGTTTAATGCAGCCATCACACAGTAGAAAGGCCGTCACATTTTCCAGGATGGTTGTTTTTACACATATTGTATTAGTTTAGATCTATCTATCTATCTATCTATCTATCTATCTATCTATCTATCTATCTATCTATCTATGAAATGCAGTTGTGGTATTAGAATAAGGTTTATTGAAAATGCAGAGGATATGCATTTTGATCTGCATGGGAACTGTTGCTATGCAGCTGGGGACCAGCTGAGGGCGACATTGCTAAAGAAAAATTTTTTTTTGTCTTGTTTTTGTTTTTGTTGCATGAATTTGGTAATAATGTTAATAGTGTATTGATCAATAGGGTTATTTAATAAGCATTTAAAAGTTCAAATAGAAAATAATAAAGAGATTATACTTCACTACTAAGTGGTTATTTAATTATAAAAAGGCTGTTATTTGTAGACTATTATTTGTCTATAGTTTATAAAGTTGATATAATGGATTAGAAAGGGGCAAGAAGTCAAACATATATTAACATATGGCAGATGGTATGTTTAAAATTATTATTAAAAATGTTTTGTAACATTCGTCATTACTCTCTAGGGATGTGTCTCCACAAAAGGTATGCATGTGATGTCATCTGCAGCCATAGTCAGTTTTTATCAGCTCAGCTCAGCTCAGTGTCGCCTCTGCCTCCTGTGCCAAACACACTGAAGAGCTACTTCTGAGGAAATCACACCAACAGCCTCTCATTGTTTTTATTTTTACAGCAAAGATAAAATCTCTGACTGAAGGATTATTTTTGCTTCTGGAAAACACAATTTCTTCTTGTGCAAAGGTAAGCTCCTTCTGAGTGAAAGAAAATTTCCCTCAAATTTAATTATTTTTTTATTTATTTTAAACGTTTAATTAAAGGTTAATAAATCAGCCGATGTGAAAAATATTGTTAAACAACTCACATTTATTTCAAATTGTGTACAAAATATCACAGTTCAGGGAAGCCGTGGAAACAAAACACCTGAAAATCCGTCACAGCTAACAACAAAAAGCTGCTCTCAAGAACAAATACAGCACCAATGTGTGTTTAAAATCAGGCATTTTACAGGAGAAGTGTGTAAATCTTTTTAGTTTAAGTCACCGCACTAATGTCTCAAAGCATTTACAAAGTTCAGCTGCATGTGTTTGAATATATTCAAGATATTTTTCTAAAGAAAAAGTGCTCCTGATTTAGCAGAAGATACGGGGTTTCTAGACATGTAGTTGTGTTTTTCATGCAGCCGTCTGTACATACAGACTTTCCAGAGAAATCTAAGAAAGTTTACCTCTATTATCTTTTTATTAAACTAAAAGTGCAAAAGGAAGTGCACAAGACTCATCTAGTCTCATACAATTTTAAACAATTTCTCATTTTCAACATCATATATTGTCACTTTAACACAGAAGTGCTTGCTTTAGACTTTCCTATTACTTTTAATGTCCAATAAAGAGAATCCACAGCAACTCTAACTGAAAAAAGGGGGGTATCACCACTAAAACCTAATTTCTTCCCAAATCAGACTGCAGACTTGTGCAAAAGTCTTGAGTCAGCCTTCATTTCTTTATATAGAGCTTCCAAAGAAGCCAATTTCCTTGTAAGTGGTTTTGAGGAGTTCTCCATGCTGCACAGTGAAGCATAAAAACAATTAAAAAGGTTTCTAACTCAATGGATGAACCATTGATGTGTCAACATTTAATAGACAACTTAATGAAGAATCTATTAAAGTTTTTCTCTTTATGAAAAATACCAAAATGACAGTTTGACAGACATAAAATAATATTTTTGCAGCAAGAAAGTGATTCCCAAAGAGCTGTTTGCTTGTATATCTTAGCATGGTGTGCAGTGTTTCTTTAAAAAATCCAGATGCAGGGACCTAAAAGCTGTATTTGGACCTTCATCCCTCTACTAGTGGCCTCATCAGAAGTGGCCTCCCTGAAAGTGAAAAAAGGAGGAAAGGCTGAGGTATGTCAAATAACACAAGAAGTGAACTGAAAGTCAGTGGCAACCAGTCTTATGGAGAGATGAATCCTCCCCAGAGTCCTGATCTCAACATTATTGAAACAATGTGGGATGATAATATCAGAAAGAAACAGACAAAAAAAGCAGCCAACATCCCAAGAAGAGCTTTGAAAAATCCTTGAAGAAGTCTGGAGAACAATTCCTGGAGACTATCTAAAGAAAGGAATTAAGCTGTGTGCGTTGAAGTTGTAAGGTGGTCATACTAAAAAAAAGATTTTACTGTGCAGCAGACTGACTTGACAAGGAAAACAAACTGCCACCTGATTTTATCATGCTAAATACAGCAAATGTCATCATTTCCACTGCGCTAACCCCAACGCCTTATCTACAAAAAGTCAGTATTTCTGCAGATTGGAGATAAACCTGAGATGCATCATTTTCATCTCTGCTGGTTTTGAGACAGTTTTACATATATGTCAATGCTTACATGACAAGCTTGACATAGTAGCTCAAAATGTGGACATGAAGCCTCAGCACTCAGAAGTGTTGGTAAAATATGGCCTATATTTCTGTCTTTTGGCTCAACCTTGGTAAAAGCTGCTCAACATGCATAATGCAGCATGCAGGAAGGAAGCTGTGGGAAGAAGAGGAAGCAAAAGGGCCAAATCGGTAACCTTGAGGTTCAAAAAAAAAAAAGGGGGGGGGGGGTGGGGGGGGGGCTAAACACTAAAACTATAAATTTGTAAACCGTTTCACACACTGTCATGTTTATATGACATTTAATTGAAGTGAAGGATAAGGAAGCAGGTCATGGTCTTGTCTTCAGTTTTTTTTTTGTTTTTTTTTTAAAAAAAGCAGTTTTGAAAATCGGTGACAGAAATGGTCAAAATACACCATACATTTGCAATGCATGTTGCAAAGTTAACCAAGCACATGAGAAGCAAAAGAAACACGCAAAACATGCAAAAAGCTCAAACGTGTGATTTAATGGGTGTGACAGTGCAGAGCACGTGAACTGGAGAGTGAGCTCCTATCAACACATTGTGTGCTGCTGCAGCTCAGGAAACACTTGGGGAAAAATATTTCCAATAGTGGTGAAATTTTCCCTATTCTTCCAAATCCAATAAAAATAACTCCCAATGAATGATAAAAAATATCCCCCAACTGCACAGCAATGGACCCTTGTAGGCCGAGTGCATAAAGAGTTAGTAAATTTGAGATATTTTTGTCTTTTCTTTAGAAGATGAAGATCAGAGCACAGATGGATTTGAACATCATGTTTCTCCTGACCCTTTGCACCCTCAACAAGGTATAGTTTTATGGATTTTTTTTTACAATATTTAACTATTTTTTAAAAGAGTTTATTGTATGTAATGATGCATATTTACCCAAAAGCTCTTCTTTGCATTGATGTAACTTTACAACATTTACATCTGTCATTTATTATGTAACCTGTCATTTATTATGTTATTTACTATAAACACTGAAGCTTTCCAAGAACACATAAAGTCAGTAAATCCCTTTGCTCTGTCACTTGAATACAAGATAATTTATGTTTTTTTTCTGCTTTTCTTTACTGGAGCCTTCTTTTGTTGCACCACTTTTCTCTTGAAAAACTCTAAAGGTAATCTATTTGATCAAAGTTTGGACTTTGTCAGGATGCCTTGGATTATGCTGAAATGTTCTATTTCTGTCAGGTTTTAGGAGACAATAGGACTACATCCGCATGGAACCATTTTAGTTTTAAAAAGTTTTCTGTAAGGATAGAATCATTGTAATAAATGTGTGTACATCCATACAAAACCACTAAAAATGCTGAAGTATGCCAGGCCTGTCAGTAACGCTGTAACGTGACAAAAACAGAGAAGAAGACATGGAGCATGTGCATAAACTTGCGTGATGTAAACAAACAAATAAGATAATGGTGACAAATCAAGCTAAAAAGTAGACATTTGTTCACATTTAGATTGATTTACTTTGGGACCCGATTGATAAAATTAGGGTTTTTGGATCCCATAATGGCAGTTTTATGTGGATGAAACGTCTAAACAATACAAAAAACTTGAGCAGATACACCCAAACTCGTCTGTGTGTGGACATGGGAGCCTTTTGTTATTCATCAAAGCAATTCTCACTCATAATGCTGCAGATCACATGTGTATTTCTAACGTCATCATCCAACATGCTGGACTAGCAGAGCATGTTCTAAACTGAACAATGTATTATGGCTCCTAAATCAAATTCCAGCTAAAGTAAAATGAACAAAATGTCACAAACCTACAGAATCTCAGACCTCATTGTTTAAAGTTCTGTGTCTGGTATGCACAGCATCTTTAAATGCAATCTTTTCTTTTGGAAACCATGCAGCTCCACATCATCACACTCCCACCTCCGTCCTTCACTCTTGGGACTTTGCAATCACGCTGGAAGTTCTGTTTATAATAATTTTCATAGTTTTTTTTTTTTTTTTGTCTGTCCATAACTAGATGCATTAAGTTATATATTCTATATGTTTGTTTCAGTATATGAAATTGTCCAGAAATATTGTTTACACAAGGAATAATTTATTTGCTGTTACTGAGAAATGATACTGAGTTCAGTCATGTGACATTTAAGTAATTTTACTAACTTCCATACTGTAAATGACAACTTGTCAAATTATGTAGTGTATGGATCTTAACTCTGTTCAGACTGCAATTCATTTGTGCCATTTAAAAATTATTCATAAGCATCTACTTGAATAATGTTTACAGAGTTTTACTACCTTATTTATTTATTACCATCTCTTCAGGGACAGAGCCAAGGGCTGGTCATAGCCATAGGACCAACAGTGAAGCGTTAAATAAACGATATATATCATAAAATATCACATCATCACCTTCCTAAAATAATGGCCTAAGTAATTTTTTACAAAAATTATATATTTTTTGCCTAAATCATCTTTTTGTGATGCTAGCCACCTCTGATAATGTCACCAACATCCTCAGATGAACAGATCGATTCAATGAACACGTTTACAATGAAAGAAAATAGAGGTTTCCACCTCTGTCAAATTTTCTAGCTTCACCACTGCTTCAGTTACAAATACTGTAAATTAACAGGTTTTAGACTTTCCTTTCCCCATCTCATCACATTCTGTATGGTCTATTTAATGTTCATTTATCTCAGCTACGGGTGGTGGCGACATCTGAAGAACAGTACCAGGATCACCCAAATCATCTGGCTGAACCAAAGCGGATGCAGGACCAAATTCCTATGGCCCAGTTCCAATGTTTCCAGAGGATCTTGAAAGAATCCCACAATGTTACAAAATCCACTGGTGAGTAGGAAAGCAACAGGAACCACTACAAAGTACTCAATTATAACTAAAACTGCTGCAAGACAAAAAAACAATTATGTGTGTTTAAAAATATTGGTGAACACAAGATATTAATTGGTGATGCCAACATTTTTCTTCTCAATACAATGCCATTAGTTTATGGTACTTTTTCATCAATATCAGTACTTTTTGCCCCTTAAAGGAAAATCACAATATGCATTTCACCACACTAGATGAAATGATGGCTGCATCACTTCACCTGCCTCTTTTCTGATACTCCCATCACTCTGGAACTGGATAAATCTGGACTCATCAAAGCACATGGCCTTCTTCCATTGCTCCTGTCTTTAAATGGTAAATGGTAAATGGACTTGTACTTATATAGCGCTTTTCCAGCCAGTTTGACCACTCAAAGCGCTTTACACTACTTATCACATTCACCCATTCACACACACATTCACACCCCGATAGGCACATCGGGAGGCAACGTGGGGTTAAGTGTCTTGCCCAAGGACACTTCGGCATGTAGTCAGTGGAAGCCTGGAATCGATCTGCCTACCTTCCGGTCGAAAGACGACTGCTCTTCCACCTGAGCTACAGCCGCCCCTTTATGCTCTCTAGCTAATTAAGCTAACTTGGCTAGCTGATAAGTGATTTCTTACAGCTACACAGCTGTTTAGTCCCAATCCCTCCCCTCACATTGTTCATGTGGACATGCTCTTACTTTCACAATTAAACATAACCCTGAGTTCTACTGTTGTTTTTCTTCAATTTAATTTAACCAAATGTTTGAGTGATTGCTGAAAACAATCGTTTTGACGCTTTTAAACCTGGAAGACAACATGATTGTTTAAGTAATGAGAAGCTACTCATTGCATCAATTTGGGTTAAATAACTTGTTGCAGCTAAGAGATAAGAACCCATGCAGAAATTATCCAGTAGGAGGCTCAAACCTATTTGCTTAGTTAAACACACGTTACATCTTCTTTTTTTTGTCCACACATTGTGTCTTTATTACAAAAGCGATATTAAATATGAATAAAACTTATCAACATAATCTATGTTGATAAAATACTGAAAATATGATAAAATATATTAATGAGTAAACTGAAAAAAATAAGATGTATGTGACACAAAGGACATGGAAGGAATATACTGGGATTGGTTTTCGCATTTAATTTTATTGCCTAAAACTCTTAGAAGTAAAAACAAATGACATGTTTTGCTTTGGAACAGTGTTATCACGATATTCAAATAATTATCAAATCTGATATTTTGACTGGCAGATATCAAAGTATCAACTCCAGAGTATTGATATGCCAACCATGAGGTCAAAGACCATCATTTTGTTATAAAGGCGGAAGCCCCTTTTAGTTAATGTTTTCCTTTCTTTAAAAGTTGAGAAATGTACAACGATTGTGAAAAATGTATGTCTCTTTTTCTAAACAGACTCTTAGATAATAATAAAAATATTATTAGAAGAAAAAGCCTAAACTAAAAAAGCATGATTAACATCAATAACATATCACCTGTGACACATATTTTGTTTTTTTAGCGGAACCGATGTGCAACACGACATGGGATGGGTGGCTGTGCTGGGATGAAACTGAAGCTGGAGTGAAAGAACAGAGCTGTCCAGGCTACTTTAAGGATTTTGACACACAAGGTGAATCTTTCTGCCTTTGTATAACATGAATTACCATCATATAATGTATGTAGCATTCAATAAAACAGGGGTAGCCAACGTCAGTCCTCGAGGGCACCAATCCGGCAGGTTTTCCAGATTTCCGTGCTCCAACACACCTGACTTAAACTAACAAGTCATTGTGGAGATCCTTATAGGCTGTTGGATCCATTTAATTTGAGTTAGGAGTGCTGGAGCAGGGAAATCTGGAAAACCTGCCGGATTGGTGCCCTCGAGGACTGACGTTGGCTACCCCTGCAATAAAATCTGTTGGAAGGATTTGCAAATGTTATTGGTAAAAAGATTGTAAAGTCTTCATTAAAACTGCAAAGCAAATTCCAAACTGCCAGCTTCCTGTTGAGTTTAGGTTATGGCTCCAAAAAGTTTTTTTTTGTTTTGTTTTTTTTTTTTTTGTTGTTGTTTTTTTTGTTGTTTTTTTTTCAGTATTAAGTTGATTACTTGGAAAATGATGGCCTAATATACTGACATTTAAAAAATGAAACTCCTTGCTTTTATTTTACTTATCTTTGTTGTTCAGCTGTGGCTGTGGTTAAATGCTTTATAAATAAATTGATAATGTTAAATGTTAATTTATCATTCTATCATTATGTTAAATTTTTAGTTCTTTAAATGTGTCTGAGAAGTCTGAGTTTTTTTTAGCACTTTTAGCTCCTTAATTATGTCATTAGTTTTGTCTTTTTTTATGAGGAGCACAAAAATGTAAAAAATTATATTTTAATTAATCATTTTAGGGAGAATGTGCACATGACAATGATGTAGAAAACTCGCTAGCTGTTTTCAGTTATTGTGCCAAGTTAGGCTAATCACATTCCACCTTCATCTTCACATAATGTGCAAAAATGAAAATAGTATTGATTACTTTACTTTATTTTATTTTATTATTTTTGTTTTATTTTTCTGTTAACACAAGGCACAACTTTTAAAGCACAGTTTCAGTCTAAGGGTTAACAGTCCAGGATTTTTTGTAAAACAGAATAAGAATAAGAAACTTCTTATATACAAATTTGGCCTTGACTTATTGTCCACATTCAAATGCAGTTTTTTGGCCTGGATAATCTTTTGAAAACACATTCCAGCATGAACTATTTAACTGATTTTCGGACTAGAAAAGTAGGATTTTGGCAACAACATCAGATTCTGCACAACTGTTATCCCCAATCACCCCTTTTGCTTACATGGCAACAGCAAAGTAAGACAGGGTAGTGCTGCTGCTAATATAACTGACTGCTGCTTAAAACAGCATGATCAGACCTTGAGTTGGAGTAATAACTGTGAGAAGGATAGTTTGTTGCTGAAGAATAGGTTGAACATCTTTGTATGTTCACTATCACTGTTTCCTATACATAGAAGTTGACAAGGTGCATGCACACTATATCTATGTGTTTCCACTAGAGATTTTCTTTTTTGTTATTTTTGCTTTTTTCTTTTGTAAATGGTGCTGTGTAAATATGATGTTTTTGTGGAGCAGAGGAGGAAAAAACATTAAAAAACAAATACAAACTGTATTTGTGTAGACTTAGCCTAGATGTTTCCCAAACGCTAACTCAATTCTCAAACTTGCACAGTAAAAGAAATATAGTCATAAATATAGAAACAATTGTGTCCTTGTCCCACTTTTCTAACCATGATTTACAAATTCTTGAGCAGCGATGGCATCTAAAGTCTGCACAGAGACGGGCGAGTGGGGTCTCAACCCAGAGAGCAACAAAACGTGGACAAATTTCACCAACTGCAGAGCCAACATTACTCATCATGGGACGGTAAAAAAGAACAAAGCACAACATGGAAAATTAAACAGCTTTGTTGGAGGTGCATCATCACTAATGAATGACTATTTGATGTGTTTTCTGCAGGCAGCAATGACTCACTTCTACTTGATTATGATTGGACATGGACTATCACTTGTCTCACTCCTGATATCTTTAGGAATATTCTTCTATTTCAAGTAAGTTGCCTAACCTGGAGTTAGGGTTTTGAGCTGGTTGCTTAGTTGTAAATCTATAAGGTTAAACTATGTACCTGTCTCTAATCTTCCAATTTCTGCAGGAGTCTGAGCTGCCAAAGGATAACTCTCCACAAAAACCTTTTCTTCTCATTCGTGCTGAACTCAGTCATTACAGTTGCATGGTTCTCGGTAAATAAAGAGGATTCTGTGAGTGATCAGACTTTCTATTTTTTACATAATCATGTACATATACATCATATTCGGAAAAGTTGGAATGCTGTGAAAAGTTCAATAAAAACTGGATTTTTACACATCTTCCTTCTTGCATTTGATTGCAGACAATATGAACCAAAATCTCCTTTAAATTTAATCTTATTTCTCAGTGTCCATGCTTTATTTCAGGTCTGCAAAACAATACAAAAAAGCTGGGATGTGAACAGTTTAGGATAAATTAATAAGTAATGATGTTACAACGAAACAGGCAATTAACTGGTGTTTGCAGTATCCATGAAATGTTGAATTTTTGATGAGCAAAGACATGCAGACAATCACCCGTTTTTGCAGCTGCGTGAGAAAATCCTTGAGCTGTTTAGAAATAGTATTCCTCTAAAAGCAATTGGAAGGAAGTTGTCTGTTTCTCAAAATACCGTGCACAAATTCATTAAATGTCTTAAGGAACTTGGAAGCTAGGAGGCATGTAGGATGGACCGTCACACAGTGGAAAGGCGTACTGTGATCAAACCAATCAATATTTAGGATCTTTTTTTAAAGTAAATTAACTTTGCTATGGACAAAAGGCCAGTTCAGTTGCAAAAACAATTCATGTGTTGTGATGGTATGGGGTTGTATTGGTGCCTTGAAAAGCTCCTGTGGTGGCAGCATTATTCCAGAATAGCAAAACATAGAGTTTCATATGTTCCCATCAAGAAAGCATCTTTTCCAGGGATGTGCATGCATCCATGTCAATAAGAGACATAATCACATTCTGTATTATGGAGGCATTGCTAAGGAAGAAGTATTACTGCCTGCAAAGGTGTTGCAGGTCTGAAATACAGAAATAGATTGATATTAACAAATTAAAATGAGAGGCAAAAATAAAAAATACATTGAGATTATTGTGTCTGCAATTAAATGAAAGTTTTTGTTCTATTCTGTTTTTTTTTTTGTTGCATTTTCCATATAATACCAGCTTTTCTGATATAGGGCTGAAGAACATGTGCTTACAGTCTGAATGACATTGAAGTTGTGACTTTGGTTTTCTCTTTCAGGGCAGCTGCAAGCTGCTTGCATTCATCCAGATATATATAATGAGTTGTAACTACTTCTGGATGCTTTGCGAGGGTATCTACCTACACACTCTGATTGTTGTGGCTGTGTTTGCAGAAAAACAGCATCTCATGTGGTATTATCTGCTGGGATGGGGTAAGTAAAAGCTTATGTTGTTAAAAACAGCCAAAATATTCTCTCCTGTCTTATCTACAAATGTCATAAAATTGATTTTACAGGTTTCCCACTTGTGCCAGCAGTCATATATTCAATAGCGCGTCACTGCTATTACAATGACAAGTAAGTTTTTTTGATTGTCACCACACATTTGTGAGTATATCAGGGGTTGCCATATTAGACTTCTGACATCTCCATGAATTTTACAGATGCTGGGTCAGCTCAGCCACTTCCTTGCTGTACATTATCCATGCTCCCATTTGTGCTGCATTAGTGGTAAGTAACCCAACAGTTAAAATGATTTCATTTTAAAACCCTACTCACAACCACTACAGACAATAATATGTGCTATTGTTAATTTTTTATTAAGAGGATAATGTCCAGAATGGTTTGCATTAAGTGTAGCCTGAGCCACTTTTGACACATTTCCAGCACTGGCAAGTGTTGTGAGGGGATTATAGGCGATGTTTGATGGATATGTAGCTAAGTTTAGGAAGTATCACTCAAGCTGAATCAACACCATCATCAAGGTCAAAGGTTGGCCACAAGAAAGCTGGAAGTTTAGATGTCTTATTGTCACCCTTTTGGACCTATTTATTTAAGTATCCTCTGCGGGGAGGTGAAATTGAATCAATCCAATACCGCCTAAATCCAACTCTCTCAGATAAATGTCAAACAGAAAGAAAAAGAGAAAGGCTGTGTCCTAATGTCCACCCTACTCCCTAACCCCTCGTTCACTACATAGGGCTGCACTATATAGCACACTACATAGTGCACCCATTCTGCTGGCGATTCGGACACGAAGTTGCCTATTTTTTCTTCGCCGCAAACCACGTGACTACCAGCCGTCACCACGGCAACCACAACAAGTGTCAAGATGTCATTCCAAATCCAATCCAAAGTTGTGTGTAAATATTTTTATTTTTATTTCTTATGTTGTATTTTATTCTTTGTTGCATATCTGTTCAATAAAAAATGGTTTTATGTGCCTTGTTGTGCCATGTTTAGGTTCTGCTTGCAATGCATTGTGGTCTATATTGACCCGTCTAATGACCATTGATGCTCACTACTTTTCTAGATGCATTGCGGGTAATTATGAGTGCCCTACTTTTTTCTTTCTGGACATTCGAACACTCCTACAAAATGGCATGGCCCCTATATAGGGCACTATGTAGGAGTAAGGTGCACATTCGGACACAGCCAAAGACATTTGAAGCTAACATTCTTTTCTTTGTAACCAAATCTATTATATTACGTATTTATCAGTGTTTTTATGTTCTTTAAGGCCCTCAACCAGCATAACTATATTGCGTCATTGTACATTGAGGTTTTGATGCAGTCTTTAGTCAAGCATTATAATCTCATTATTCTCACTGAGGCAGCTAACACTAGCTAAGTGCTAACTTGATTATGTAATGTAATCATCTGATAATCCAGCTATGACAAGGTCAAATTAAAAACATAAAACATGTGACACAAAACATAAATTAAAGCTTTGCCACCAATTATGTATTTATTAAAAAAAAATTTGTAGTCTTTCTTAAACAAGCTTGATTGACAGACTAGCTTACTGGCTAGGGAAGAGTAGGGTAAGATTAACCACTTTCTACTTTTTTTGTCTTAGAAGAAAGGGAAAATGACTCAGAAACAGAATGAAAACATATACCTTTATTTCAAGATGTCTAGTATCAAATTAAATGATCAGAATGTATCTCTGACAAAGCTGCCCAAAACAATGACTCCTCAAAAAAAAAAAAACTTGCACCAGATTAGGGGTAGGTTGAACCAAGTCAGTGGGTAAGGTCATCCATCTGGGGGTAAACTGACCATCTGAGTTTTATAATGTAAACCTTAGCATATTGTGCTAACAAACAGTGTTAACCGTTTTGAACTTGTGAGAACAAACCCTTAGTTATCTTTTAAACCATTTAACAATTTAATTGAAACAACTATTCAATATTCCAACTGTCAAGGATGAAGGGGAGTTTGGACTGTTGCTCCTTCCCTTGTTCCTCCCTTCTCCTTGGGGAGGAGTATTTTTCTTTCTGTCAATTCTAATGCTAGTTCACAGCATTTTTTGGAGTAAGGCCATAGAACTGCTCTGCAAGCTTCTTAACCCATAAGAGCCCGATGTGACATATTTACATACAGTTTCTGAGACATTTTGCTTCAATATATGGTATAAACTTTGTTCAAAATCCTGTTGAACACACTCTGATACTCGTCTTCTGTCCCCTAATAGATAGGGCAGAAAACCATATTATAATATTTTTAATATATCACATGGTAATAAATGGTAGATATCCCACCCAAAAAATGTTAATTTTTTTTGTTACATTTTATTAAAGGGCCAAATAAAGGCCTCATATTAAAAACATTGGACTTTTCTTACCATTTCTTCATGGGTCAGGCCTTTCTGGGTTAATATGGTTTGCTAGCCCCTTCTCCACCTGCTCTGAGAAGACCCTCTTTGCTTCTGCTGTTCCACTGTACCCGACTGTTATTTCCTTTGCCCCTCTCTTTTTCATGTACCTCCTCAATGTTGACCTATCAATATTTCTCTTTTGCAACTGATCTGATAGACTTTCCACCCCTGACATCATTGGCTGCTCTCTCCATCTCTTCAAGGGGCGTTGAGTCCCAGCTTGTTTTCCTCTTGTAGGTTCTTGGCATGATACCTTTTTCTAAAGATTAACATATGACAAACACACCAAAACAGTTGAGTATATGCAAATTAAATATAATTTAAATGTCTGAATGACTGAATTTCAGTGCTTTAAGGAGGGGTAAGTTGAACCATTGGCTTAATTTACTCCATAGCCTTTGGCTTACTTTGCCCCATAGCCACCATTTTAAAAAAAACAGGCTAGCTTAGAAATTTAAGCAAATCTTTAGTGAAGTGATTTTCATGATTTTATAGGTTAGCAAGTCACAAACATGTATGATATATAACTTTTTAGCTGGATTCATTTGCTTTGATATAACAATCATTTTATCTGATATGCATAAAATTTACTTTGACAGGCAAAAAACACTTTTTTGTATAAAAAAAAAAAATACTTACCTCTTCTCCCATGTGCTTCTCTGCATCACAGTTGGATGGAAAAAATGGGTGTGTCCTGAATTTATGTTCACTTGACAAAACATGTGCAAGGTTACCTAGATACAAGGGGTGGGTCAACTTACCCACTGGCTCAACTTACCTCACTCTCCCCTACAAGATGGCTGACTTGAATATGAGCAGCTTTTGGCTTTTAGAACTGGATAGAGATCTGCAGCAAGACAAACTGACGATGAACTGTTTTAATTATCATGTAAACTTTCAAAAAATGTTGATCCACTTCATATACTCTATCAAAAGTGGTAAATCTGCATCAAATGCACTAACTGGCTGCTTTGACTCCAGGTGAACTTTTTCTTCTTATTAAACATCGTACGGGTTCTTATCACCAAACTACGAGTGACGCACCAGGCAGAGTCCAGCCTCTACATGCGGGCTGTGAGAGCCACCCTCATCCTTATCCCTCTGCTCGGCATCCAGTACGTCCTGCTCGCATATAAGCCACATGATCACTGGATCACTGAGATCTACCTGTACATCATGAATATCCTCATGCATTATCAGGTATGAGCAGTTCAGTGCAATTTGAAACGGTTTTTGTTTTTTAATAATTAATGTGGGAAAGAACAGTTGAGAAATATATTTCCTAACAATATGTTTTTTAAACACAGGGTCTCTTGGTTTCAACAATATTTTGCTTTTTTAATGGCGAGGTGAGTTAACTTTGACTCATAAAACAGATTTATATATTTTCCACCCAGTTTTAGATTAAAATGCAATAACCGATGCATACATAATACAAACATGCTCTTTCTTTTTCCACTGCAGGTTCAGACAGTTCTTAGAAGACACTGGAATCTGCAACGGATGCAGTTTGCTGGAACTTTCGCCAACGCTGACTTTTTCCGCTCTGCTTCTTACGTGGCATCGTCCCTCACAGAAGTCCACCGCTGCTACAGCACCGAAAGCCACATCGAACACATAAATGGCAAGAGCTATTCAGATGTATTCAGATCGGACAGTCCTTTTGTGTGAAGACAGTGATCGACGTCCAGTGTTTACTCTTTTCTTCCCAATCCGAAGTTGAATGTTTTGTCAGGGTTACGTGACTGGTCATGGCAACTTTGTACACACTTTTTTTTCCTGTGAATATAGCTTCAAGAAGAAGGTGTTTCAGTTAGTTGTTATTTCTTCCTGAGGTCAACAATAGTCATTTTAAAATCAGATGGGTAGGGTTGGGAAGGAAAATGCAATAAGGGTATTGAAGTTATTTAAGTTGCCATTCTTTGGTGTTTCAGCAAAGGTGGCTGAAGTAAGATAAATAAAAATCAAATAAAGTGAACTTTTTTCTGTTAGATTTCTTAGGTAAATGCAAAATTAAGGCGACTTGTTTATTTATGTATAAGCAACAGCTACAGAACCTTTAGTTTGGTCAAGCTTTCTATTTTCTTTTCTCTTGTATGAGATTGTTCCCAATGCTGGAGACTGATTGTGAGGGAGGGGGGAGTGCATGTGTTTGTACAGAATAAGGCATATAGTGAAGAAAATAATATTGATGTGTATATTGTAAATAATTTTTTTCAGTTTGTTAAAACACTAAACACACTGTAATGTATTATGTACTGTTTTACTGATAAGTATTCCTTGATAGTATGGACATTTTGAGATTAATGTAAGTAAGTATGTGTTCAGAAACCAGTTTAGCCAACAAGCATTTGCACACCAAGTCTTTATTTTCTGTAAGTTTTTCTTTTTCTCTTTTTTTTTAAACTGACAATCAACCAGAACTGTTATGTACAGTGAATTCAACGTGTTTCATTAAACTATCCATTTAAATATTCATAACATGAGACAGTATAGATGACTTTCTGGTCCTCACTTCTTTATTGGAGAGAAAGAAAAAAAGAAATCTTTACGATTCCCACATATAGTGGATCAGTTTACAACCATATGCAGAAAAGAACTCTAATTTTTATTATCCCCCCCCACAAAAAAAGTTTTAAACTTAGTGTGTAGATGCAATTGATAAACTCTCACCAACCACTTTATGAGATATGCCCTGCTTGTACCAGGTTGGAACCTCTTTTGCTTTCATAGCTGCCGTAAGTTGCATTCACACCAGGATAGTCCGTAGACTTGGTTCGATTGGGGACTCGGTTAATTTCGGTGGTGCAATATTTTTCCTAACTGAGATTGCGTTCATGCTGCACCACTCTACTGAATCAAACATTTTAAATAGGCCCTTTTATAGGACCGAATTACTGAAGAAGGACACAAGACATACAACGAAGACGACAACCTTTTCATCTATCAGTTAATGTAGGACAACTTTGGTTTCTGAAACACAACTAAATATGGAGCTGCATCACATCCTAGCAATTTTGAGTTGAACATGTTTCTATAAACACTTTTCCCGAATTCTTCCACATCTGAATGGGAGCCATGTCTCCTGTCCAGAGCCGCCTGTTGTCCCAAATGTGCTTATGTTTTGTTCGCTGTGCGCAGAACCCACAATGCACTTTGTTTGTCAGTCCACTTTCTGTATTTGCTTAAAGCAAACTTAATGCAACGTTTATAGGCGGATCGAGTTCGCTTCTGTGATTTTAGTCATAACTTGTTTGCACAATTCCCTAAATAAAGTGGACTTTTTGAGCCAATAGACTATGATTTGAATCAAAAAGGCTGGTGTGAATGTGCCCTTAATCTTGGTGAAAAAGATTCATGAGGTGTTAAGAACACTCCTCAGAGATTTTGCTCCACATTGACATGGTAGCATCATACAGTTGTTGCAGATTTATTGGTTGACACCAGGAGGAATCCATGCTTTCATTTTGTTTCAACCTAATTCTGACCTGCATCTGAATCTTGCAATTGAAACGTAGACTCATCTGACCAGGCAACATTTTTCTAATCTTCTATTGTCCAGAGTAATAAAGATGAGATTTAATGGTATAGTTATGAGATTTAAAGTCATAATTATAGGATAAAAAGTTATAGTTTAAAGTCAGATTAAGCATCATGGAGCATTGAAGTTTTCCATCAAAGAGGTTAAATAAAGGGTTCGTTTCCCAAAGCTTCGTGTTCACAAGAAACCACCTGCTTGACGAAGTGTGAAACAGGCAGCTATGATCTAAACCATGTAATCTGTAAGACTCTGTATGACTTTTATAACTAATAACTATGACTTTTTATCTCATAATTATAACTTGGAATCTCAAAATTACGAGGTATTATCCTATAACTATGACAATGAATCTCACAAATCTAATAATCATGACTTTAACTCATAATTATTAAATAATAATAATTATTATTATAATTATTAGATATTTTGTCAATATTTTTAATTCACAAGTTGCAGCAATGGGCTTCAATAGGAAGTAATATAAATTTGCTGAAAAACAGGGTTAGAATTTTGCTTGCAATCAGATCCTGTAACCCATCCTGTTGCCTGATGATTAGCACTCAGCTGTACGACTATGTTGCTCCAATTATCTTTCCCCTTTTTTTCTTTCTTCATCTCTTCCCTTCTCTGTATTTGACCTCACAAAAGAAAATCTAATCAGGCAGCAACTGTGTGGGGAAATGGGAGAGTAATGCTTACAAGATGGCCCTCATGTCCCAGCATGAGCATGCTTATGACATGATAAAGGTAATACTTTTACAGTGTATTTTATAGTCCTGCTGTGCCTATAACAAGAGTCTGGTTTAGCTTGTCAAAAGGGAGTTATTCCTCTCCACTGTTGCCGGCCTCCCAGCACATGCTCGGGACAAGGGATGGAATTGAAGCAAAGATTTCATGCAATCTACTTATCCTAGTTTTTAGTGATTTTGACTGCATTTCAAGAGCAAATGCAGCTTGGTTAGATCTCTAAGAATTACATAGAGTAACACAATGGTTCTGTATTGGTTATAAAATCAGAAAAATGTTGATTTTAGAAAAATCTAATATTGTTTGGGATAATGAAATATTACTAGAAAAATGCACAAGTTCAGCAATGTTTATAACAGGTTGTACAAATTCAAGCACCACCTGTTTGCACAAAGGTAATAATGCTCCAAATGAAAATCAAGCTGATTTCAGTTGTTTCATTCCCTTTGCAGCCTCATCATCAGTCCTGTTTGACTGTAAAAGACAAAAGAACATCTGACTGCATTCTCTTTCCCACAAAGTTTAATTGAGGGTGGGATTTCCTTGCTTGACCTTAGAAAATGTTTCCCACTGTAATGAATATTGTTTCCAGACAAAGCAGGGTGGGTTATTGTATGCTCCTTGTCTAGAATGTATATGCATGCAAACAGGTACAAATAGGAAGTCCCAAAGGAAAAGTGTTAAATCTATCCTTAAAATTAATCATTAGTCAAGTTCAACCCCTAAAGGCTGTTAAATCGCTCAAAATTTTACTTTTCTCTTAAATATCTGCAAAGAGAATGCAGGGTGATCAAAAGCACATGTGCACAGTGCGTGACTTTTCACCATTGTGAGCGATATTTATGATCTACTTGCATGCCTTACATAGTCATGAGCTCAATCCACAAAGGACTCTGGTATCTGTGGTTTTTGGACAATACTTGCAGCATCATCACAGTAATCATGAAATATCTCCTCCCATGTAATTTTGTCCAAAACACTAAAGCATTTTACAGGACAACTAATCGTGCCTTTAACCTGCATCCTGTTGCATCTGCAGCACAGATGGTGTTTTGTGATGTCAAGTATGCAGTGGCACAGACTTTCTTTATGATGGAGATAAAAACTGAAGGTGCAAAGACCATATGAAAGATCTAAGCAAGTATGTTTTTGTTGTTTACCTATCACAAGCATTATCCAACAAGCTGCACCTCCCTGTGTTTACTTCAGTGGAAATCAGATCAGTGGATGTATTGCAGGCTTCCTGTTTCTAAGAATACATTGCCATTGAACTCTTGATCCGTCTGCTCTTGTGTGCTGGTAGCAAACACTTCCTCAACCTCATGACTAACACTTGTTTACTGCCTTAACTTCCGCTTGCTTCCACTGAAACCTAAAATATTTAGCTGTTGTTCTGTATCCCAGTGGGTTTTTAACAGGCAAGTCGGTAGTAATTCTGTGAATTTGTCAAGGGCACTTCCACAGGATGTGGGTAAGTGAAGGCACACATGCAGTTCCCTACTTGGTGCCAATCCTGCAGACATAGTCATATTATCACCTTAAACTGCTGTACATATAATGGTCATGCTTTAAGTTACTTTAGCTGATGCACTAATGTGAAATAATCCCTCTGAGTGAGAATTAAATCGTAAAGATATTAATTCAAAAGTATTTAATTGAAATGTTGTCCAACCTCAGATGGTGGTAACAGCAGCACTAACTCTGTTTTTCTCATTTTTTCTAATTTTGTACACATGATCACACAAATTGGTCTTTTCTTAGACAACCCAAGTTTTCCTAAACCAAAAAATGTGATTTTGATTCCAAAACCTAACCAAACAGCAACTGATATAAGTAGTTCAACCAGAACTATTTGTCAGTACATCAGAGGTAAATACTTTGCTCAAAATGTACTTTGTAAACTGAAAGTACTTTAGGGCAAATACTGTCTTCTCAGAGCAGTAAAAAACACCAGAGGCATGTTTCCCTGAAGTTAACACTTCTGTGTCCCTGAACTTGTCTCAGTTTTAGGCTACGTCAAGATTCAAACAAAACTAATTTCGTATTAAATTCGGTAAAGACTAGATTGTTTTAAAGTAGCACTGTGTAACTTTCTGACCTTAAAACTCTTTAAGTGCAGCATTCTGAGGCTTAGAAACTGTGCTTCAGCAAATTTGTTTTGCTGAGTTCTGCTTTAGGCACCATGTTACTTGATTCATCAAAGAAATGCAAGAGGGCACTATCAGAGGAAGAAAGACAGCAACAGAGGAAGAGATAAGACAAGATTCAACATCAGATTGATTTTACTGGGTGAAGAGAGCTCCAAGAACATTTAGGATGCAAGATGCAGAATCAGCCGTTGTTAGGGGGGCACATCACTAAAAAAATCTACTGAAAGTTCTGTACTGGTTCTTTACAAAGTGCATCCACACTGAAAACAATGTAGCAAATATATATGTGCTATAATGCTGCCACAAAATAAACCCCACCAAAACAGAGAATGAGACATGAAGCATTCACATAAACACGTGACATAAACAAACATACAAAGAAGATGTTTGACGACTGAGCAAAGAAGGTAGATTTTTTTTTTTTTTTTTTTTCACAAATTTTGCTCTCAATCATCCTCTGTAGCTTCTGCAACATGAATGCAGCACTGCAATCCAACATCGCTGGAGCTCTAAGCAGGGCTTTGCAATACAGATGAAGGCAGGGGTGGGTTCTTCTAGAAAGATTCATAAGGTTTTACACAGAAACGAAACAGTGGTGTTTTCAGAATTCACGTTTGGACCTGGGATATCGCTTTTCTTTAGCAGATACACCTAAACTCACCTGTATGGCCTTAAAGTTTGGTTTGATCTATAAAAAACTGAAAAAGATTTAGCTTAATTACATTTCACCTTCCATTTAATTAGATTTGGTACAGTTGCATCAATACAACAGTAATTGTTAAAAATACAGTAATTGACAGATGTGGTATTTTTGTCATCTTTTTAAAATATTTTTATATATCTATTGAGGTAAAAATATCTCACAGGGTGTACAAACCTATGCAGTAGTTTGCATTGTTCGGATCTGCAATATTCTAAAAAATGATATTTTCAACAGCTGTAAATAAGTTATGGACTGAAAGGTTCACCTGATAAAATACACAATGACATAAAATACATACAACAGAAATACAAAACAGTCATAAGAGCTCAAGTCTAACTACAGGGTTCAAACTACATTAAAAAAAGGCATTGCATTCCACAGTCTTCGTGAAGCTGCGCATTATTAGCAAAAACATGGTAGGAAAAGTCACTGAACTCCTAAATTATCTGACCCAAAGGAAGGACATATAACAAAAACAAAAATGGCCCAGAATGGAGCCCTGAGGAACTTACTATAAGAGATCTATGAAGATGAACAAACATGAGCGTTCAATTTGGCTGCTGATTTACATGTCAGTCATCTATCGCAGTGGTTCCCAACATATTTTCCTTGAGAACCCCCTTAACGCAAATAATTAAAAGCTATGGACATACTGCCCCACCCTGTGTTGAAACCGTGCTTAATTTTATGCTTTTAAAAGTTAGATTCTCACCATAAATAACATACTGTGGCTGAATCATGACCTTTAATAAAACCAAAGTTAATTTAACAACATATAGCCTTGGGACAATGTGTGGACATTAATCCCAATGGGTATGAATGTCCTGTGCTCTTTGGGGGAGGTACTAATTTTTTGGCATGTTTACAGTGAAATACTGGAAAAGGGTACCAAAATATCTGATCAGACTCATGATATTTTTTCTTGGAAACCCTTGATCTTTTTTGAGACCCTCCAATATGTTGACTGGTTGGAAGAATAGTCATTTCCCATGCTACTCCGCAATTAGAACAATGCCATGTTTAAATATACGGTGGATTTTTATTCTTTAAAGCCACATGCAAAGATGAAAGAACACAAACTGCTCAATTCTCATCCATTCTCGTCTTTTCTTTTGGTTTCATGTTCTTTTTCATGATAAGGTATTCTTCTGTTATGACTTCACGCTATTATGTAGCTGATGCATCTTTATCTAATCTGTTGGAAACTGGGCTATTGTCATATTAAATTTATCTAATGGTTCAGGTCCACAGATTTTTTTTTTTTTTTTTTTTTTTTCATTTTTTATTTATTGATTTATTTTTTTATGTGTTACTAAACACGAATAAAACGCCAAAGAGTAACACACAAGATTGTGAGAAGTACTCACATTTTAACTGTTTTGAGGTTGGAGGATGTCGCCCCACATCTGACTGTCAATTGTTTTTTGGCTCTTTCACTTTTTTTTTGTTAACCAAGTTAAAGAATAGTATTAAATAATTATATGATTATGGTTATGTATTATAAACAAGATGGCCAATATAAAAAAAAAACATCATGGCTTTTAACTGAGCCAGTAATAATGTATTGCATCAAAATATAAATTTGACTTAACACCCATAAACCACACGTCCTGTTGAAATACATGAAATGTAGATCAGATAAAACTTTCATTTTAAATTTTCTTAAATGCAAACACACTATGACCTCTGCAGAAAATCCCAGAATTTGCCATTTGCTTGTTTCGTCAGTCACGGCTTAAGTGTTAATCAGTATTATTATTTATTTGCAGGACAGTTTGTTAAAGAAGCTGGGCCTTAAATAAAACGTTACTTCTGAGGTAATAGGTCATTCAGGTTAACTTTACCATCCCAAAGACGAAAACCCACATTTCCCATTTGTCCTAAATGCAAGCGTATCCTTGGAAAAAAAACCCTCAGTTGTACAAGATGTGGTACACTGCACCTTCCCATCAGTAGGAGAGGTGGAATGGTAGGAATGCATGAAAAAGAAAGTGCAATATCCCTTTCAGAGCAGAGGAGTCAAACAGCATGTAGCAGTAAAAATTAGGGATAAACCAAACAATTATTCATTAGGTAGTTTGTTATTATATGGATTTAACTTTTCCAGCCCTTTCTAGTAAAACCACTTCGGGTTAAAACACATCAAACCCACAGTGTGTACTGGCCGCTTGTGCACAGGGATTTCTCACTAATAAGAACAATGGTATGAGATCTTGGCTGTGCTTGAGGGTGTGGAGGGCAAACGGTGTAAAGGCTGGGGTGAGCAATGTGGCCCGGCTGCATGGATATGACCCAGGCCTGGGTGGGACCACAGGAAGTCAGCCGCTTGATGCACAGCCCTCTCAGACTGCTGCAAGGTCATGGATTATCTGAGTAGCTCATCAAGCTGTGATGTCATCTACATCATCATTTATGAGGACACAGTGATTAAATTTGTGAAGACATCATGTGTGGGGGTAGGAGCGTTTGTTTCCATTGGTCTTTTAGATGTAGATGTGTCAACATCAAAAAGATGTTTTTTGCATGTCTGGCCATTACTTGTACAATTAATGATACTGAATCATAAACCTCATTGATAGAACACTGGCAAATGGGATGCTATCATACGTTTGATACTAAGTAAATCCATCTTTTGTTTTATTGTTAAACCATAGCAATCAAATTTTACAAAGTAAATGCTTAAAGCCTTGTTTAAAAAGTTGCTTTGAGCTCATATCATCTTTAAGGGTGCTGTTTAGCAGGTCTAAAATCTGTCAGCCGAGATGCGGACTTGTGAACCCAACCAGCGGGGTGGAGGTTGTTTGCTTTCCAAGTATTTTTGTGCTGACATAGATTTTTCACTTCTAACAGCAGGACATCTAAGACATCCCTCCCTTCAAACGTCAGATATTTGGAATCAACCTCTTCAAAACTTCTCAAACAATAAGCACTTATTCCAGTTTTAAAGAGCCCAGTTCCTTCTGCCCAGGGTGGCGGGCCTGTGTCCACTTGTAAGAGGTGTGCCGCTGCGCTTGTCTTTGGTATCATCCTGCCAACAGGAATTCCCTCGCTCCTCTCCCAGTTTCCTGCCATTGTTCTCCTTACTGCCACCAGGCGCAGGCTCCTCCCAGGATCTGGGAAAAGGTGGGATGTTAAAGTGGCCCATTTCCCCTTTGATCAGCTTCGACCTCAACCGGCACAGGAGGGGTGTGTGTATGTGTGAAGGAGAGGGAGAGCTATGTGTGAGATGAAAGACTGTAAATTGTTACCTAATTCTATTAAGAGATAAGCACTCAAGTAGGTGAGAAGATCCACCCTATATGGACTCAGATTTCATCACAGTATCTGCATCAGCCAGTTTGTTCGCAGCATTTAAATCAATTAATCCAAATGGCATTGCTTGCAAGCACAGACTCAGGTGTAACGTTGCATTAACTGGCTCTTTATTTTCAAACACTGACTACAGAGAACAACATTAAGGTTACAATTACACTACAACCTGGGCCAGTCTAGACAACTAACAACTGGTGAGTAATTTCACCATCATGTTTGGACAGTTTCCTCCAGCTCTTATCCACATTATCCACAATGGCAGCTTTGTATTGATGTTACTATCAATACAAATACAATGACAGATATTTATAGGATGTTTTAGTTACACAGGAATAAATGACGTATGCTCAGCCAGGTAATAATAAACTGACAAACCAAAGGAGGGCAGTGTTCAAATTGGCAGGCATGGGAAATTTCCAGGAATAAACTGAGATAATTTATCACTTTGTTGACTGAGAGAAAGCAAAAAAAAAAAAAAAAAAAAAAAAGACCCTCAGGACACGGTCCTTCAATTGTAGGAATCTCCTCAGCTCTGAGCACCATGCCTATGAGAGTAATTCAGGCCAGCAGTTTGATCTGTTCTCATGATCCATCCCTTGTGTTTTTAAGTGATTTTCAAGGGGCGTCAGTGAGGTGGGTTGCAGGGTGCACAGGAAGGAAAAGGAGTAGCTGGGAAATCTCATCGAGGCTCCTTGGTGAACAAGAGACACCCTAGTCAGGATCTGGGCGTCGCTGCCAAGTCATCTCAGGGTCATAGACTGCAGCGCCCCACCTCCCAACCCCCACCGCCTTTGGGCAAATAATGCACAAATATATGAAGCAGAAAATGTGAAGTCTTTTCTCAGAATTTGATGTCAGGTTTGCAAAGCTATACATACATGCTTGCATGCAGGAGGGAAATTAAATGTCTGTACGTATGTGTTTCCTCAAGCAATGAGGAATGACTTTTTCCTTTCTGGGAATGCCGCATGCTAATTAAAGAGGGTTGAGTAAAACTAGCAAGCCCCAGTAAACCAGCACCCCCACATGTCCATTTGTAATAATAAGAAAACCAACAATAATTTGTGCAGCACAACACAAACAGTTTGGATATATTCACATGATGGATTTGTGTCATGCATGCCCAATGGTCTGTAAGATTGGTGCAGCCTGTTTATTTATGTTCATTTACACGATAATCCAGTAAAAAATTGACAGACTATATGTAGATTTAACACTTGGAAAACTGCTGTGCCTTGTCATTATGCTAATTTTAGCATGCTAATATAACTGTGTGCTAAATGATGCAGCATGTTAGCATACAGCACGCATTTGAACAATTTTTTATAAAAATCATATCTTATAAACCCAAAAGCAAGTCTTATCTGAACTCTTTATGGATAAACAATTAATTTTTGTACTTTAAGATGTTATTACACAGATACCCAGAGTAAATATATCTACTTCACATCAGCATAAACAATATATTTGAGGATTATGATGCTCTTGTTAGCGTTTAAAACCCTGCTAGGTCTACAACCTTATAGCTGTTAGTAGCTATTTAGGTTTATCATTTATATTTTTTGGTAGGTAGGCCTACTAAAATGTATTTATTTTTTATTTTTGTTGTTTAAAACATTGCTTTTCTTACTACATTTAGCAATAGCTGTCATGTCATGTTTAAAATGCTCAATTTCAGCTCCTGTCACCAACCAAGGCTCAGGCTGTTTTCAGAACTAAAAGTGATTTTTATTCTGTTCTATTCTATTGTGTTGCTTTTATCAGACAGATTTAATGATACTCAAACATACAGTTTACGACAGCAACTACTGTATATCCCCACAGACACCCTTGTTAAATTATGAGAAAAGCTGGTTTAACTCAACTGACTCAGGTGGTTGGTGTCCTGGTTAGAGTCAGAAATCCAGATTTGGGGTGGTATTCCAGTTATTGTTCCTACTGGGAACTTAGAAAATTCCAGCTTTCAGAGTTCATGGAATTTGGAATTGCTTTTGAAAATATTTTACATTCATGAAAAACAATAAAACACAAAAAGAAGTGATATAATACTAATTCAAAAAGCACATTGCGTCTTAAAAACTAAGTGTAACACCAGCACAAACACACACACACACACACACACACACACACACACACACACACTCATTAAAACTGCAAGAATAAAGCCTGCTCACATATTAAAAAAGAAAAGAACATGACAATTTATTTTGCCATCTGTTATTGGGTTGCCAAGTTTTTTTTAAAGGAATTTAATGGTGAATTATGAATAAATTAGAATTCAATTAGATTAAATAAACCAACTATTACAGAAACTGTAAAAGATGCAGATAAAAAAACAAACACAAGCAGCTACATCAGTTTTTACATTATTGTCAATTCCTAACTGAGCAAGTCTAATGAAAAAAAAGAAAAACACATGAAAATGTGCAATAATAGAAAAGCACTTTTACTGTTAGATTTTTTCCACCAAAGTCAAAATGAAAATAGAAGCCCAAGCTAAAAATGACCACTTCAACAGATGTGGATCAAGCTTGGGCTTCAGGAAACGGTGAGAGTGTCACGTCTTTCAGCGCGAGAGGAGTGGAGAGGTCGACCCAGAAACATGTGCTGCCTGAACTTTGACTCACTCTCTTCCTGTAAGGACCGCTCTCTCCCTCTGTCGTTTATTTTTTTCATTTTGTTCAGACACACACCCACAAACATGCAGACACACTGAAATGGAAGGGAAAAGCATGACAACAGGCCTCACTTGCAGGATCAAGCTAGACATTTCTGCTAGTTTTCTATTTATTTTTGCGTCATGAGAGCTTAAAGCAATTTTAAAATATATAAATTCACCTAGCATTTTATATAAATTCTTCTTTTTTTTTTAACCCCTGTACTGTTTCTTCCAGAATTCTTCAGCTGGGATATCAGGTAAAAAACCTAAAGCTCTGATTTGCATTCCAAAATTAAAAGTCTTGTCTCCATCTAGTGGTGAGAGTGTTCAGTCACACTTTCTTTCCTACACAAAATGTTCTTCATTATGGGCGAGAAGCCCAGTTGTTCAAAAGAAAGACATTTATTCCACATCTATTGTCAACAATAAACACATTATTTGCAATTTACAGTCAATGTTGCATTTACAGTTTGAGTTGTGAAATAAGATTAAAAGGTTTTCTATTCAAAGAGTAAATGAGTTCTTTTGCAGAACTTAATAATTTAGGTTCAAGCTTGATTTTCATTATTTTTTTCTGTTAAAAATTAATAACTACAGTCACTGCAGTGGCAACTCTTGCTTCATTAAGGGTCTCTGACTGTGCATCTATTGGAAAAATATAAAGTTTGAATACTTTAACTCATATAACTTTATTTTGTAATTTGACCTGATACAGTCTGCTTTCCAGTTCATGCAAAATCCAACTAAACCCATGCATGATTGTGATCCCTGTGAAGAACTTGTGCTTTAGATTGTAAATTACTGAAAAGGTGCATAAATAAAATCAGCGTCCAACAAGTTGCACAGGTCATGCAGCCATGTAACATTTAACCTTTATTGGCATTGGATGCATTCCCATCAAATGGGCTATTTATGTCCGTGTTGGGTGGGGAATTGATGGTTTTATGAAAAGCAAACCGGGCCAATGTCCAGGCCAAATTCCTGATCAGCCCCTCCAACATCCATAGGGGCCAAGTCCACAATGGGGAGCCTGGCGGAGGTTTGAGTCCTGTATTCAATCACTGTCTTGCCCCACTGTCCATCTAATTTCTGATAAAAAAAGGAGAAGCCCTTATTAACGTCTTTCAGACCTTTTTTCCCCCCAAAATCTAGGCATTGAATAGAAGACTTACCCAGCAGCTATCCTCGATAACGATGTATCGCAGCCTGTTGTTGCCTTGTGCTCTGAGTTCTTGGCCGTTGAAGCCTCGAAGGACCAGAGCTTTCTTCAGGTTGCTACTCTTTCCCGTTTTATAAGCCACACTGTTCTTGCAGTGGTAGGTGATGTTCTGGTGTGACTCTTTGGACAGAACTTGCAGCAGCTTCAGCTGAACTGCCACAGCGTTTGGCTGCTCCTCTTTGTTGCCATAACGGAACTGAAATGAGATGTTGAATGCAAGTAAGTACAATTGCATTGTTGCATTCAGCATTCAATTCCAATAAAGGTTTAAAACACCCATGTCCATTCCTACTTTGGTTCCATCGTTCATATCTGCTCCAAACCAGACAGGTTTGTTTGGAGTGGGACTGGATTTCGTCCACCAAGCTTTGCGAGGAATGTTGGCCGGACTGGCTGAGATGCAGGTCTCACCAGTTTCCATATTGCAGAAGACCTTGATTGCATCTTTTGTGCTTCCTTGGTTTGGATCTAACCAGTACTCGCCTGTATCAAATGGACAAGTAATGAACATGTTGAGTGAGCAATGAAAAGCAGAGATAAGCAGGAAAATAAGACCCTAACCAGTCTTTTTCTGAGGGTAGCACTGCTTGATGTCCTGGCAGGTTTTTGCAGGGTTCATCTTGCTGCCGTCTGGACTGCGCAGGTTTTGCAGGTGTCCACTGAGGGTCTTCAGTGTGATCTGAACACCCCTTTCTGAATGCAGGATCTGTGGGTTCTTATTGGGCAGAGCCTCATCTTTGTTGAATTCTGGAGGAGGAGGATGATCAGCTTCTGCATCATACTCTGGGAGTTCCAAAGCTTCTGCAACGCCACCGTTCTCATCATAATCAATCATGCCAGCAAACAGGTCTTCCACAGCAGTGGTGGGAGGTCCGGGGGGACCTGGAGGGCCAGGAGGTCCAGGTTCACCAGGTGGACCCTGAAAAAGAAAACATCAAGATTCTTTAACTAATTTTGCTGTATTTTTCCCCACAGTCAAATTTCTAATCTTGTCTAACACCTGATCTCCCACTGAGCATCACCAACAGGCCAAATTCAATTTTAAGGTTAAATTTAAATTTTATTTAAACTAAAATGTTGATCTCCAACACATATATGTCTTCCTCTGAAGATGAAGCCTTGCTATTTAAACATTTACCTACAATAATGAACTCTGCCCCGTTAAGAGGACTGAGAAGTCAGAGACAGCGTTTGTTGTGTTGTCACCTGGCTTCCGAGGTCTCCGCTGCTTCCTCTGCTTCCAGGAGCTCCTGATGGTCCAGGGTGGCCAATATTTCCCTCCTTTCCTGGGGGACCAACCACTCCTGGAGGCCCCTATGTGATTATAAAGCAGATAGATTAACACCTTGACATATTGTAAGATGTTTTTATTTATTTATATATCAACCAAAATTTTGTGTACCCTTGTTCCAGCTGGTCCAACTATTCCTTTAGCTCCTGGGTCTCCTGTGGCACCCTGAAACAGAGAAAGTTCATCGGGTTCATCTACTGATACCCTCACTGATAAAGTTTCACAAAAGTAACAAAACTAAACATTTTTTTAATTGTATATTTATATGGATATTCTTTCTTAAATGCATAAAAATGTATTGTTGATTTACACATACAGAAACTGTAAATATGTTTTCTTTGGTTTCATTGTTTTCTTTTTTGGCTTACATGTCACTTTGAACAATAAACGTTTATCTTACGGCTGTTCCTGGTAGACCGTGGAGTCCAGTGAAGCCTCTGTGTCCTTTCTGACCCCTCTCTCCTTGTTCTCCAGCTCCTCCTTTCTCTCCTTGTGGTCCTTGAGGACCCTAAGAACAGAAACAATAGATAATACAGGGTAACAGTGAAAGAAACAGTTTAAAATGCTGTTATAAAATTGATGATAAATTTTATTGGCCATCAAGATGATAGAAAACTGTCCCACCACTTTGCCCCGTACTCCAGGTGATCCTTGAGGTCCAGGAGGACCTCTAGCACCCTAAATACAGAACAGGTAAAATTAAATGACAGAAGTATTAATGTGTGACTGGCAGATGTGATATCACAGTTAAGCTGCTTGTGAAACTCACATTTTCACCTCTTGGTCCTGGACTGCCAGTTGTTCCCACTGGACCCTCATTACCTGGAGACCCTACAACACCAGGTAGACCCTCTGGGCCAGGATTACCCTTGTCTCCCTACAAATACACACACACAACAATTAATGTACAACCTAAGATTACAGAAACAGATATATATGTACAACATGTTTACACTCACCCTTTCCCCTACAAGCCCATCTTTACCAGGAGACCCCTCTGCTCCAGCAATACCCTAAATAATCCCAAGCAATTCGGAATAGAAAAAGAAACTTATAATATAGAAGGCTTAATGAAGATAGTTTTTCAGTAGTATTGCTAAAAGATCTCAAAACCAATAATTGGATATACAACAACTACTGATGGGACAAACCTCAGGGCCAACATCTCCTCTTGGCCCGGTGGCTCCTGGTAAACCAACCACACTATCTGGGCCTTTGACCCCCTGAGTTCCAGGAGCTCCTTGTTTTCCCGGTGGACCCTAACAAATAAATAAAACATTAACTTCCACATCTGAGTCTAACAGCAATAAGCACACAGCTGAGGTGTGTTCAGGCTTTGTGTGGCTAACAATGGACAGGAAACATTTTTGCCAGGAACACTTACAGCAGGACCTGGCAGCCCCATCAGGCCACTCTCCCCTCTCACGCCTGGCTGGCCTACAATTCCTCGTTGTCCTGAGGGGCCAGCAGGTCCTGGAGGTCCGTCAGGGCCCTGCAAGAGAAACACAAGAACACATAAGCAACTAAAACAGGTGCAACTTAACAATAAACACTTCTCTGCACCTCACCGGAGGACCATCTTCTCCAGACTCCCCCTTCTCTCCAGCGTTGCCAGGAGGACCAGGAGGTCCACTCTCGCCTTGACGGCCTGAAGCTCCATTCTCTCCTCGGATTCCAGGCAGTCCCTGCTTTCCTGGCTCACCTATTGGTCCATCTGCCCCAACGGCACCCTGAATCAAACATTAATAAAAACTTGAACAAGTCTGAAAAAATAATTTGTTTTTCTTTATTCCAAACTTGGCAACTTTAATTTTTCACATTTTTGACTGACTAAAATAAAATAAAATAAACCCCAGCAAGTCAACTAAAATATTCTTTCTTAAATAACGTGACATCAGATCAGATATCTGTTTTTATAGCTTCTATATTTTAGCACTTTGGCATTGTTAGTGTGATGTTATGAAATCAGTCAAGTGTAACAACTCACAAGAGAGCCAGGGGTCCCAACTCCTCCAGGAAGTCCAGGAAAACCAGGAGAGCCCTACAAGAAAAAAGTGCTTCAAGTAAGATACAGTTTAAGTCTAATATTAGTTGTAAAGTTGGACTGTGTTAAAAAAAACACTGCAGAACTAGACAGCTCTGTGGTTCAGGATTTAGAGTATGAAGCTTCACTCACAGCTGGACCCTGCGATCCTCTGGCACCTTTCAGCCCGGCCACACCACCAGGACCCTACAAACACACACAAGCAAATTATCTTGCATATCTGTAAATAATTAAACTGTTTCCAGTTGATCTGGAACCATCAAATCTGATACAACTAGTAGGTTGAATTGCTTCATTATAAGTAAATGTTTCTATAATATTTTCAGAGCAGTGCATAGAAGACATTTCAGGCTTGAGTTTTTCTTTTTTTGTACCTGTGTTCCTGGTTTTCCAGCCATCCCCTGTGGTCCTGGTGCTCCTGCTTCTCCCTTCAAACCAGGCTCCCCAACATCACCTTTGACCCCAGGCTGACCATCTAGACCCTGGAAAAGAAACAACAACACCTCTTTCCAAAAAAGCTCCCATGGCAATTTTGAATTTCTTTCTTTGTGTTTGTGTGTGTTTTGACTTGCAGTGGTCACATACAGGAGGTCCCTGAAAGCCAGCAGCCCCAATTGGACCAGGATCACCAGTAGAGCCCTGTAAATATCATCACACACAGAATCACACAGTTATCAAGAAGGAAAGAAAAAGAAAAGCTAAATTTGTTATTAAAGTTAAAGAATTCTGCTGACAGCTATTCCTCTTGAGCCTCGGTGTCCTGTAGGTCCTGGTGGGCCAGGTTCACCCTGAAATAATCAAAAGTATAATTCCTTTATTTAAAAAAAATACATTTATTTTTTTACAGCTTTATATGTTTTTGTGGCAAAGTGTTTACTAGCTAATCAAACAATCCTGTCTAATCATGTTTCCAAGTTTAAGCAGACAGTTACTCACCTTTGCTCCATTTGGTCCACTGGGACCAGCAGGCCCAACAGGACCGGGAAGGCCCTTTTTTAAATCAAACACAAATTTATGTTTTATAATTATTTTAGGAAAAAAAAGAAACAAAGTGCATGTTTTCAATCTTTGTGTCATCATTGGACATTTTTTCAGACAACTCACCCTCACACCATCCGCTCCAGCTTTTCCTTCAAGTCCTTTTCCTCCAACAGAGCCCTAAAATAGAAAGTGGTTCAGGATCACATAGTGACTGCTTGTGGTTTTTTTCAGCATGAACATGGATTCAAAAAAAAGAAGTAAAAATTTAAGGCACTTTCATTGACAATCCAAAGATGTAAATGCAGGCAAAAGCTTATTTAAAGGTCCCATATTATAAATTTTTTCAAAAGTTTCATATGGGTGTCAGAGGTCCAAAAACTTTTTTTTCAAAGTGTATTACTCTAAATTCAGCCTTGGTCCTTCATTTCAGCCATTCCAAAAGTAGCTCTAGTGAGCTCTACTGAGAACGGGCTGTTTCTGTGTCTGAACCTTTAAATGTTCATAAGTGGTGCCTGTCCATGCCCCTCTCTGGGAGAAGATCCGGCTTTTGCTGATGCCCACTCTGTGATTTTAAAGGGCAGGCTCAACTAGCTGGGGTAGCCGGCCAATGACAGTATCAACTACCAAGGGTAGTGGTTATTTCCCTTCATGAGGTCACAAAGGGATCTCAGACTCACCCTTTTGAGCACACATTTGCTTTAAAAAGTGGAGCAAGCAAGTGAGAGAGAAGACAGAACTTTCTCATTTTTTGGCTTCATACACAGGCTATGAGGACACACATGATTGTTACAAAACCTTTAGAAAGTGAATTTTGCATAATATGGGACCTTTAAAGGCGCAATGACCAATTTATTCCTCAATTTTGTTATGTATCTTCAGACATACTCAGACATATAAAAAGTTCATAAAAATTCAATGATGTGAGCATAGGTTTTATTTCTCTGGCATTCCCCATTGACATGTGATCAGCACATAAACAGACATCAGACTGAGGAGATGGTGGCACACAATCTGATTAAGTAAGCAAAAAATCCCAAAACTTACTTTTGATAAACTATTCCTTTTTTCAAAATCTGTGTTACCATTTAGACAATATGCACATACATAGAAAAATCTACATTTGTCAAAATAAACCATGTACATGTAGACAAGACCTGCTACTCTCCTCATTTTTGCAATGATATATCTTTGAACTTACAGCATCTCCCTTTGGCCCTGAGGGTCCTGATATGCCTCTCTCCCCTGGCATCCCCTGAAGTCCTGGACCTCCAGGCTCTCCATTAGAACCTGGTGGACCTGGGTTACCCTGAATTATATGACAGACACAGCAAGGTATAACTAGAATCTAATGTAGCAGCATTCAGCTTAATAAGGTTTAGTGTCTAAGGATTTGCAGAAGGGATACCTTTTGTCCATCTGGTCCTGGTCCACCTGGACTACCTTTGGGCCCCTGTAAGCCATTGGGCCCCACTTCCCCTCTTTCTCCTGGAGGGCCTCTTTCTCCCTGTGAAGATACCCAGTAGCTAATGATATACAATTATTTATTGTTGCACTAAATAACCAAAAGGATTCAAATGAACAATTGCTGGATTGAGGAGTAGAGTTAGTAATTAGCTGGACCAGTGGACTTACTCTTGGACCTGTCGCTCCAACAGCACCAACCTCACCAGCAAGTCCCTATGAAAGGGGGGAAAAAACTGTTATTGTCAATGAATATTAATGTGAAGTTTAAAATCAAACCAATGGTTTTACTCTCTTATACCTCATCACCTGGTTTTCCTGACTCTCCAGGTGGGCCTGGGGGTCCAGGCAAACCCTAAAAATATTAACCCAGTATTTATTCACAGATAAGGACCATGAAAAGCAAATGCATCAGCTCACTTGTCAATACACTGGTGCGCTGAAATCAGGAATCAAGGTTTAGCTTCATGTATTTCTTTCCCCAGGTGTATTCATATGATAATAATTAAAAAGTCATAAAAACTGCATTCTACCTGGAAACCGCTCACTCCCTGAGGTCCCTGCTCTCCTCTCTTTCCTGCTGGACCCTGGAGAAGATTAAACAGATTAAAAGATGATAAAAGCACAATAGTTTAAAACAAATAATGGAGTGATAATTTCAGCAGTTTAATGCTTACAGCTGGGCCTGCTTGACCGGCAGCACCCTCCTCTCCATCTTTTCCATTTGAACCCTAGTGGACAAGTTAAGTGCAGTATTTATTTATCTGGGCATTTTTACTTTAATGAAGAAAAGGAAATAAAAAAAACATGGATTGGGAGTTAGAAATAACTTGCCCTTTGACCTGGAGATCCAGGATTTCCAGCCTCTCCAATCTTCCCAGCATCACCCTGAAGATGAACAGGTGCACAAACTGAGATCAAGCACTGGACAGTCATTGTGTTTTTTTTTGTTTGTTTTTTTTTTAACTTTTATTTTCTACAACTAAAAATGTGTTATGTGTCTTTTTAAAACTAGTAACCAAGCATCTACTGAAGTAAAATTGCATCTGTAAAGTAATACTGGTAGTAGCCTTTAATACAGGCTCTTAACAATGTCTAATTATATTATTATATTCATACTGACTGCAAAGCCTTTTGGGCCTGGCAGGCCCATAGGTCCTGCAGAACCTCTGTTTCCAGAAGGACCAGCTGAGCCTTGTTTGCCATCCTCTCCTGCTGAGCCCTAAAAAGACAAGAAAAGTTGGATTAACTCAGTGATATAACAACTATATTACATGTATAATGTAGTCTGAGTTTAAGAAAAGTTTGTATACCATTGGTCCTTGCCTTCCCTCTGATCCCTGGGCACCAATAAGTCCTGTGAGACCCTGTAAAATAATGTTTTCCATTTAAATTTAAGTCATTTTACATATTTCTGAGTTTGATGTTTTAGGTGAAGCTGCAAGATCATAAATCACATAAACTCAAATTTCCTTTAAATAACAGCAGTTTTTAACAGTTTTCTGAAGTCACACAGAGTTTTCTTACTCATTTCTTGACATTAGTGATAAGATTATTTCCTCACTACAGCCTGGATGATCTTTGTTATATTTGACACAAAAAAGGCATCAGTGTTTTCTTCCAGCTGAAATTTCGACTCATCTGATCACAAAACATGTCAACATTCTTTCTGTCTGTCTGAAATGAGCTGGTGTCCAGAAAACTGCTGCCAGAGTTGATATATGGCTTCCTTTGTGTGTAATACAGTTTCAGGTTACATTTCTGGATGCAGCAGTGGATTGTGACAAGTGAAAAATGGTTTTCCAAGGAACTCCTGAGTTGACATGGCTCTTTTGAATATAGAGGTACTGCATGAGGTGCTGCATGAGGACTGGAAGATCACTGGCATTCCATAGTGGTTTCCATCCTTGGCCTTTTAACACTGAATTTACCCAGACTCCCTGAATCTTTTCACAGTGCTGTGAACTGTAGATGTTTAAAGGCCAGAGTTCTTTGCAATATTGCACCGAGAAATAGTTTTTGGGAACTAACTGATGATTTTCTGGTTGAATTTGCCACAAAGCAATGAGTCATTGGAAAGACTAAACTTTTGGTGGATGTTTTCTCTATATCCAATCTTGACACCCTCACCCATCACAGATTAATCAGTTGATTGCATAATCTTTCAGAATGCTGTTACAACATCAAGAAATGACAGATTTGACCTTTAAAAATTAAAAAAAAAAAAAAAAAAAGATATTTCTAGTGCAGGGCTTTATATAAAACATGGTTCTCTATAAAACATCTGTCTTACCCGAGCTCCTGTTAAACCTGGCTCACCAATCCGGCCTGGATCTCCAGATAAACCTTTGCCACCACCTGACCCTGGCACCCCTCTTTCACCCTGGGCTCCCTGTTTAGAAAGGTAATGCATAAGAATAAAAACCATAAATGTGACAGTGATGATTTTCACTATTAGGTATTTCACATTACTCACCTTTTGGCCTGGTAAACCATCAGCACCAGAGAAACCTCTATTTCCTGGTGCTCCCTAAAATGAAGACAGGATACACATATGATTTATTTTGTAACCTCAATCAAGTTTTAAAATAATTTCTTTTCAGGCAGGGTGGGTTGTACAAAATGTCATATAGGGATTTTTTTCTCTATCATGATTATGGTCATTGGATAAAGTAAGCTGCTGTTGGATTTTCCTGGGTGTGTTTCTGATTACAGGTGATTGTTATGCTGTTTTTACAATCCTTAATTTCACATGTTTAATGCATATTTGATTGTTTTTATGGTCCATTTATTGATCTTTGTGACATTTCTCTATTGTGTGTGTTTTTTAGAAGGTTGACAAAGTGCATCCAAAATAAATTTCCCCAAGGGCACAATAAAGTATATTGTGTGATATGGTAATGTATAATATCATTTAGTATCATATGTAGCAGTATTTACACAGGAGTTCATTCCATTTGTTCATCCATTCTTTTCCCCTTTTTTTGGGGTCAAGCCAAGGGGGCAGCAGGGAAGCCAGGACTTCCCTCTCCCCGGGAATCTCTTCCAGCTCATCTGGGGATACCCCAAAGCATTCCCAGGCCAGTTGGTAGACCCTCTCAATGCAGAGGAGCAGCAACTCTACTCTCAGCCAATCCAGGATGACTGGGCTCTCACCTTATTTCTAAGGGAGAGCCCAGCCACGCTGTGGAGGAAACTCATTTCAACCGCTTGTATAAGCAGTCTTGTTTATTCAGTGATTGTCTACAACTCGTGACCATATCTGAAGGTAGGAACGTAGATCGACTGGTACATCAAGAGCTCCACGACAGACCGATGACAGAGTTCGTATCACTGCCAATGCTGCACCGATCTGTCAATCTCACTCTCCATCCTTCCCTCACTCGTGAAGAACACCCCAAGATACTTGTGATCCTTCACTTTAGGTAGGTCCTCATTCCCAGCCTAAGGATAACACTCCACCCTTTACCGGCTGAGGACTATGGCCTCAGATTTGGAGGTGCTGATTCTCATCCTAGCTGCTTCACAGTTAGATGCAAATTGCTTCAATGAGAGCTGGAGATCAATGAAACCAACAGAGGCACATCATCTGCAAAAAGCAGAGACCCCATCCTGAGGCCATTAGATCGGATCCCCTTAATACCTTGTCACGTGGCGGTGGCAGTGAGGACCCAAGTGCAGGTAAAATGGTTTATTTGTCACAAACTCAGGAACAGGGAAACACACAATACTGGGAATCAAGACACAACATGGGTAAACACAAGGACCTGACAAAGACAACTGAAAACCAAGGGGTATATATACACAGAGGGAGTGATGAGGAACAGGTGAAGTGAATGCGAAATCAGACCAGGTGATCTAACGAGCCAGGAACAGAAAACAGAGCACATGAGGGAAAACTACAAACTGAACTAAACATGACAAAAGCAAAAACCCAAATCATGATCCAAACGAAAACTAATGACAAGACTACAAACCAAGATCATGAAAAATGACACACCTCAGCTGTGCTTAGAAATTCTCTCTATAAAGTTATGAACAGAATTAGTGAAAGCAGCCTTAGCAGAGCCCAACCCTTACCAGACAGCTTGTATGAAGGGGTCTGGTATTTCATAGCCCCAGAGCACACCCCACAGGACATCATGCGGGCATGGTTGAATACCTTCACCAAGTCCACGAAACACATGCAGACAGGTTGGCAGACTTCCATGCCCCCTACCAAACCCTGCAGAGGGTACAGAGCTGGTCCACTGGTCCACAATATGAGTTTATTCTCTGTGTAAAAAGGCTCATGAAAAAAAGTTAACTCACTGTCTCTCCTGGTGGTCCTGGAGGACCAATTGATCCACCATCTCCCCGGGGTCCACGCTTCCCTTCCTCTCCCATTGGACCCAGTGAACCCGGAATACCATGGTCACCCTAACATCGATTAGTAAATCAATGTCAATTATCTAGCATGTAAAACATTTAAAATTAAGCTTTGGTATTTTTATTTGGGGATAGTTTTGAAGCATACTCGCTCTCCTTTCATTCCAGCTTCTCCTTTAAATCCAGGGAAACCGACATCACCCTGTAATAAAAATCGGAGAGCCCAGGGGTCAAAGTTTTAGAATTCAAGATAAAATAGATACCAAGTCGTACAGATTTGTACAAAAAGAAAACGTTCATACCAATTGGCCTTTTGGTCCTGCTGCTCCTGTGGTTCCCTGAGGACCTGGAGGACCAGCTGGACCCAACAACCCTGGTGGACCCTGAACACCTGCAATACCCTATGAAGGAGAAGAAGAAGAAGAAAAAAAAATCATAATCACAATCAAGCCATGGACCAGGATTTGCTGGATGCTGGTTCAAAATGTTTTAGAAAGACTTACAGATGAACCGCGTGCCCCCGGAGATCCATCAGTGCCTGCAGCACCCTGTTAAAAGATAAATAAAATAAATAAATAAATAAATAAAATAGAAACAAACAAAACAAAAAAGGATACATTAATTATTGACGTTTACTACCTAATGGATATCAAAAGAAATGTCCTAAGATCTCTATTTCACCTTCAAAAATTATGAGATTGTGAGACACCTGATTTCCTGTGGGTCCAGGTGGTCCTACACGTCCAGAATCCCCTCTGACTCCCTGCGGCCCCCGACTTCCTCTGACCCCTGTTGGTCCTGCTTCACCCTGCACCAGTAAACACCTTCAGGTCATGTTTTGGGAGTGTTTACTGACCTTTAACGGTCCCATGCCATGTCATTTTTATTTTTAACAACTTTATTCAAGTCTGACAGGTACCAATCATGTTTTGTTCAATTTTAATCTATAAGAGCCTGACGTTACATATTTGTTACATGCAGTTTCTGAGACATTTTGCTTCAATTTATGGTATAAACTTTGCTCAAAATCCTGTTGAATACAATCTGATACTTGTCTTCTGTCCCCTAATAGATACCCAGAAGCAGAAAACCACATTATAATATTTTTAATGAAAATGCAAAATAATAAAAATGCATCTCTTGTATGATTTTTGAGCACTTATTACAAGATTACTAAGTATTTCTTCCTGGAATAATCTACATATATCACAATATGTCATGGGATTGTTTTGATCTCAGACTTGTAATTTTGTACAAGTATTTGAAAGTGTTACAGTAATGGTGTTCTCTAGAATACTGGGATCTGCTGGTCCTGAAGCAAATTTAAAAAATTAAGCAAGATGTTAAGTTTGCTGCAGGCAGAAACGGGCAGTGTTAAAATAAACTACAGGTGCAGATGTAACTGTAGTTCCAGTACTTGGCTAGCTTTAACCACAATGATAATGTGGATTTCAGAATAACTTCACTAGACAAATGCAAAGCAATTCCTTATGTCTACTGTTAAATAGATGTCGATTTGCTTATCCCAAAGATTACCACCATTTATTCATACTAATAGTGCTTCCACAGTCAGATGAATAATGTGAAGTTAAAATCCTTTGATTCAACAAAAACACCACAAATAATCTCACCTTCATTCCTGGGTTACCCGGGAATCCTGGCAGACCTGGTATTCCTATTGGACCCTATAATTTAAGAAGCATTGGTTTAATATTTAAACAAATTAAACTTCACATTGTGTACAGTGTGTGGTTAACCGATGATGCAAAAATGAATTAATCAATAAGATTATCACACATTAAATTACTATTTTTAGCCTTGTTGTGATGGTTTTTAATAAATTAATTAATGTTCATGTTTAGGATAAAAGCATGAACATTAATACATAATTAAGAGTTAAGGTTTATTAAGAAATAAACTGAGATCTTACCAAAGGTCCTGGTTTACCAACATGGCCTGGTGTACCACGTTTACCCTTACAGCAAAATAGAAAATGTCTTAATTCTCAAATATTTTTTTATAATTTTATCAATTTTTTAAAAAACTGCTTTTGTTTCTTACAACAGGACCAGTTTGTCCAATTCGGCCTCTTTCTCCCTGCAAACCAGCTGGCCCCTGAAACAAAAACAGGATTTATATCTGTGAAGCTGAACACCTGACTCTGTTTTAAAAACGTTTTATACTGCATGTATTGCTTACAATTGGACCAGGAGGACCCATATGACCAGGAGAACCAGATTTACCCTGCAAACCACAAAGACATAGGTCTAAAATACAGTAAAGATGTTCTAAACAGCCCATATATATTTGTATGTTTAAATATTTGTTTTTATTTATTCAAAGGTCATTTTTTGATTCAAAGTAACATACCTTGGCTCCCACTGCTCCAGATTCGCCTTTTGGTCCACCAAGTCCACCGCTTCCCTTGTGGGAGATATATAGTTCATTACATTTCTCACATGATAAGCAAATCATATTCTGTAAAAGTGAAAGCTTACCTTTGGGCCTTTTAGTCCCGGAAGACCTGGAAGTCCTGGGAATCCCCTTGCACCCTGCATTAAAACAAACCCCACTATATCATTGTTTTCTTTTTATTCTGTTTCTTTATATAAATTATAGCACATCCAGAAATTTTATGAACTTTGATATAATCAATTTTGGTATTGACAATTTAAAAATAATTACCGGTGATCCTGGAAATCCTGGTTCTCCTGTTGCACCTGCAGGTCCTGGCCCTCCCTGTACAAGAAAAAAACTTATTAAGATATCTGACTGATAATTCAACAGGCAAAGATGTGGCTTTATCTGACTCACATCAGGTCCTGGTTTTCCTGGTGGCCCATCAGGCCCACGATGACCTGGCTCCCCCTGCAAAAATACAAATAACCATTTAAATTTCTCAGGTTTAGAAGCATGTTTTGTGTTAGTCACATATAAATGAACCAACCATTGGTCCTGGCTCTCCAGCCTCTCCTGGTATTCCCTGACCACCAGTTGCACCCTAAATAGGGACATCAGATGGAGAATTTAGCTGCTACATTCTAAATTTGGTGTTGCAAAAGTTTAAAAAAAATAAATAAATAAAAATAATATATATATATATAGCCTTTTAGGTCTTTGCTGGGAGTACAAAACTTACTGGTGGTCCAGTTGGCCCTGGAAGTCCTCGTGGTCCTGCTTCACCCTGTAACAACATCATTTCATAGGCACTAATTTAATTACAAAAATAACCATATTGCATATATTAAACCTACTTTACAGTTATTTTCCTGTACACCTCTGCTGCACTCACCATTGTTCCTGCCACCATCCCAGCCAGACCTGACTTCTCACTGAAACCTGAGGCCATCTGTGACATCAGGTTTCCCTTTAAGGAAGAGATTTATTAAAAAATAAATTAGTATAATGTGACTTTTGTGTGCATGGGATGTGTGCAATAGAAACTAATCCACTGTTGCAAAACAGCTCACCCCAGGAGGGGAAGGTTGACCAGGGGGTCCTGATTCTCCTGGATTTCCTGGCACACCAGGCTCACCATCAAATCCTGGAGGTCCTGGGAATCCCTATGGTTAAAAAAACCAAGAGAAGACACTGAAACATTTACATGTGGCCTTGTCTTTTTTGGCTTTCTTGGACATCAGAAATATGGACACGTTCCCCCTTTGGTTTCATAGCAATGCCCGACCTAGCCAAAGTAGCGCTGGTGCTAGCCTTGCTAGCAGTATTTATTACATGTTTGCACATAAATGTACACTTACTAGTTAACTTTTTTAAAGAATAGAGACATCTGATTGTGTCATGGAGTAAACTGCTACATTAAATTAAACTGAGTTTTGTTTGTTTAGTCTAATTTCTTCTATGAGTTTAAAAATGGATCAGTTAGCATCTTTTTTTAGTTTTTTCATCCTTACACAAACTTTTTTCTTTGTAAGTACATTTTTTCCGTTCTTTCTTGTTTTTTTCCCCACCCTTCATATTTAATTTTATTCAGATTATAATCCTTTTGTGCGTATGAGCTGTATGGGACAGTCTTTTTAATTGGTTTGATTGTTTTTACTGGTTTATGTTTTTATCTGATGGACAACTGAATCAATGAGGAAATTCAACACAATCTCTTAGTTTCCTTAGCATTTTTATAAAATGGCATATAGTTATGATAAATTGGGCATATGTGGATCATATAATGTATTTGTCTTAAATGGATTAGATTTTATTCACATTATGAATTGGACTGTATCTTTAAGGTACCTTGAGATGACTTTGTTGGGAATTGAAATTGTATGAATTGAACTGACTTGAAAGAATGAAATCTGGGAGTCTGATATAACAACATTACTGAAGCCATCCTTTGTGGTATTGTTCGGTTGGATCTTGACCTTTGAGAACAAGGTGAAAAACGGGAGAGAATTTCCGTATCTTCACAACATCACTGTTTTGACTGAGCTGCTTAGCCCATACATCGAAGGGCAGGAAACTTGGTAGCTACTGTTGACAAGTTTTACATAGTCCGTCTGCCCATTTTCATTTGGATGGATAGTTTTTTCTGTAAACAGTGTTGTATGGACACGATTTTGTTTTGGGAGTGGAGGAGGTGGTAAAATCCCTCCTTTAAAAAATTTATTTTGCCTCAGACTCACCCGTCTGCCTTTAAAGCCTCTTGGTCCAGTGGGTCCCTGAGCTCCAGAAGGACCCTGAACAGCAGAGACAATAAAGAAAATATGACATAATCAGATGAATGATAAGCCATCTTCCAACTGACAAAAGAATTGTACTCTGGGTTTTCCAAACATAAATACGTGAGCATTATTGAACCTGCCACTACTTATAGTTAACACATATTTTAAATACAATCTAGTGACCCACCTCTGGTCCTGGAAGTCCAGGGTTCCCCACCACCTAAACAATACACAGAAACTCATTCACCTCTTGACTGGAGTCCACATAAAAAAAATAATAATTTCTTATAATGTAATCTTAAAACTGATGTCTACTCTGTTTTAGATGACATACTTACATAAGGGATATCACCAGGTTCACCTTTCTGCCCCTATAAGAGAATCACATCAGTATTTTCTTATTTTAATGTTTTTTATTACTAAAAATATAAGTGTGTAGGTATCAATCTCTTACCTTAAAGCCCATGATTTCTTTGGTAAACATTAAAAAGAAAGTTGACCATTAGTTGCTGATTAGTAAGGTATATTTTTTAGGTACGATAAAAATAAAACAATGACTCTTAAAGCAAAGGTAATGTGCAAGTTAATGCTGAATTGCTCTCACCTATCCTCCTGCTGGCGCTAGCAAAGCTGTCACACACGGGGCAGCATTGTCCCTCAAGTGTGACGACCTTCTCGCAGTTCGTCAGAATTTCACATTGAATTTCATCACAGACGGCCACACCGTTGTCACAAGCACACACTTGACAAGGTGCAGGTTTCCAAATGTCGTTCTGATGGTGGACCTCCCCTTCAAAGGTGCAGCTTTTCTTTTTATCATCATCTACAGCTGCAGACCCAAACACAATCACAATGAAGTAGTTATCTTTTTTCTCTTTTCCATTTAGTTTGATTGCATATAATTCTTCATAAATCATTATGTTTTCTGATTGTAAATTAACTAAATACAGATCCAACCCTAGCACCTAATTAAGAGTCCTGGAGTGTAAGTTAAGATTTAACTTGTGTATTCACGTGATCTTTTTAATTAAGCTGAAATACCACAAATATTTATCACAAGAATTTATACATGCAATATTCTTTTATTCATCATTATGATTGTTAAGTTGTTTTCATATTCTTAGCACATTAAAACAATCAAACACAAATGTAATACTTGACATGGCACACTGTCTCATATTCCCCTTCCTCAGAAATGATCTTCTTCCTCATTACAACCAGGCTTTGGGCCCAATTCATAGATCAACCTCTTACCATAGAAATATTTTAAAAAGGGGCTGGCAATAAAGAAAAAACAATAAATAAATAAATCAATTAAATAAGCAAAAACACTACAAAAGCTGCTAGCAAATTAACAAATAAAATCAACCAACTGGACGGTTTTAGTGTTGCTACTGTTGTTAAATGTTGTCACACCTAAAACCCACACTTACCAGTAAAGAACCTTTACTGGCAAAAATGAATACTGATATAATGAAAGACAGAAATATTCATTCTCAAAAATAATTTTTATCTTGCAGATCTCCAAAAAGCCAAATGCAAAGAGGAAAAATACCCAAAAAGCTACATTTTGCCCCCTGGCCACAAAATAGGTGCAGCCACCTACACTTAATTATATGCTGTGTCATAAAAAGCACTGATACACATTAAAAAAAAACTATTACCTGTATTTGGGTCTGTATTGGGAGTTAGTGTTGAAATAGCAGTTAAGCACACAGGGCAACACTCGCCCTCTGGGATCTCTGCTTTCTCACAGTCACCGAGGTCCTCACACACCACATCTTCACACACAATGGTCCCCATATCGCAAACACACATCCGACATGGCTCCGGGCTCCATATGTCTTTATTAGCATAAACCTTTCCATTTTCTGTACAGGTGTCTTCATGAAACAGAAACAAACAAATTCGGTTAGCATCACAAGCTGTAGAAAATGTGACTAGAAATAAATTTCCAAATTTGGCAGTTTTTTTTCCCCTAAATTTTCAGGCAGCCATTGGTTTCTTAAAATGTACTTGAAATGTGTGTTCTTCCATAATTACCATCCTATTGCATTGAAACAACAAAACAAGTTTGAAGTACAAACCCAGACTGTTGGCTGCCTAAAAGTGGGAGGAATAATACAAGCCAAATCCACTTAAAAGCAAAAATAAGTATAGGGAAAAAGAACTGAAAGGAGAAAAAATTTAAATATGCATATTTTTAAGAGAAATAGCAAAAGCTAACATGCTTAAATTTTAAAACCATGCCTCTAATCATTCCTGTGCTGTATCATTTAACCTCCATTTGTTCTTAAAATTATGAGAAAATGTACAGAAACATGTGCTTAACAAGATAACATGACACAAAATGACAGAAGCAGTGATTTCCAATAGGAATACACCTCATTTGGTCCATAAGTTACTTGCTCAACCTGTCCTTGTGCAGCAGACTTTTTCTTTTGCACACACTGAGATTGAGAAGTGAACTTATCTGGTAAAGATTAAATGTATTCCCTCTACAAAGTGAAAAATACTGTCAAATGGAAATTTGTGATAAAATGACATGTTTAAAAATGATCATTTAACAGTGGTGTGCATACAGCAAAGCCTGAAGAGGAAGTCTTCAGGCTGAGAGAGAGGACAAAGAGCACCACCAGCTGCAGAGTGCAGGATCAAAACATCATGAATCCTGCAGGAAAGAGTCCAGGATGATGGCAAACATGTGCAGTATATGTTTCAGTTTACCGGTTTCTGCACGAGGCTGCAGTTCTGCAGCTGAACACACGGGGCAGCACTCGCCCTCTGGGATCTCTGTGGTCTGGCAGTCACCTACATCCTCACACACCACGTCCTCACAAAACACTGTCCCCATATCACACATACAGACTCGACAAGGCTCCGGATTCCATATCTGATCATTGGAGTACACTTTACCGCCCTCTGTACAGGAATCTTTGTAAAGAAGAACAGCAACTGGCATCAGTATGCTCAGTCATATTTTGTCAGTGAATCCAGTTAAAACATCAACATTTTAACATTTGTAATGGTTTATGCTCTTGATTTGCTCATGGTATTGTAGATTTAAAAAGCAGAAAAGGAATAGTCATGTACAAAACGTTTTTATTCATGGATTTGGATTCAAGTTATGACAAATCACTTATGTGGCACTGTGCACAGCTTTCAGGCCGGTGTATTTTAAATAGAAGTTTCTTTTGACCTGATAAGTCAATTTTCTTATTTTTACGGACACCTTTTAGGTCTTGTCCATCAAAATATTTTGGAAAAAAAGCTAAATGCCTAAAAATTAAGTTCTCCAACATGTTTTTAGACGTGAAGAGCTCTATTTTAAATCAAGTCATAATGTTTACCTAAACTTAACCAAGTAGATTTTGGTGCCTAAATCCAGTCAAACAGTGACTAAACTGAAAGGATACACAGACTTAAAGTCTAAAAATGGGAGGAAATCTAACATGAAAAGCATTGGTTCTTGCTAAGAGACATGTTCAGGTTCTCTGAAAAGTCCTTTCCAGATTCTGTCATAGATTTTGTTGTTCCTTAAAGGTGAAAACACCTGCATTGAATTTTGTGCTTATGTTTAAGCTAATTCCGATGTAGCATTTAGCTTTTTGTGATAAAAGAAATTATAACATGCAAATTTGGTGAAAATTTGGTACCTACGTTTAATACATCTAGTTGACCCCATATAGGAGCATATTTTTGCACAAAAGAACAAGGTCAAGGTTAAATTAAAGGTACAGCCTCAAAAAAAAAAAAAAAAAAAAAAAAAAAAATCACATATGTATTAGGACACAATGATAGATTGTAACTATAAAATAAATTCAACCAAAAATGGTATTAAAATCCATCTTGAAGACTACACATTATCGGATGTTTCTCTATATTTAAGTAAAACAGAAGGGGAGAGTCTATGCGCTCTACTTCTGTGTGTTAATATTCTAATAGTCCCATCACATGGTCAATAATTTACTTTAATGCAAACAATAAGGTAAACTCTGAGGAATTTGTTTCATCATTGTGGATATTACTATTATATGGATATTATTTGTTATTGTGGAATTTGCTTCTATGCTGGAAAAGTAGCAAGAAAAAGCAAAAACAACCAAAAATCTGTCTATTTTTTTGCCACAATGAAATTGTGTGATTTATAACACAATTTGTATTATTGTGTGATCTTGAGTTACTTACTTAGACAAAACAAAACTTCCCCCTCAGCGCAGGATTTAAAATTTCTTTTCAGTTTTTCCAGGATTTGACAAACACCTCTTTAGATGTCTACTTCTAATATAGGATTCCTATACAGTGACAACATTAATTTAACACACCAAAGAAGGAAGGAAAAAAAATCGAACTTAATACGCTAGTTAGTTTTAAGAGTGTAAATGATGCGTTACTTTCTACACAAATAGACCATGGGAAGATATTTATAAAACATAAAACCCAATGTTTAAATTTGCTCTTTCAAACATCAAGTTCAAAATATTTATTACCAGTTTTATTGTCCATGTCAGGAACATGTGGTGTGGCTGTTGAGCACACGGGGCAACACTCGCCCTCAGGGGCCTTGGCTTTCTCGCAGTCCCCTAGCTCTTCACACACCACTTCCTCACACACCACAGTTCCAGTGTCGCAAATACAGACTCGACATGGCTCTGGGCTCCATATCTGATTGTTGGAGTAGGTTGTGCCATTTTCTGTGCAGGTATCTTCATGAGACAGAACAGCAACTACATGAGAATTGTGGGCGATTCCCTTTCAGTGTGTACGTCATTATGGGGTTTTCAGTCAAGCTTTCAATTAGATTATGCCACTTCACACTTTCTATACTCTGACCATTAACTGTTCCAAATCCATTCCTCTGGTCACATCAGAGATAATTAGTGTGAACTAAACTGTGATTTTTTTTAAAAGTGTATTGCTCAAAAATTCCTTTCAAATAATTGATACTTGGTTTCTTTACAAGCGTTGTGGGAGATATAAAGCCCTAACAATTTATGGTTTTGTGGTACTCATAAGTTAACACAAAACTCGTAACAGTAACTGTTTCCAACTGAACCACATGGCAGCATGGACTACTTCAACTTAAAGTCAAACAGTAGAAATTACTTTAACATTTCAGGTTGAAAAACAAAAAGGTAAAAAAAAAGGTAAATAATAATAATAATAACTTCTTCAACTTTACCTACCCATGAGAAACCATACATCTTTGTTTTACTTTAAGTAGTGCATTATTCTTTATTAAAAGAAAGAAAGAAAGAAAGAAAGAAAGAAAGAAAGAAAGAAAGAAAGAAAGAAAGAAAGAAAGAAGGAAAGACAGAAAGAAAGAAAGAAAGGGAGGGGATAATGAATATTTTAGGCATGTAATGTAAGAAACATCCATCCATTGTGAGTATAGGTCTAATTGTCTAAAACTATTAAAACACTTGTGCATTTCAAGTCATTTGATTTATTGAAAGCAGAAATTAGTCAAATATTCTTGACATATTTTTTTTTATCATTTATTTTTCTTTTATTAATGGATTACTCTTTTTCTTCTAATCATTTATTTTTTGCTATGTTAACAACATAATAGGCCAAAGAAAAAGGTTTTTAAGAGATTTAGGACAAAGTAAGCTAACAGTATTTACGCTAACATGTTAGCTTGCAGTGTGAGCTAAGTGTTAGCTAACTTTATTTATGTTGACTTGCAAAGCACGCAAACATGAATCATATTAGCTCAAAGTTAGCTAACCCTGCAAGCTAATATGTAATTACTGTTAGCTTTACATTTCAAGTACTTTACATGAAAAAATATACTGTCCAGAAAATAGTTTCATTCTGTCATTATCATCAAATTCAAAGGATGACTGGAAAAAACAAGGAAGAAAATAAACTGGAATCATTTGTTGATGAGTCACATTTTATTACTTTCATGGTACTTGTGATGTAGGTTAAATCAGTGTTTCTCAATGCTGGTCTTCAGGACCCTCTACCTTCATGTTTAGAGGTAACTTTTAACAAGCTCGTTTACAGGCTTGCAGAGAAGTTGATGAGAAATTTCATTAATCTGAATTTGGTGTGTTGGAGTAGGAACACATCTAAAACATGCAGGGTAGTGGATCCTGAGGACCTAAGGACCTGGATTGAGAAACACTGGGTTAAATTATCTAAATTAATTGTTTTTAAACTATTTATAAAAACTATTTTATTAACAAAATCTAAGCATTTTTAGCATTGATCTAGAAAGATATTTGCCATTCATGACAGCAAACAGCATTCAAGACCTGACATGAAATCTCTGGTCTTTGAGATGTTATTCATTGATTAAAAGTATTTGGTAACCTGTTACATGCACACAGTACTGAATCCCCCATAATAACATATAACAACATCTGAAAGGGAGCTAGATAAGCTGAAAGTTCCTCATAATGAATGCACAGCTGCAGTCATTTCCAATTACCTGCAGTAGTGTCTGTCATGTGAGTTGGTGCTGCTTTGGAGCACACGGGGCAACACTCGCCCTCTAGAGTCACCGCCATCGGGCAGTCACTGAGCTCCTCACACACCTCGTCCTCACATACTACAGCCCCAGTGTCACACATACAGGTTCGACATGGCTCTGGGCTCCATATCTCATTGTTGGTGTAGACTTTCCCATTTTCTGTACAGCTATCTGTGCAAGCAGAGCAGCAGTCAACATTTCAGGTACTTCTACTGTGAAAGACTGAGGCCGGCTCTGATAATAACCCCATAACGGTCAGGAAACAATAGGCTACCATAACTTATATTTTGGATTTGACTTTTTAAATGTTCTTTCATTTGATACCAATAATTTTAGCAAAATAACACGTCTGTATTTTCTACATTTGGCCACTAGATTTCACCAGCTGCTGTTTTGTTTTGTTTGGGACAGATAGTCATTAGTTTTGTCTTGGATGTGGGTTAATATATGGGCAATAAAGCATTGAGGAAAGGATCCTAATATCAATGATAACTGAAAGAACTTAAAGAAGTTTAAGCAATTATTCAGACCATTTCTACTTATGCTGCATACATAGAACCAAAATCCATGTCCAAGTCCATTTGGAAGGGACATAAAAGGCATAATCCGGTATGGTAAAACATTAAAGTAAAAATCATATGATGAGGCTGTGGATTTCAGTCAACGGTCATTTATTCAAGTGAGGCCACTGTTTAAGATTCCTTTTGGTTTTACAACTGAATTAAAAGCTGGCCAGACTCTTGGTGAGACAGCAGCACCAACAATCAAATGTGTTGACTGACCTTTCCTTGAATTGCTACTGAAAACAGAAGGAAGGTAGCATCATGCTATGTAGCTAAGTTAGCTGCAAGAACTGTATTAAGTGGATTTAAAACACATTTATAATTTCCATACAATGTTTATTTCTGGACAATGGAAGCCAAGTAGGCAGATAAAACAATTCTCAGTCACATGCTGCAGGTTTGGTGAAAACTCATTTAACAAAGAAATGCAGCAAACGTCACATTTGAGAAGTTATAATCAGAAACATTGAATTTTTCACTGAAAATATATGTAGAAATATCAGGCACTCCCTGACATACTTGAAAATGTAACATTTTAATCATAGAAAAGTTATACAGTAGTAAGAGGTCAAAACTAAGTGTTTTTATTTATTTTTAATGCTGAAGCCCTGATCTTTGATGATTAGTGTGGGTAACTCATGGTGGTTCAACAACTTCACAGACTAGCATGCAGAGGCATTTTGTATGTCTAGTGAAGTGTACACATATGGTCCCTCAGCAAATAAAAGGTTAAAGTACAAAGAAAAAACAAGTACGATGCAGAAAACTCATCTGAACCTGTGAATAAAACGGTTTTACACTGTCTGAGTCTACAGACCACATATAATTAGCTAAATTGACGGTGCAATGTTTTAAAGTTATGAGTGTCTGTTAAAATTTGCATCCTGGGAATTGAAGAAACCATCTGTTTTTTAAATATTTAAGATGAGAATTTAAAAAAATAATAATAATAAAAAGAAAAAATGGTGGTTTTATTGGAGGCCTACCCCATGTGCCAGAGCTTTAACAGGAGCCTGCCAATTATTATTCAGCACAATCACAGCATTTATACCTTCAGCTAATTTGCAGTAAGCTTTACTAAAGTGCTTTAGCATAAAAATGAAGAGCTCAAATTACAAATAAAAATAGAGCTACTGCAATTCTTTGTGATCATTATTTAACTTCTGATATTATATTGAGCAGACTTTTTTATTCAAAGTGTCTTCTCAATACAATGTAATAAATTTTACAAGCAACCTTTAAAACAGAAGGAAAACCTTTGATTTCTGCTTAACTAGAGCTTCTACATCTAATAATTAATCCTTCACTTCATTATGCTTGCATTTGAAGGCCACAATAAACTGGTTTCCAAATGAGACAGTTTAACCATTCCACTTTCCAGGAAAAAAGAAGAAGAAGAAGAGCATAAATAAAAATGATGTCCTCTTTGACTGACACTTTTATGCAAATTGCAGCTAACCTGCGGGACTTTTTAATGTGCCCGTGAGTGACTAGACTGTGGTTAAAGTCAACAGCTTCTAGCTGTGCGTCAAAAAATGTGTCTGTGTGCAAGCTTGCAATCATCTCTGCAACAGAACTGTCTGTCAACACTTGAGATTTAACATCAAACAGATGAGGCCTGTAGTTTTAAAATGTCACAGGGGGTAAAGTAAAAGCTAACCCATAAGGGGAAAGTCACCTGTTGAAACAAGAAAAAGAAAGAGATAGCCCTTTAAACAAACAAATTTAGCTCAATACTTCATTGCTCTTTCCAATTCTAAATCATTTAAAAACTTCCATGAAACTGCAAATTGAAGCAGAAATGTTGGGGAGAAGAAGGAATTGTGCCACCTGCTAGTTTTCTGGGCTCTGTGAGCACATGTTAATCCAGTCATTTTAGTGACATCCCTAAGCACTAATTATGTGGTGGAGCCTCTCCCCATGAAAGAGGATGGCTTTCAAAAGCAGCAGTTATTTTAGGGGAAACCACAGCGGCTGTATTATACGTTTGGCTTGGGTAGAACTTGTGGTTTGACTGTATTTGGGAGAGCAATGAGGTGCCACACCCGGAGAAACCTCCTGCCATGAAACCTGCAGATCCTTCATGCTGCAGAGCGTTTGTGTCCTTGAATATCCATAAACATCATTACCTTAGTTATAATGATTATGATTGGTTTCTAGTGGCCAATGTAATGATTTAAAAGGAATATTTACATTTGTATATTTTATTCCATATTAATAATCTACATTTTAGTAAACAAAATAACATTACATTTTAGTTTTCTGGCATATTTTACATAAGTAGATGTTTAAAATAAAACAATACCAGAAAAATAAGATTACATTTTGGTTAAAGGGAACTAAAAGAGGTAATAACTCATTGAATATATGCAATTTCCTAATATATTCTCTATTAATTTATGTATTAAATAATAAAAATATATTAGCCACAAATGGAAATATGATTATATTTTCATTAGATCTGAAAACATCTAAAAAAAAAAAAAAAAACTTCCCTGTGAACTTTCACTAAATTTATTATAACCTTTGAAACTATGCTTATGTTGTCGCTAAACTCTTATAGTCACAACCAAAAGAAATCCAAATAAAACTGGAGAAAGTAAAGTAGTTGGAAGCTCACATTTTCCTGTTGATAGCATTTAACAAGCCAAAGAACTAAATTAAACTTCCAGGACTACAGCTTTAAATGTAACATGGAAGGTCTCTTCACATAGCTTTGGTTCTTCATTATTTGCAGCAAAGATGTGGTTAGTCTTCTTTAAGTTTGTCATGGAGAGAAGAGTCTGTTCTACAGCCACCTGTTGAGGACGTGACTGAAAGAAGTTGTACAATCTGATAAAGAAAGCTGTGCCGAGAACTGCTTTGAGTCCATAGGGCTGATTATATGTAGAAGAATCTTGTCAAACTTCACAGCACAGCCTCCACATAACAGTGATCAAACAATGAGGTGTTAAACATGTCTTTTTTTCTTTTTTTTTGTCAAGATATGAAATAGTCTTGTAGTTTAAATACCCTTAAAAACATTGGCAATGTGGCACAGCAGCACTGGGTTTTTAAACAACCTTTTTTCACTGCTACTGTGTTATTGGCGATGTTAAGTAGTGAAAATAGAGGGCGAAACTTCCAAAACATTTAAGTTGAATATAATGACACAGAAGGAGACATATATGTAGTTAGGAGATACTTTGGTTTAAAAGGTTGGATGTAGACAAAACAGCTTTTAACGCAAATGCTGCTGAACTCAAGTAGACAGTGGAGGAGGCAACACAATTTACCACACCCCCCTTAGTAAATGTCATCTATAATTAGAGTAATAAAATCCACTACATATGACTTTATAGTATACACATAATGCTTAATGTATAAAAAGATATAATGTCCTTGTAAAGTACAGATGTTGTGTTGGATTAAATTTTGGAACAATCCTGGCTCATTAATCAGTAGATATTTAGCAAAGTGATTCAGTTACTCCCAGTAATTATCACTTTCTTCTTTTTATATATTTTCTCCCTTAGATTTATTGTTTTGTTGTTGTTTGGCTCTCCCATCCTAGCATGCAACACAGCGTGGCAAAGTCAATTAGGACTTTGATCAAATCAAATTAAAGCTTTGATCCCAAACATGTGCAAACAAATAGAAAAAAATCAGAAACTGCTGACTTAGAGCTGGTTTATGTTGTTACTTGCTGTCCAGGAGATGAGCTAGCTCTGAGTGAAATAGTAGCCACTTTAGCTCTCGCACTGCTGTCCACTTCGGAAATACAAGCCCAGTATTAATCCTGGTTATGTCCTCTTCTTTATCCGATAACTTCTTCCCAAAGACAGTAGTTTTTTTTAAAAGTCATCCTGGTCATCTACAGGTAAACGTTTCATTCTGCTCTCCGTTATTTCGCTACGAAATTACACGCTGCCATTGCTCGCTGGCTGAAGCTTTTTATAGGGAAGGAGGGGTGAGGCTCTGAGAGGAGAGAGGAGGCGGCGATTCACATCAATGTATATGAACACACGGCCGGACCGGCTGGTAAACACAGAGCTGGAAATCAACACAGAGGCAACGTGTGACGTCATGCTATACTCCAGATGAAATTACACCTCTAGTTCTTCATATTCTTTAATTCCTTTATTCTAGAAATGATAAATATCCACTTATTGCCCCTTTAAGCTATTTAAAAAAAAAACATAAATAACTTTACACATCACACAGTAGAAACTGTAAAACATTAATATTTTGCACACCTACACAGATTTTGAGACTCATTTCATGTGTTCAGACTTCTCAAAGGTTCACAATTATATGGTGCATTTAAATGTTGGTGGAAAGCTGGGTAAGATGGATGTTAATCTGATTTAAGTATAGTTTTTTTATGATTAGTTTCATAGCTCTGTCATAGCAGTCCATCCATTTGCAAATTGCATGTTATTTAAGTATGTACAATACAGTTCCCATCATAGATGTTGATGTCGACAGTAGCCATTCTTAAATAGGATAGAAAATGTCCTATTAAAGTGGCAGGTTGGAGTTTTTGGTGGGAAGAAGTTTTTCTGTTTTGCATTCACTTTTATTCCCGAAAATATTTATCTTGCTAATTGCTCACACTCATTAATAGTTATTAGGAGATCAAGGTGCATGGCTAAGGTTAGCACATGGTTTGGTTTAGATATTTAAAAAATATTTTCATGCCAAAATGTTTAAGCCTCTATTGTTAAATTAAGTCATTTTATATTTTGGTTCATTTTTAAGCATTACTACAGCTGAATTTCAAAGATTAATGCCTATACACAGCTGGTGAACATGTGTATAAATGAAGTTTTTATTCTCAGCGTGTATACACTTCAGTGGAGGTGAAGTTGGGTAAAAGCAAAAGAAGCATATTTCATATCCAACATCTTCTCACTTTGGGTGTGTCTTGTCTGCGTTTGGCTCAAAGTCTGACCAAAATTAGTGCCCTGCTTTTGTCCTTCCCATCCACAAGGCCACATCATTATAGCTGTGACATCTAGAACCCCCTCATTCAGCCTCTGCCTCACACTGAAATAGACCAGCCAGCCCTGCGCACTCTTTAGTGTGATCTGCATGGGATGAAAATATTTTTGACTCAGGATCACATCCAATGGGCATTTTATAAAACGAACAAAAACAGATGCATCTCTGGGAATCCACCTTAAAATTGAGATTTAGTTACTTTTCCTCTTTCAGATTTCTTTTGATAATTCCTATACAAAGAGGTTTTGACAAATGTTTTGCATTAACACACTCCTAATCATCATCTGGTGGCTTTTAGCAGATCAACAAACAGGGAAATTGTCTTTAATCAGAGGATAACATGCCTCTCTGTTGAACATGGGTGTAATTTGTAACTTCTCTTTGCTAACCACAAAGCCAGTGAATGTGGTCTAAGTTTCGGTAGGCACAACAGTTAAGTTTGACATCACTAGATAGTTTGCTTTTTTATTTTAAATGACAAATCTGAGAAAAAAAAAATTTTAAAACAACCTTTTTTTTTTTTTTTTAAACAAAACTAGATATACAGTAAAAGTGTTTAGTGTCTTAATCATGAATCATAAGCAGATATCAAATCCAAAGAAACATTGTTATTTAAAGTCATCCATGTAGTAAACATGAAAAATAAAAACACAGGTGAATTGTGATTACAAAAGTTTACAGAAGCAGAGGAGCTATCCATTATGACTGAAACATGTTAGGAAACAACACTGAGAACCAATCACATATCAGATAAAGGAGTTATATTTGGCCAGCTGTCACTCACCATTCTTGGTATCTTCTTGGCAGGTCACAGCAATCACCTGAGCCAAGGTGAGGGCCAGGCATATAGTAATCCTAGATCGAAACAAGGAGCCCATGTCTGCATGCCAGACATGCAGCGTCCTCATACACAGTTGCTGCAAAGTAGACGGGGAAGCCAAAGACAACCCGACTCCAAGCTACAGCATCCAGGCTGAAAAATCCAAAAATCCCTGAGTGCAACAGGCTCCTGGATGAGCGATCACTGCAAACTGAAACAAGCTCTCCCTTCAACCCCCCCGCCAACCCCTCCTTCAGACTCTCTCTCTTAACCTCCCTCCCTCCTGTCTGCTCTCTCATCATTTCTTCCTTCTTTATTTCAAGGCCAGCCTCTTCCTCAAGCTCTTTCAGTTGCCTTAAAAGATGGGCGTAATTACAGACTGCATAAAAATTTATCGCTTTAAAAGACTGATGTCCAGTGTTTCTAGAAAAAGAAAGCTGCATTTGAGTATTCTTTAAGGAAAAATGTTGCTTTTAGATTTGCAAGACATCCTTCTGATGAAGAACTTATCCTTATATAAGTCCAGTCAGTTGAGGACCCTGTTTTATTAGCAGTGATGCATTTTTGCATTGCTGATGAAGATTTCAGCATCTCCGATTAAATTTTTTGAAACTTGAATGATTTAACTTGCATTTAGGTCATTTTTTTAAGATAAGAAAATCTGTTATTTCCTCTTATTTATGTTGAGGAACATTGTATTAGAATTTACAACATTGTAACTTGCTGACCTACATCTGTACCCTCCAGCTTAAACAGTTTACAGTGTGTATTTAACATCCATTTGATGTGATTTCCAGGGCAAAGCTCTGCCAAGTCGGTACATCAAGCAGGCCACCAGTCGCTAAGGTGATGTCCCAGAGGTAGACAACTAAACAATCATGACTCGTCTGTCAGCAGATCGCTACCATGCAGAAAACTGTCCTTTTCCTTTGGGAATTTAGTTTCAGCCGCCAAATCCTTTCCAAAGTAACATTTCTCTCAGTGGACGAGGTGGATTTAGTTTGTTTCCTTTGCTGAACAAGTCAGGAAGTGTTTCAGGTGCTTCGAGGACAGACTGATTTCTCATTAAAGAATCAGAGAACCACCCAGGGATCGAGACTGAAACAGATGGGAAGGCAGTTCCTGTGTCAGGCAGGAGCTGGACTTTTGCACATTCAAAATGTTTTGCACTTTGATGGACTTATCCTTTTAACCAGAGGTCATGAAGGCAAAACCCCAAAAATAGAACATCTGTCTAAATTTCATCCTGAAACATAACTGCATTATTCACCAACTGATGTCTTTGTCCTTTTCACCAAAGCCATTGGAGAACAGTGAACTCATTGTCATGTTCAAGAAAGCAGTTTTAGATGATTTGAGCTTTGTGACATGGTCCATTATCTTGCTGGGAGAAGTCATCAGAAGATGCAACACTGTGGTCATAAAGGGAAGAACATGGTCAGCAACAATACTCAGGTAGGCTACGGTGGTTAAACCATGCCATGTTGGTACTAAGGGGCAAAAAAATGTGCAAAAAGAAATATCTCTAAACCATTTCTGTTATAATTTGAAGATTAAGGGGATTAAGGGGTTTTAATTACAAAGCAGGAATAGAGGAGACACAATGGGGAAACAGGATGGAAAATCTGACAAAGGTAAACTGAAACCAAGGGTTTAAAAAAACTGAGGAACTAATAAGGAACAGATTAATTTTCTAATTAAATCAGGTGAGCTTTCTAACAGGAAGCAAAGCAGAATACAGTACACAAGGGGACTGAACAACAAAGTAAAACAGGAAACCAGAAAAGACAATGACCCCATAGGACAGTAAAACTAAATCAAAAACACACAGATCATGACAATTACATGTACTACCACCACCAGCAGGCTGAACTGTGGATACATGGATCCATGTTTTCATGATGTTTACACCTATTCTGATCTTACCATTTGAATGTCTCAGCTGAAAACTCATCAGACCATAATCTTCTATTGTCCAGTGTTGGTGAGACTGTGTGAAATGTAGCCTCAGTTTCCTGTTGTTAATTTACAGGAGTAAGATCCAGTGTGGTCTTCTGCTGCTGTAGCCCATCTGCTTGTGTGTTGTGTACAAAGATGGTATTCTGCATACCTTGGTTGGAGCCTGTGGTTATTTAAGATACTAATGCATATGATATGATACAGTATTATACAATAGGCTATACTCTATTTTCCCGGTGTGGTAAATTTGTCTTGGACTTGAGGTTATGCTCAATACTTCTTATAAAAATTCCAGTTGCAATCATCAGCATTTTGCATTGATGTAATTTATGATTTATCTGGATTTAATCTTTTTATATTAATTGAGCCTATGATTGAGTTAAAAATGAAAAACTATTTCCTTTGTATTAAGTGGTGTCATTTAATTTAAAATAGTGTACAGTGGGTGTTCCTAAAGTTTTAACATGCAAAAAGATGTTTATATAAATTTTTCATAATACTTTTAAGCAAATTGTATGTAATGTTTTCACCAGTAAGTGGAAAATTAAAGGGAGGGTGAGGTATAGAAGACTAGTACTGTCCTCAGTGCCTGTGGTAAGAAAACTTACAAACTTCAAACATACAGTAAAAGTTATTTCTGGTTGTATAGACTACATGGCAATATAATTACAAGATCCTTGGAAGCAGGACACACACTCACACACACATACTGACCGGAGGCCACTATTAAGAAAGGTGGACATCATCCAAACTAAACCAAGAGTCCAGACTGGAAAAGAAAAGCAATGATTATGGCCCAAAACAGATGTTTTGTGTATTTTTAGATTCATGGGTTAACATGTAACTACTGTTACGAACAAGATATTTATAGTGTCTTGCACACTTTAGCTTTACTTTAGCCTCACAGTCACTTTGTCAGGTGACAGGAAGCTGAAGCCTACATCCATCTACCAGGGTAACACACACCTTGTCCCATATTCCCTTACACATCACCTGCATTATTTATCATTTCACGAGTCTAAAGGAACACTCCTAAATTTGCCTCACAGTTGAGAAGAGAGCCGTTCAGCAAACAAGACCATTATACAGACGCAGGTGTGGTTTCTTCATGCATCATTCGAAATGTTTGCTGCAGCAACTAAAAATTTTGTGAAACAGGTTGGAGACACAGGGAGGTTGATTCCAGTCCCCAGCCTGAGTGAAGCTGACCGCTACCAGCCCCTTAGCCTTGTTACGAGGAAGAGGAAGAGGCATTTCTGGAAGAAGAACAAGTACGCCTCGACCCCTTTCTCACTGAAAGACATCCTAGTAGGAGAAAAGGAGATCGCTGCAGGTAATGTCTTGAACAGAGATAAATAAAATCTGAATATGTTGATCAGATTGCTGTGAGGTTACAAGAGACTTGATGAAATCGAATTAGGGATGATGCTTCACATGATGATTTCAAAAGCACCTGATGAACTTAATTTTTCTTTCACCTGCTCTGAAGCAGAAACCTCGTATGGACAGGTTGCCAGTAATGACAATTTTAAATCAATTGTTTGATTTGACTTGAAAGGTGAAGGTGTGGAAAAGCATGTTGCCTATAAAATGAAATTATGACGAAAGGTGTATTATTTCTGTAAGTCATAATGGTGACCAAAAAATGTTTTCCAGTCTGTTTTACTAAGAATGGCTTTACTCACACAAGGAGTTATGGAGGTAGAGATCATCAAGGCTGACATATACATTTTTTGCATTTTATTCTTTAGTGATTCTATTCAGTAAAATATAACAGTGAGAAACAATAAGAAAAGCTACTTTGAGACACTTTGGCTTGTATGATAGGAAAATGGTCAGTTTATTTTTCTTTTTTTAACATCTTACTGAAATCCTTATAAACTTTTTTGAGTTATGTAAATTATCAATCAACCAAATAAAGAAGGAAACATTTTACTGTACAAAACTACTGAGTTATTTAAATAATTTTTTAACTGCTAAACTAAAAGTACGTGTATATGTTTCATTGTACAGTGCTTGCACTTTGGGTTTCCACCAGCATGTTATAAAGCTAATGAGCTATTGCTTGATTTTCTTTTTTATTATTCTTTTTTTATTTATTGGCAAATTCAGTGTGTAATGTGTAAAACTTCTGGCAGTTAGCTTTTTGAATTTCAAGATCAATTCCACTCCAAATATCTGAACAAATTTTAGCTTACCTTAGCTTAGCATAGCTTAGTTTACATTATCTTAGCTTAGCTTAGCTGGTCGCTAGCTAGCAAGAATAAACTAAGGTTTATTTATGTGAAATGTACTTTTTCAAACCTTGTACAAAAATTTTCTGTCACTTTGTGTGCTACGATATGCTTTTCTTTTTTTTTTGTTTTGTTTTGTTTTATATTTTGTTTATTGTTTTGTGTTTTGTCATTAGTGTCAGTTAGTGGGCTAGTATTAGGTAGTAGTAAACTATACAAACTAGCTGTTTCCCTGTCTTTGTGCAAAGAAAACTAACAGACTTGCCTCATAATTACCACATAGATTTTATAGTGCAATTGACCATCTAACACATATCCAAGGACCGTTTTCGGCTACTTTAAAACATATTTACTTTATATAAAACAGGAATATGAATCACCAAACAAATGTCAAGTTTATCAATGTAAATATCTACATTGTGGAAATTAGACATAAGTATAGGCTACAGAATAATTTTTTTCTAATGAAATGTCACATGTAAAAAACACCCAATGGATCTTTCATTAATGCACGTTCATTGATAGATTAATTGATTAAGTGACAATGTTAAAACTGAAACTTTATTGGCTTGTGAAAGTTTAAAGACTAAATTTTCTTTTCTTTTCCAGGTGTGTCATCTTATCAGCTTCTCAACTATGAAGACAAATCTGATGTAGCCCTTAATGGTCGATTAGGTAATCACATTATCAACGATGTGGGATTCAACATCAGCGGGTCAGACTCTGTGGCAGTCAAAGCCTCCTTTGGCATCGTAACCAAACACGAACTCGAGGTCCCCACTTTACTGCGTGAACTAACTTCCAGGTATCTAAACATGCCTTAACTTGCAGGGTGTCAAACCACCAATATCATTGTAATATCATGATGGATATGTTTGTTTGTAAGTATGTCATTTTAGACAAAAGTGTCAAAAAGAAAGTAAATACTCTTTTAATTATTAGGTTGTTTGTGTCAAGACGTAATAAAAAAGAGCATCTGGCCCTTATTAGGTCTTGCAATTTAATATATTCAACCTTAAATGCGTAATACATAAAATATTACACTTTATCATTACTTACTTAACAAAGGCAGACTCAAATTGACGCAATGGGTCAAAAACTAAATCCACTCTTTCTGCATCCAAATTAAGAGGCTATAGCAGCCAATTAATCATCTAATCATCAGTCAGTGAAAACAAAACAACATTTGGCAGGGACTTATCAAGGGTTTCCAGGACAAAGGCTCTATTCCAGAAGTCTTGTGGTTTGTTCAGATAAAAGTTTGCAAATATAAACCATGCTATCATGTTATTTAGAGAAATGTCTCTTTCAAAAAATTGGAGATCAAAGGGGGGTTGTTCATAATGCACAGGAGTAACACTAATATTAAATTATTATTAAGCATGGTGCAAGACAAGAATGATGACAGCAAATCTACCACAGAATGACTAAAAAACAGAAAGGAATCAAGGTGCAATGGTACAAAGTCTAAAACCAGAATTTCTCTACAATGATGTGAGAGCTTGATAACATCATAAAAAGATTACTTTTTGTAGATAACAAGTTACCTACTGTTAGTTTTTGTTTACACTGCTTGTGTATTTTGGTTTAGTTTTTGTTAAATAAATAATGACATGGTGTAACATGTCATGTGCTCATCTTAAGTTGCATTTAGCTCATTTTAAGATCTCATTAGGAGCTTATAATTTTTTTTTTTTTTTTTTTGTATCATGATATATAAATTTTTGAATTTAACTATACTTTAATTCTACTATTTGGCACATTTTTTCGTCCTTTTCTTCCTACAATAAGTTAATGACTGACCTTATACCTCTTAGTGACTTGGGAAACGTGAGAAGAGGATTTTCCAATGATTGTGTTATTCAATACTGAAAGCTTATAAATGGGCTACATGCAAGACAGAAAACAGCTCGTAGATGTTGTCTTCTTTCTCCTTCCAGGAAGGTAGACCTGGATCACTGCTTGGTTCGTCAGTCCAGGGAAAGTGGACGTACCGTCCTCTGTGTTGTAGTGGAGAGCATCCGCACTACACGTCAGTGTTCTCTGACCGTCCATGCTGGCATGCGAGGAACAACCATGAGAGTAAAGAAACACATACTAATGGTTTCATTTTAGATTAAGTTGAGGATTTTCCTCAGCTGAGCCTAAACGATCTTGTTTAGTCTGTTATTCAGAAATAAATGGCCAGTCATGTTTTTGTCTTATAGAATCTTTAAAATGAGGAAACATGAGTCAGTCAGTTTTGCTCTGCTGTAGTTTCAGATCGATGACGGCAGAAATCCCAAAGGTCGGGACAAAGCCATTGTCATTCCTGCTCACACCACCATCGCCTTCAGCATCTGTGAGCTATTCTTTCGCCTGGATGGGCGACTTGGTAGGAGGACCACCCATGTCATTTTCCTACTGATGCACACAAAATACCACAAAAAGTTTAACTGTAGATTTGAATAAGAAACAGCTCTGATTCCCAAAGTTAGCTGTCTCCAACTTTTAATATAGTACTGTGAGGATGAGTAAGATGGGTTTTAAGAAAATTAAAGGTTCATGGTAAATTGCATAATCCACATGATAAGTGCATGGCTGTGGTTAGCACCTGAGGCTGCTTTGTATTGTCGACCTCGTGCCATGCATTCCTGTCTTAAATTTAAAGCTTTTTAATAACCAGTGTTTTTTTAAAACCTTAAAACACTTCACCTTTTCATGAAACAGTATTTTGGACATGAAAGGTTTTTAAAAATCCAGCTAGAACGTATTTAACTTTAAACTTTATCATGACCAGACTGATCGATTTTTACATGCTTAAAATCATGATTAACAGATGGCTGCATCAGCTCAAATGCTTTATGCCTTTAAATTACTGATGCAGCAGAGAAAGTTCTGCAGGACACTGACCCTCAAGGATACCAGGATTGAGGATCCCTGCCATATAATTAGTCTAAAAAGTGTCTTTGCTGTTTCAGTATTAGGCCTGGTAGGGGTAGAACTATGATAATGAATGTAGTTCTAGACTTATAATGGACTAATTAAGTACCACATGGCAAATTCCTGAGCTAAGTAGCTAACATTTAAGTTTAATTTAGTGCAAATTTGATCCATGATTATAGTAAAATTATCAGTTCTGGTATTTAAAAGAGACCCAAAAGATCAGCAAAGAAAATCAGTAGCATAATTACACACTTAGATGAAAATATATGTCTGTGTTTTTTGTCTAACTGCATCATTCCTCCCTGGTAGATATTTGTGTAGCTCCAGAGTCTCAAGGGGGATTTGAGCGGGAGCAGATCAGGGAGCAGCTGGGTGGTTTCATCGGTCGCTTTTCAATGGGTAGACTGCGCCGCTTCCTGTCTGGGATTATCTATGGAAACCCCTTCAGAGTTGGTACGATCACATAATGTTTAAAATAATAAAAATAATAAAAATAAAAAACCACCCCTTTTCTTTAGCAGGACTTTTACTGATTTGCTTTTTTATCCCAACTTGTGCAGATGACCGAACATTCGAGGAGCTCACCCACTCCGACACTTACATGGACGACATGGTGACCGACTACTATGAGAAGTCAGCCAGCATGACGGATGTGTCCACTGCCTACCTGAGGGAAAGCTCCCACACACGGGTCAACCTCCTCAAACACAACATCCCCAAGGGCCCCTGTGCGCTGTGCGGCATGGGGAATCAGCGGCGGGAAACCGTCTACGGCTGCCTCGAGTGCTCCACCGGGGGCCAGAAATATGTCCGACTGCATGTGGTGCCCTGCTTTGATCTCTGGCACAAAACTCTAAGGTGAAAAAGACAAGCTTTTCAACGACAGCCTTGAGTTCTTACCTCAGCAGCATCCACCTGCCCCAGAAAAGGATATAAACATAAGCCTGTTGTTTTAGCTCACATTGTGGTGTATTGTGTTCAGTTTACCTTTGGCATTAGCCCATTTTCACACGTGTGCTGTGTGTAATGTAGCTGCCAGTTAATTAATTATTCAGGAAGGGATCATGTGAAGGTCAGTGAAGAAACAACAACGAAGATCAACCTGGTCTTGTTCAGTTCCAACTGTGTCATTGGTGCAAAGTTGTTTTTTTTTCACCATGTTTGACTTGAATTTTATTAATTTATGTTGGTCTGTTGCTTTGAAGACGTCACCAATACGCCTCTGAAATGCTCAAATGTGATATAATGTGAACATAAGTCCAGAGGAGCCTTAAAGTCAGCAAAGTTAAACTTGTGTGTTTTAAAGTATGGCTGTATTTATTCTGTTAGATGATGGTAACATGTTATTTTTGGAAAACAGTTGTCTTCTGATTTCTTGACTGCTTTCTTCTTTTAATATATCTAATCAAGCGTGCCAAAAAAAATCATTTAGGGCAGTTTCAAATCTAGAGATAAGTTATTTTACATACCAATTATATAAACATTTCAAAAGTAGAGTGCACCTACATCATAGGGTTATTTCACGATTACATTTTCATGGTTCATTCTGTCAACTACACATATAAATGAAGCGACCTAACAGGCATCAACCTGAGGGTCCAGAAGTCAGGGGGCCTCTGATATTGGTCTAAAAATATAATATACATCCCTAAAAGAGGCAAAGAAAAAAAAATGTTTATGATGATACATTGAATGATTATAAAGACATGCCAAGTTGCAATGTTTAACACATAATGACAAAAATCAAAATGGAAACAACCAGAAAGAAAGAAGCATAAATGAGTTATATGACACACTAAACATCTATAAACACATGCAGATTGTTCTCAGGGATACAAATGGCAAAAATGAACTACAACTCAACCAAAATTGGATGTAAAATAACTACAATATTTACAATTTGAGACACAAAATGGCACACAAAAATAATGTGAATCATATAATGGATTTGTTTTAATTGAATTATAATTGGACCTCAGAGAATTGTTTTGAAAATTGACTGTATAAATAAAAAATTTGTTGTGAAATGTTGCTGTACAAATAAAGTTGTACTGTATTGAACTGAATTGAATGAGACATAAATCATCACTACAGACATGACCAGAGACCAGGATGCCTTAAAAGATATATATATATATATATAAAAATGCATAAAATAAACAAAGATGCACAAAATGGATCATTTGAGACATTAAAGTGATTCAGAGGCAAATAAGAAAAGAAACTATTGGTTGTAAATTGAGCAATGGGAGACAAAAAAATAGGATATCAAACAGATAACTGCAACAAATGTATAATAAAATATAATGTACAATAATCCAAAATCATAAATAAATAAATAAATGCACTTTTTGAATCATCATTTTGTGAAAGTTCCTACATTTGACTGATTTTTCAGATGCTACAGAATAACACATGCATAACTTACTGTTACAGACAATGACGTAATGCAACAATTAACAATTCGGAGCTCATGATTTTGAGAAAAAACAATATTTTGTCCTGTGATAAGCAGTAATATTATGTGCTTATCTTAAGAAAAGACTATACGAGATACCACTAAAATGAATATTTTCCCATCTCCATCATAATTTGAGAGTTACTCAAGTCTGTAAACTGATAATAAGAACAAATAGTCTCATTTTAAATAAAAGTACAACAAAAATCAGAGCAAAACACTGCCAAAGGGTATTTTTATTTATTTATGCATTTATTTATTTGACACCTTCATACCTTCAAGTATTTTAACTTCAAGCTACTGTATTATGACATAGATTTTTTCCTTAAGCAAAAACAATTGATTAAAATAAATATATACTGTACTAGGATTAAATGCTTAAATAGCTTAATATGCTTTTAATAAAAAGTTGGTGGTTAATAAGCCTCCCTCACGCCAGAGGGCGCCATGATGCTTTCTTAAGTCTAATCAAACCGGAAGTGCTGAGTGTCAACACAACGGACACACGTGTGGAGGAAAAAAATGTGTGTGCTGCTTTAACAGTTTATTCATCGTCGTTGGGAATATTAATGGGATTAAAACGAAAATAAATGTGGAGGTGTTGAAGAATATGAATTAAAATGAAGTTCAATTACAGGGTAAGTACGCCACAGTTGCATTACATATAAACTCGCCCAGACCGTTACTGACCGTAGGAGAGAACGTAAAACCAAACCTCATGGGAAAAAATTTACATTTAAGCTGTTAATGAATTTTGGCCACTCTCGTCAATGTTTGGCATATTTATTTGTATGCAGAATATTTGCTTTCACAACTCGTTTGGCTTATTTTTGAGATTATAAACACGAGTTGGTTGTGTGCTTTTAGAGCAGACATCTTTAGCTATTATCTGTACACACTTACATACAGTCATGCCATTCATATTAAAACTTGTGTCTGTCTTCTGTAGTTTTCTAATTTGCTCGGAGCAGTTTATCGTCAGGGGAATTTGAACTTCTCCAAAGATGGTAACGCTGTAATCAGTCCGGTTGGAAACAGAATCTCAATATTCGACCTTAAAAAGTAAGCCAAATTAATACTAAGAAATGTTTCTGAACAGTCTTCCACTCTGTCCTTTGCTTTTATTAGTGTATATATATATATATATATATATATATATATATATATATATATTATAGTGCCTTTAAAACCACTGAACTATCTCTTTGCTTAATGCAGCAACACATCTGAGACACTACCTGTCTCTACCACAAAGAATATAACATGTGTGGGTCTCTCTCCTAATGGGAACTTGGCGATTGTGGTGGATGAAGGTAAGAGGTTTCCCTTGTTTTTTATATCTCTACAGTGTTTGAGACATGACACAAAAAGTCAAATGTTTTTGTTTGTATCAAACAGACGGCGCAGCTTTGCTGGTCAGTCTCATCACCCGAGCCATCCTTCACCACTTTCACTTTCACAAGCCTGTCAACAGCATCCGCTTCTCACCTGATGGCAGGTAAGATTTACATTTATTACATTTGTTTACTGACCAAAACACACATCTTATCCTTTCTGTTTCTATTTATGTTGCTTTTTTATACCCTCCTAGGAAATTTGTTGTTACAAAGGAGAATGTAGCGCTAATGTACCATGCACCTGGGAAGCAGCGAGAGTTTAACGCTTTCGTTTTAGACAAGAGCTACTACGGCCCATATGATGAGACCACCTGCATCGACTGGACAGACGACTCCAAGTGAGTACAAGCATGTGAGATTTAAGAGCGAACAAGAAACATGGAACTAAAACTAAGTAAATAAGTGTTGTTTTTTTTCCTCCAGGTGTTTTGTAGTGGGAAGCAAAGACATGTCAACCTGGGTATTTGGTGCAGAACGGTGGGCCAATCTGATCTACTACTCCCTGGGTGGACACAAGGACATCATCGTGGGCTGTTTCTTTGAGAAGGATAGTTTAGATGTATGTTAACCCCTACCTTTCCTATTTTCTTGACAGTGCAAATGTGTCTGCGATTCAGATACAAAATTTAATGTAAATACGTCCCACCTCGATATGTTTAGCTGTACACAGTGAGCCAAGATGGGACGCTGTGTATTTGGGAGAGCGACACAGAGCTGGATGGGCTCGTTCTGAAGAAGAGCCGGGAGAAACCCAAGACCCCGACACAAGAAGAGGGAGATGATGAAGAAGACAGTGAACGGGAGGAGGGAGAGGGAGGAGAGGTGATACGAGGAAAAGCAGAAGCCCCCAAAGACAAGAACAAGACCAAGAATGTACGATACAAGCAGAGGAGCAAGTAAGATGTTTGTTTAGTTTTTGATTTATTCTTTTTCTTCCTAATGTATTTTTCCCTAATTTACATATTTATTTTTTTGTCCATTAACTTTTATTGTATGAGTTAAATTATCTGAGTTCAGCTTTTCCTGTTTTTAATAACTAGTGATATGCAGTTACAGCAAGTTGCTGCATAAAGGTTTTAAAAAGACAGCAGAGACTTGAGTCTACAGTTTGATAAAACACAAACAACGCTATAAAAAGACAGTTGCATGATTAAAATAATGCATATATTTTTTTATTTTCTATTTTTGTTTAAAATAAAAACCTAAAGTTTTAATTTTTATGTTACAAGAGAGACATTAAATTAGCTTTACATGTGACATTTAAATGTCCAACTAAAACACGCTGAGCAGTTTGGGAGGAAATGCAACACAATAAGTTAACTGTCTTGTTTTTGGCAATATTTTTCTTATTCTCTAGTAGCCCAAAAATTTAGCTATGTCCTAATTTCCTGATGTTAGTTTCATAATGTAAAAATATTATAACTTTTTCTTTATAAATTCAAATGTAGGTCATGTTAATTATGAATATTTACCTTTGTAGTGTAATATGAACAAGAAAACACACTGAAGTCTTAAACCAACTGTTTGCTTCCTCATTTGCAGACATTTCTTCAACAAGGAGGGAAATTTCAACAGCCTGACTGCGGCTGCCTACCATAAGCCGACTCACGTCCTGGTCACCGGGTTTGCTTCTGGGATTTTCCACCTGCATGAACTCCCGGAGTTTAATCTCATTCACTCTCTGAGGTGAGAGACAAGTTTGACTTATTGTGCAGTGCTTTCTCTATAGAAGTCGCTCTATTTATCTCGTGTTTTTATTGTTTTTGTTTTCATGTGATTATTGTCCCCTGTAGTATTTCTGACCAGAGGATTGCGTCAGTGGCTTTAAACAGCTCTGGAGACTGGATTGCCTTCGGATGCTCACGTAAGAGTTCCTCGCTTTTTTTTTTTTTCTTTTTCCATTGTTTTTCTATGTGTATAGATGTAAAAATTTAAGACTGTTTGGATTTTTCAGGGATGGGTCAGCTGCTGGTGTGGGAGTGGCAGAGCGAATCGTACGTCTTCAAGCAGCAGGGTCACTTCAACAACATGGCTTCATTGGCTTACTCACCGGACGGACAGTACATTGTCACGGGAGGGGATGATGGGAAAGTGAGTCAGGAAGGATTTAAACATCATTTAAACTTAATGTGTATAAATGGTCCAAAGAAAAGAGAAATACTGTTGTATCACTGATAGAAAATTAGATTTTTTTCTCTGTTTTTACTTTTTTAGGTTAAAGTGTGGAACTCTAATAGTGGCCTCTGCTTCGTCACCTTCACCGAGCACACCAGCAGCGTCACGAACGTCACTTTCACCTCCAGCGGCTTTGTCATCGTCAGCGCTTCTCTAGACGGCACTGTCCGAGCCTTCGACCTGCACAGGTGACCTCCCAGCCGAGCTAAACTGCTTTCAGAATTTAAAAGAGATGCACGCTTGTGGCACAGACGAAGAGAGAAATTTGAAATATTTCACGAGGTAAACAAGCATGTTTGCAAATGTAGGTACCGAAACTTCCGGACGTTCACATCGCCTCGGCCTGCACAGTTCTCCTCCCTCGCCGTAGACGTCAGTGGAGAGCTGGTGAGTGCAGGAGCACAGGATTCCTTTGAGATCTTCCTCTGGTCCATGCAGACGGGCCGACTGCTGGAGGTAGGCAGATATATAGTATTTAAAATAATTTAATCACACTTAAACACCTCTTTTTATGCATTAAAAAGATATATGTTATTTTGTAGAATAACTTTAATCAATGCAAATTGATCAGGTTCTCGGGGGTCATGAGGGTCCGGTCAGCTGTCTGTGCTTCAGCCCAGTTCAGTCCATCCTGGCCAGCGTCTCGTGGGACCGTACTGTCCGGCTGTGGGACATGCTGGACAGCTGGCAGGTCAAGGAGACGCTTCCCCTCACGTCCGATGGTAAACAGTGATTATTTACTAAGCAAACTGGGATTGTTGCTCTGTCAGTTCCTGATCCAGCCTCTAGAGGGCACTAGAAGGACAGATTTAAATTCCACACACCTGCTTGTTGAGTTTCTTCTGCTTTTTTTTCTGTCCCATATAAAATTAATATTAATTAAAACTGTCTGAACTTTTAGATGTACAGGGTTTTATGTAAGATAACGTAGTGTAATTGTGCTTATCAGGGTTGTCGGTCACTTACCGTCCTGACGGTCAGGAGTTAGCTGTGGCCACTCTGAACGCTGAGATCTCCTTCTGGAACCCCCGTGCAGCCACGCAAACCGGCTCCGTGGCGGGACGTCACGACCTGGAGACAGGCCGCAAAGAGACGGACAAAATCACAGCCAAGCAGTCCGCCAAGGGCAAGTGAGTGGACATGAACGCACCATCTGCACTCGTCCAATTTGTTTGGTTTTAACTCGTGTTATTTTACTTTATCGAGGTCGTTCACGACGCTGTGTTACTCTGCGGATGGGGAATCCATCTTGGCGGGAGGGCAGTCTAAATTTGTCTGCATCTACAACATTAAGGAGCAGATGCTCATGAAGAAATTTGAGATCTCTTGTAACCTGTCCTTTGATGCCATGGAAGTATGAGATTACAATCATTACCGGGATGTTGAAAGTCACCAACATGGTTTTGATCGTGAAACTATTATCATGCTGTTGCGCTTGTCTGCAGGAGTTCTTGGACAGGCGGAAGATGACAGAGTTCGGTAGCTTGGCTCTGGTGGATGAAGGAGCCGGAGATGGAGACGAAGTCAACATCAGCCTGCCTGGAGTCAAGAGAGGTTTGAAACAACATGACACGGCACTTAAGTTTAAGTCGGTCAAAAGGAATAGTGCAAAAAAAACTTCTCAGGTGTTTAGTGAACACTTCTGTCAGCTCTTTACCACGAAGCACCAAGTTTTAATCACAGACTGAAAATCTTTACTCACCTTTACACTTTGTACTCTGTTCAGCTGATCATCATTATCCATATACACTCTCTGCTATTGGTATAATTTAATTTACAAATTCATCCTTGCTCTGATGCCAGAATATTAAGCTTCCTTTAGTCTTATTGGCCACTTTATCAGGTCCACCTTGCTAGTACCAGGTTGTTCTCTTACCTTTAGAGCTTTGCTTTCATGTTGTTTACGCCAATTTCTGATTCTACCATCGGAATCTAGCAGCTGAAGTTGGACACTCAGTGGACAGACCAGGCAATGTTTTGTTTTTTTCTATGGTGCAGTTTTAAGGAGTGTGTCTGAATTGTAGCCTCACCTAGTCTGCCCATTCTCCTCTGACCTCTGACATCAACAAGGCTTTTTGGTCCAGACAACTGCTGCTCACTGGATATTTTCTCTTTTTTTATCGAGTGATGGCCGTGAGTGAAAATCCCAGCAGTTTCTGAAATACTCGGACCAGCAACCATGCCTCATTCAAAGTCACTTAAATTCCCTTTTTTCCTCATTCTGATGCTCAGTTTGGGCTTCAGCAAGTCCAGCAAGACCTTTTCCCTTTTCTGCCCCTTCCACTTATTAGATGCTTCATTAAGGGATTTTTTTACGCTGTTTTCACTTTAAGGACCAATGAGCCACAAACAGGAAGTGACATCAACTTGTGACTGACTTTGATTCTGTCTGTTTTCAAGAAAGAATAATTATCGTAGCCTTTCCCCAGGAATAGTGAAGTGTTGTATGTCTTTGTGTCATCTGCCCTCATTCCCTGATGATTTTTGCTCCGTTTTGATTCAGTTTTTCCTTCTCTGACTTTAATTTAAGGTGACATGAGTTCTCGTCACTTCAAGCCAGAGATCAGAGTGAGCTCGCTGCGGTTCTCTCCGACTGGTAGGTGACAGAACTTCATGACGTTTGCAAGCAACAGTTTAAGTGTAAAAATTCAACCCAGGAGAATAAATATAGTCTTCTATTGCAGCTTCTTTGCTACAGTTAGTTACAGACCTGCAGAAATACTAATAATTTGTCTGATGATTTAATGAAGTTGCTCTATCTCTCAGGTCGCAGCTGGGCGGCCACCACGACCGAAGGCCTGCTGGTCTACTCTCTTGATGGATCGCTGGTCTTCGACCCATATGATCTGGACCTGGATGTGACGCCAGCCAACATCCACAAGCAGCTCCGCCGCCAGGACTGGGTGTCTGCCATCGTCATGGCATTTAGACTCAATGAAAACGCTCTGAAGCAGGAAGTGCTGGAAACAGTGCCATACGAGCAGAGTGGGTGAACTTCACATTTGTGGTTGCGACTTTATGACCTTTTAAATTTTATGGCAGCTTATTAACGCCGGATTGTGCGTGTTTGCATTTTAGTCCCGGTGGTTTGCAGCTCTCTGCCTGACATCTATGTGGAAAAGCTGTTGGGCTTCGTGGCTACGTGTTTGGAGAAGTCTGGCCACTTGCAGTTTTACATGACCTGGGCCCAGACCCTGCTCATGCAGCACGGACAAAAGCTAAAGAACAGGTCTGATCCGAGCGCTGAATCTGAAACCAGTTCTGTGGGGATTTATTAAGTGGAAAACTAACATGCGTCTGTATAACCAGATTTCTTTTGTCTTGCAGGTCAGGCTCCATCCTGCCTACTCTGCAGGCGCTGCAGAAGAGCATCCAGAGACATTTTGACAGTCTGTCCAAACTGTAAGCATCAACTAACTCCTCATAATGACTCAAAATGAAGCAAAGAAAGTCTGAATTTGTGTTTTCTCTGCACAGCTGTGACTTCAACATGTATAACATTCGGTACGCTGTGGCCCTCTCAAAGCAAAGGGGGGTAAAGAGGCCAGCTGAGGAGCAGGAGGAGGAGGATGAAGGGCTCTCTGAGGAGATGAGTGAAGCCTCTTTGGAGGATGCAGACATGATGCTGTCCTGAAGACTTCTCATAAAAAAATCTTACTGCGAATGTTAAACTGTAAAAGCAGATTTACTTTAAATATGATTGTATGCTGTCTTTTTTTAAAATAAATTATGTAAATGTGCTCGAATCTTTATTGTCTTCAGCTTGCATTCACTTTGGTCAAATTCTCTTACAATCTTACATAGTACCGAACACATGTGCAAACTGATGAAAAATCTTACTTTTAAGGTTATTTTTTAAGATACACCCATAAGAGTCAAAGGAGGTAGAGTAATGCTCGTTTTCCATACTTGTTCTTTTCTGCCACCATGAAGGTAAACCTGAAACATTTTTTTCCTACCCAAAATAACATATAAGCCAATTCATTAAATAATTTCCTAGCTTTGATTGCATCAGATCTTATTGATTCAATCCTCGATCCTGAGCTTTTATGGGGCGAAGACAACAGTTGAGATGAAACCAGAACCAGAGCTAGGAAGGGTGGCCATCTGCCTTGTCCAGTTAGGAAGCGGCGAGGACAGGGCAGAGGGGTCCGCAGCACCATAACTAAGCCAGGGATACCTGCTGATAAAAAAAAAAAAAAAAGATTAGTGACATTGTCATATATTTATATATAGAAAACACATAGGAAAGTGCAGACTGCTGCTCTTTGATTCATGGGATGCAGCAGCCTAAGCCTATATGAGCATAACTAAAGAGATGGCTGAAGGTTATCAAAACGACTAAAGTTATAGGCTTTATCAAAAAGGAAAGTTCGAAGCCAAATCTTAAAGGTAGAACCCAAACTGGTAGCTGGTTCCACAGATAACTGAAGGTTCTGCCTCCCATTCTACTTTTAGATATCACCAGTAAACCTGCAATCATGGAAGCTCTCACCTGCTAGTTCTCACCAAGTAACGAAAGCATGCACTGTTTTTTCTGTATGACATCACATGATTACATTGACTTGGACAGACTTACAGCTGTTGCTACAGGATCAGTGTCAAAGCTGGTATATTTCATTTTTATTATATATGTATTTTTGGACTGCATAATAATAACACAACTGTATTGGCTAATAAATGCAATAAAATTAAATATGGTAATGTGAACTTATAAGTTAACATATAATCCGCATATTCAAGTATTCCACAAATTTAGTGACAAACAGGTTTTAAAACATATTTATTTGTAACTGTCCTGCTTTTAATCTCAAGTCAAAGCACCTTTAGAAATGTATACAGCATGTTGGAGTGGAGACAAAGTGGATCCATTCACTGTAAATAAAATAAGAGAAAAAACTGAAATGAAATGGGAAAATAGCATTAAAAAATCTGGATAAAATTGTGGAATCAACAGTGATTAATGCTATCAATAAAATTGATCAGTTTTTGTAAAATAAAAAGATTTTTGATTTTTTAAGCTCCTAAAAACTGTCCTTCACACTTATTAAAATCAAACACTTGTTCCAACATATTTTAAATCAAGCAAGTTTATCTGCTCTGATCAGGTTTTACTTTTAGTTTAGTTCTTACCATTGATGTTGACTGTATGACATCCCGTTAAAACAAAGCTGTTAAAAATGTGGCCACCAGGTGGCCTCTGACACCATTTCAACAACTTCTTTGATCCTAAAGAGCCTCTACTCCTTCCTGTTAGCCTGAGACATTCAACAGTAAGCAAACATCCAGAATTTAGTAAATTTTTATTAAAATGCTTGTTATTTAGTTCATCACAGTAACAAAAGTGTCCATATTAAGAGATGTGCCACTGAAATATTGATTTAAAAACACGTGAAATTTAACAAGAAAATGTGTTATTACTGTAAATTTTAGTAGGTGTTTATTTCTCAAACCAGAAAAACAAATGTGAAAAGTGCAAACAGTAAAACAAAAAGTGAGTTTTTCAAAAGTGTAACAACAACAGTTTTCCTTTTGGCTCCAACAACATTTGTAATAAGTTTAGTGACACCGTGATGAGACGTGTGAAATTTTGGTCAAAAACTACATTAAAATTGAATATTGCACCAATCAGTATATAGACATAAGCACAATAAGTATTTAATTAGTTCAGTACACAAATACATACTTTAATATCCTGTAAAAATTAGACCCAATGTGCCCAAACCAACAAGGACTGATTCAAACTTTAGCAGCAGCACCGGCACTTTTTGCCACAGCAAACACACCTGATTAGTTAAAATGGTTTATCTAATATAAATATATAAATAGAGAATTAGAGGCTTTTTTAATTAAAAAAAAAAGAAAAAAAAATGGCAGCCCTGTTTCGCAGGTTAGTATTACAGGTTATTGCACAAAAGCTACAGGGAACATCTCCCTCTTGGCACGGAACAGAAAAAAAAAAGCATCGATTGAAGCTGCCGCACTTTCCGATCCACTAAGATAACCCGCCTTCTCCGAAGAAATTCTGCATAGAATTTAGAGTGAAGTTCACTTGAAGACATTGGTGTATTCTATGCAGGATTTCAGATTTGATGTCATCAACAGTCAGTTTTTGGTAAAAACCGTCCAGCATCTGCAAAGGAAACTTGATGTTGAGGTGGAGTGAGTCACCCCAGCCAGCGGGGCTCCAGCGCACCACCAGCATCCATCCATCAGTAGCAGCCGTCTCTCCAGGTGCCGTCACGAAGTGCACTGAGGGTGGACAAGCTCTTTGGAGGCATCAGTAAACTGAGGGAAAAATGGCACAATTAACAATATCCATCACATAACTTGAGAAACCAGCTTTTGTAAATATGTTAATATGATAAAAAAAAACAGAGGCAGCGATGGAGATGATGGACATACAATAATATGCTTCATAAATAAACAAACCTGATAATCTGATGAGAAAAAGTTGCTACCAAATGATACTATGAAAACAACTGAACAGGTAAAAAAATTTGTGATGACAGCAGATCCATGATCAGCTCAGTCTTTCCAACAAAAAGCGATTTTCTTTTTACCTTCGTGATGGTTGGGCCACTTTGCTGTGGGGGGCAGTGCCTGTGGTGGCTATGAAGGAGGCGGGCCGTGGCAAACTGCTGCGCAGCATGTTTGAGGTGGCGGTGGACCCTCCACCTGCAGCTTTACTGAGCAGCGGGATCCCACTGCCACCGCCACTGCTGAGCAGAGGCTGGAGACTGGTGGAGGTGGAACCTTTGATGGTGGGGCTGACATAGGCGGTGGCCTTCAGTGGTTGCCGTGACAAGGAGAAGTTCCCTACGCTTTGTACTCTGTTTTGAAGCTGGACTGGGGAGGGGACTGGAGAGTAAGAAGTCAGAAACACTAAAATCAGAGTGCAAATCTTTGCATTTTAGGAAAATGCTGTAACACTGGAAGTACTTACTGGAGGACTGCAGGCGAGCCAGACTGCTGGACGAATCAAAGCTCTGGCTGTTACGAAGCAAAGAGGGGGAAGCGCTGGGATTGGTGGGAATGGGCACACTGGGCATGCTGGGAGCTCTGACGAGGTTCGGCATGCTTCTCCGCAATTTATCTGACAAAGAGCCACAAAAATGTACGTTTTGTAAAGTGTACAAGGAACATTTTATCCTTAAAAAAAACAAACAAAAAAAAAACCAACTCAACATTTGGGTCAAACAATAAGTTCTTTTAACCAAGACGGTCCATTAAGCTGCTGGTCATGAGCTCCTCCCTGTACAGTAGCACCCTCGGTCAGGTTCACAACGTTAATCCAATCAAACTCTCTCTGAACGGAAACACGCGGCAGTCAGAGAGCTTTAAGAGCAGTTGTACAAGAGGCTTAAACTGGTTCTTATTGAGAAGCACAAGGTCAGCGTGATCCAGTCCTGGACCTGCAAGTCCTTTATTTATTTATAAACGGCTGGATAGCTCAGTTGGCAGAGCATCCATCTTCCATGTGAGAGACCAGAGTTAGACTTAGGCAAGACCCTTAACGTTACTGCCTAAACACTGTAAGTCGGTTTGGACAAAAGCTTAATTAATGTAATGTAAACAGCCAGGAAGTAGGTGCAGTGACTAAAAGACACGAAGACTAATATATATTACAATTTGTAAGGCAAAATCATTATTGTACTTAGAGTTTGTATAATTCTAATAAGCTTAAAAAAAAATCTATATTTAGTACAAGTAGAGTTATTTTTTAAAAACAGCCTGAGCTTTCAAACACATTCAAGACCACTTTAAAAAGATTAAAACGAAGTCTGGTTGCTTGGAAGCAAAGTATAATGAGAGGCAGGCTGGTTGGAATGTAAACAGGATAAATTTAGTGTAAATCAGCGTTGACTTACTCTCATGTTCGACTGGACGCCACCACGAAGTTTCCCCAAAACAATAAAGCCAATGACAACACAAACAATAAATACACAAAAATGTTGTACGTACAACACAGAGACAAAGAGATAGCTCAGATTAGTGCATTTACAACAGTGAGGAGAGCATGTTTCAACAGATTGCTCTGCAACACTGACTCAGCTGTTTTCGTGTCTCTCTGGGAAGAGATGGTGCAAAAAAAAAAAAGAAAAAAAAAAAAAAAAAACACACCACATTGTGTTTGCTTAGAAAGATTTATGCCTTTTCAGCTGCTTATTGCTGAGAGTTTACCAGCCGGTCAGCGGCTTTACTTGCAGTTGGAGATTTCTCACCTGATCCTGGTCTGAAGCCCTGCTGCTCGGCTCCGCAGAGGCTGCCCAGTCCCAGTCCTAGTCCCTGTCCCAGTCCCTGAGGCTGAGCTTGAAAGGCGAACCCAGCGGAAGGGTACGGGGGGGTGGAGGGGGTGGAAGGAGGGGTGCACAGGGAGCTGGTGCTTCTTCGCCAGTCTCGCATGCTGGAGAAAGTGTGGGAGTGCGGCAGGCGGGTGAGGCGCGGCTGCGGTGGCGGCAGGAGGCCGTAGTCTTCGTCGTCCTCCTCGTCTTCCTCCTCCAGGTCGGGGCCGCCGCTGAGCTGGCTGAGTTGGAAGGTGAAGCTCTGGCTGCGGCGGTTGGCCAGGATGGACGAGGTGCTGGCGTAGTCCTGCCTTAGACCTGGGGAAGCGAGACATGAGGGAAGAGCGGGCAAAAAGAAAAAAAAAAAAAAAAAAAAACACACACCCACACACACAGGGAGAAGATGAAACACACATCACCTCCTGGGGTTAATGAAGCTGAAGTAGCGATGGGCTTTGAGATCTGGAGCAATATGTTAAATTATTAGAGAGGAGGAACAACGGAGACAGACAGCAGAGGAAGTGAGCTGGCTCAAAAAGGACAAATAACCGACTCATGTCTGTTCACACATCCGCCAACACTAAAACAAAGCTCAACACCATCATGAAGTAGGTCAGGAACTTACTCTCCTCCTGCAGCCGGGCCATCACCTGGACATCCGTCAGGTCCTGCAGTTTGTAGTCGAGGTTAATGGAGTTGTCGTCCATCTCCGACATGCCGAGGTCGCTGTCCATGGACGACTGTGGGCTGAGGGCTGCGCATCTGAGGCTGCGGCCTTCAAACCAGTGAGATTTGTGTTAATACTGAACATGGAGGCGTTTTGGTATAAACACAGGGGCTGCTTGGCTCTTATTAAGCACCATTCAGGCAAAAATACTTAGTGAGAGTTCAAACCAACTTCCCCACAGTAAATGATGCGCCTGCTACCTCTTCTCTGTGATGGTTGTGGAAATAATTCTTCATCACTGCTATTATTTTACTCTCTTTTCCTTTGGTTTAGTTTTGACAGAAGTTAAACTACTACTGCCTAAATATTAATTCAGCAGCGATGTGAAGAGGCGAGCAAGGGGAGCTCCAGCTACACATAAATGAGTTGCTCAACATCATGGAGCAGGGTTTCCTCCAGGACTTTTCGAAACTGTAAGGGAGGGCTTTATAACCTTCATGCTTGGAGCTGATCGCTCATGTGATCAGAGCTGATGCGTCTCAGGTGTTTTCCTCAGTCACAAACAAACAAAAATGACATGTATGAAACGCAACTTTAAACATGATCAAAAATCAAATTATGACACCTGACCAGCGATACTGAGTCAGCAGTGTTTATGGTAACGTGATTAAAGAAAGCAGTCGGACAAATCTCGAAGCATTCTGGGATGCAGTGCCTGCTCAGCAAAGCTGATTACATGGAGCTTCATGGGAACAGATGGACAATGATCCAGATATAATACTGTAAAAGCAAGCCAGGAGTTTTAGAAGGTTAAGAAGTGCAACGCTCTGCATAAACATCAGAACCTGACAGAACACTAAAAGAACTTTTTCTGTAGTGATGTCCCCAGGTTTCAGATTTCAGACAAATTTATTTAAAATTATTATTTTATTTAGAGTCATATTCATTTGTCCAATTAGATTTCAGCTCCTAACAGAGAGGTTTCCACATGAGTCTGCACTTTAAGTCCATATTCATTCTGATGAAACAAAGTTTTATGTTTGGAGGATGAGACCAGCTCGAGCTGCTTGCACACTGTGTTGCACTGTGGTGGAAAATCTCCTCCGGGGGAGTCATGTTGCTCAGGACGTGAGCTGCTGCCCCTCAGGGCTCGACTGTTTTCCTTCTGCGTGGCCTCTCCTATTCCCTGCAGCTTTGCTCCCTGCTGTCAGGAACGGGACTTTTTCCATCAGTAATAATGCACTCAAATCTGTCAGCCACTTTGCTCTCAGCAGCTAAACATTGTTTTATGCAGCAGGAATGCATTTTGAAAGAAAGTGGTATATTTGCACGCCCACATCTTCCATGGGAGGATGTGTGAAAAGCAGTGTATGACCTGAGCCAAGTATCTGGGGTTAATTTAAAGTTTCTTTAATCAGTATGTGTTGGTGTCAGTCTTACTTCGACTGGCTGGGTGAGGGAGGAATGTAGGAGTTCTCTCAGCTACTGGGGACAGCTCCTTCCCTACAGGACTCAGGGTGTGATGGAGGACTTGGTGGAGCGGGGAGGATAGGGTTGGAGCTGCAGCAGGGATGGGGAAAAAAAACAGGAGACTTTTAGGCTAAAATTCAAGTTAAATACAGAAAAAGTTCTGGTTTGTAAATAAAAAAAAAATAAAAAAAAAAGTATGGTGTTAGGCTACCATGTCTCTCAGACGGCTGGGGAGTGGAGCAGGGTTTGGTTGACGGGGAGGAGGTGATGGGTGACACTCCTGCGACTCGACTCAGAGGAGGACCAGGGGAGGAGGAGGGGGAGGGGCTGGATAAGGCGCTCCGCCACCTGGAGACTGAAGACGAGGAGGAGGAAGAGTAGAAGAGCAAACAAAGTGAATATTTCATTCTCACATATAGTAAAGATCTTGTGTTTAATACAGGAAGAAAAAAAAAAAAAAAGCATTGTATTCCATTGAATCACCTCATCATTGTCTAGTCTCCTCACACACACAAACTAACACACTTTAAAGTAGAGGGCAGTATTGTGCAGCCGTTACCTCACCACTGCCTGCCACTCTCCGCTCTATTCAACAGCTCAGAGCTGAGGACAAAGCTGCCTTCACCACAACAGAGCAGCTTGTATGCTGCAGCTGTACCTGGTGCCGACTGCCTCAGACAAACACAAACACACACTCCTTGGTTTCTATACATAGAAATACAAAATAAAAAAAAAAGTGCTTTGTACTTCTTTACTCAGAAATGTGTTTCTGAAGTAGTGTCTCTGCTTTACCAGTCAAAGCAAACCTAATGCACTTTGCTATAGAAGAGGGGGCGCATTCCTTTCATGTAAAGTGTTTCTATGGCAACAGCTCTCTTCCATTTCACTGTACTCAACCAGAAGCAGTGAGAGAGAGATAGAGATTGCAGGCGGGATTGGTGGGAGGATTTCTCTGTAACTTTAAGACTCAAGCAGACTCCAGCAGAGAGGCGTTAGTGTGTCGGCGGACACGAGACGCACAGCTGCTGCAACTTCAGAGGATGGAGCAGAGTCAGAGGTCGACTGGAGGTGACCCAAATCCTGACAAGAGACTGCAGCAGAAAACCTGGTTGGAAAAGGATGAGGACTGCAGTGCAAACACTCGAGTAACCACATAACATCACTTTGTTCTAAATGACTTCTAAAAGGGTTGAATCTAACTTAAAAAAACCCCAGACAGACACAAGCCTGGCCCTATGTTTGGCTTCCCACTGACAATCCAGCACAGTTTGAAGGCAGAGCCACCTCAGAAAACGCTCCACGAAGGAGATTCAAGCACCATGTCCTCATTAAAATCTCCAGCGTATTAAGCTGCCTGTTAAGCTGAGGCCAAGGGAGCTGTTGCATGCATTTACACAGTCCTTGGTGTGTGTGCACATATGTGCACACTTTCCAAAGAGACCACTGACTGGATGAGAGTTTCAGCGAAGTCACCTGGGCTGATGCTTCAGGTTGACTGTCAAACTTAAGCCATATGATCTATTTTTAAAATAAGAGTCAATTGTGACTCATGAGGTAACCATAGCAACAATAAAGCCAAGCCAAGAGACAGCCTCAACACAGCTATTGATTTTTTAGTCAGCGGATGCAACCATGATGACACACGTGGGCTGTTTTTCTTCCTCTTCGGTAGTAAGAAATGCTGCTGAAGATAAATTTTAATTGTACTTTTCTTATCATAATACTTAGTTTTCATATTATTATTGATATTACTGTACATGAGCAAAAGAAAAAAAAAAAAAACATGACAAATAAGGCAATCACATTTTTAATTAAGGCTCCATTTGGCATCTTTTTAAAATCAATTACAACTGAATGAATAGTGTTAGAGTGCTTTACTGATTTAAACTTGTAGACTCTTTAAAGCTGCATATTATATAACTGTGAATCTTTGTTCTCCTTTAAATAGTTGCAACAGCAGGGTGAAACTAAAAAAGTATTTACCACAACCCTTTGTGCTGTTACTTGACATACAAAGCCAATTCAATGGCATCCTGTAGCCATTGTGGTAGTTCAGTGTGTGTTTTGTATGTGACAGTTTACAATCCCCCAAATGCTTTTCAGAGGCTATCAACTGACGTCAACAGCATGGATTTAGATCAGTGGTGGGGGAACCTTGGCCTTCGTCCTGCAGGTTTTCCATGTGCCCTTGCTCCAACACACCTGATTCAAATTAATGTCAAGGTCAAGTCTAGTTTCTTTCAGCTAAGACACCTGTCGAAAGTTAAACCATTTCTTTCTCTGCATCATCTCGAGCTTTTAATCCATGCTTTTATTTCTAAAATTGCTTAGACTGTTGCAACGCACTTTCTCGATCGGCTGCAGCTGGTCCAAAATACTGCAGCTCAACTTTTAACTGGCACAAAAAAAAACAAAACAAAAAAAAAAACGAGAGCAGGTTACTCTGGTCTTGGCTTCCCTTCATTGGCTACCCGTTCATTTTTGAGTCAGTTTTAAAAATCTTAAATGGGCTTGTACTTATATAGAGCTTTTCCAGCCAGTTTGACCACTCAAAGCGCTTTACACTACTTATCACATTCACACCCCGATATGCACATCGTGAGGCAACGTGGGGTTAAGTGTCTTGCCCAAGGACACTTCGGCATGTAGTCAGTGGAAGCCTGGGATCGATCCACCAGCCTTCCGGTGGAAAGACGACTGCTCTTCCTCCTGAGCTACAGCTCCATTTGATTTGAATCATAGTCTCGCCCCACAGTATCAGTCAGACCTCCTTCAGCCATAAACACCGTCACGTTCCCTACAGTCAGCAGACCGGTCCGCTCAACCAGGAGGAAACTTAGAGATGACCGGGCTTTTTCTGTAGCTGGACCCAGACTGTGGAACCAGTTACCTCCACATATTAAAGATGCCTCTTCACTTGTTTTTAAATCACTGCTTAAAACATTGTTTTCTTTGGCTTTTAACACTAGTTGCGATGTTGATTTTTGTGACTTTCTTTTTATACTTTTAACAGTTTTATTGGCTGACCATATGTTTTAATACATTTTTTTTTTTACCGTTTTATTTTTTTTATTTTGGTGTAAAGCACTTTGGTCAACTGTGTTGTTTGAAAGTGCTGTAAAAATAAAGCAGAGTTGGAATAATGAGTCACTGTGCAGAACTTGATTGGCTGTTGGATCCATTTGATTTGAATCAGGTGTGTTAGAGCAGGGACACGGAAAGCGTGCAGGACTGCAGCCCTCGAGGACCAGGGCTCCCCATCACTGATTTAAATCAGCACAGCATCGACGTGGACATATTTTTGATTTAAAGCCAAATGATGAAGCCAGCAATGCAAAGGTTTTCCAATTCTTATTATACCGATATATTGTTGGCATAGCTACAGAGAGAAAAAGATAAATTGTTAATAATTTGCATGAAATTTCACCAAAAATGTAATTAATCTGACGGTCTGTATGTCTTAGCCTACAGCTGCTAATTACATTCAGAAGTCAGACAATATGTCAAGTTCTTCCCACTTGTGTCTAATCCAAGTTTCACAACACACACCTGTTGTGAAAGGCCTCACAGTCTGAAATACCACAAAACAAGCAACACAATGAAAATCAAAAGGCTCCACAAACCGATTAGGACCATTTAGGTATAGGTTATTAAACTAAAAATCCCTCAGGACTATTATATCTATTAGTGGACTGTGGCAATGCAGCAAACCTACTGAGAAATGGCAGAACATTAAAAAAAAAAAGGTGTGTTCTGGCTGTCTACTCATTCAATATATAGTAATAATAATGTCAGATGTGTTTTAAACACCATCTGAATGCAGTCGTGCTGGTACACTGGCAGCACAGAGCCTACATGCTTAATCTGAGGTGAAGGACAAGTTTCTATTGTTTTTGGCTAAGAACATGCTCAAAAATCAACATCCTGCTTCATTACAATGACAAATAACTTGGGAACTAATCTGTGTGAAAATCTGTGCAAGTGTTTCGGGATTTATGGTCTCCACCTGAACAAGTGTAGGCTGCAACTGAAACTACGTGAGTTTCAAACTAATTAAAAATTTATATTTCCCTTAGTAAAACAAATGTTGCTATACAACTTTAATCATCTGTTTAGATCCACATTGTTGGATCAACTTAGATGTGAATACTTCAAAATAAGACCTATGTTACAAATAAACATGTTAACTGTTAACATGAGCAGCTAAAAGTCAATCAGTCAAATTTTATTTAGAAAAGTGTGTTACAACAACCACATTATAGTTCATCAAAGAGCCGGACAGCCTTAAAAACAAGAATAAAAACATAGTACACTTATAAATAATGCAAATCAGCAACACTAAAGCAACACTGATCTGAATAAGTCTGCAGCCTGGCCTTAAAAAGGGACAGGTCCATGATGGAGCATAACTCCCCACCACTGCAAAGGCACCATCACCCAGCTGTTTGCACCTGGACCTTGGTACTATCAGCAGGTGTCGTTTAGAGGAGCCGCTGGTGTGTTTAAACTTTATTAATTTATTTTACAAATACATTTTTGGAAACATTCCTCAAAGATTTTGCTCCATATTGACATGACAGCATCACAAAGTTGCTGCAGGTTTGTCGGCTACATCCATGATGAGAATCTCCCGTTCCACCACATCCCAAAGCTGCTCTACTGGACTGAGACCTAGTGACTGTGGAGGTCGTTGGAGTCTAGTAAACTCATTGTCATGTCCTAGAAAGCAGTTGGAGATGATCTGAGCTTTGTGACATGGTGGATTATCCTGCTGGAAGTAGCCATCAGAAGATGCTCCACTGTGGTCATAAAGGGATGGACATGGTCACCAAAAACGCTCTTTTAAAATTTTTTTAATTTTATTAAAAGACCAAATGACTCATGCAATTCCCTTGTGCATCTGTACTCGACCAAACATCAAATAAAGTCTTGAGTTAGGCTGTGGTGTTTAAACCATTGTAAGTTGGTTCTAATTGTAGCCTCAGTTTCCTGTTCTTAGCTGACAGGAGGCACCGGTGTGGTCTTCTGCTGCTGTAGCCCATCTGCTTCAAAGTTGGATGTGTTGTGTGTTCAGAGATGCTATTCTGCAGACCTTGGTTGGAACCAGCTGTGTTGTGAGTTACTGTTACCTTTCTATCCTCTCCAACCAGTCTGCCCATTCTCCTCTGATCTCAGCAAGACATTCTGGTCCAGACAACTGCTGCTCACTGGACATTTTCTCTTCTTCAGACCATTCTCTGTAAACCCTAGAGATGGCTGTGTGTGAAAATCCCAGTAAATACTCAGACCCACAACCATGTCACGTTCAAAGTCACTAAATCCCCTTTCTTTGTCATTCTGATGCTCAGTTTGAACTTCAGTCATCTTGACCGTGTCTACATGCCTAAATTAACTGAGTTGCTGCCATGTGATTGGTTGATTATCTATTTGCATTTAAAAAATTGAACAGTTATACCTAATAAAGTGGCAACTGATTGCATTTGCTCTGATCAAACCATACAACCCCTACCCCCCCAAAAAGTGTTTCAAATATAACTTTCAAGGAAGCAATAGCGGAAAAAAAACAAAAAAAAACAACAAAAATTCAAACATGAACACCTTTCACAGACCCTTATACGATACATATATTTATGACGTAATTGATCTTGGTTTTAATGAGCCTAAATACTCATTTTATTATAAAAGTTCTAAGCATAATAGTTTGTTAAATAACTAGTTCATCAAGTGGTCACTTGCCCTGCAAATTTTAGATGTTTTCCTCCTCCAACACACCTGATTCAGATTAATTAACCTCAAGTTCTTTGCAAGCCTGTTAATGAGACACTCATTGCAGGACAGTGGTCCCTGAAGACTGGAGCTTGAGATCCCTAAACTAGAACTTTCAGATCCATGTTAAAAAGGGAAAAGGTAACCTACACTACATTCATCGGAAATAGACTTGAAAAATGTATGTAAAAAACTTTGGATGCAGCGTGAGTAGGTTCATTTTGTCTGCTCCAATTGTAGTTGTAAGAGTTTTATTTTGGAAACAAAGACACTTAACTTCTGATGCAAACATGAACGACTCAAAATTAAACTTAAAAAGGCTGAGATTAAGAGTTGTGTCTGTGGATCTAAACTGTAAGCTCACATGTATATTAAAATGTTTATTGTCTTTGTTTTTAAATAGTGCTGCTTGCTGAGGAAGCTTTGTGATGATGGCACAGATTTCCTTTTCCGGTCAAGTCAAGTCCATCTGACGGCTACAGGCAGTCATTGGAACAGGAGTGCCCAAGTCCGGTCCTCGAGATCTACCATCCTGCAACTTTTATATGCAACCCTTCTCCAACGCGCCTAAATCAGATGTCATCTGCATGTCATTCAGCTCTGCAGAGGCCTGGTAACGAGCCAGTCATTTGATTCCGGTGTGTTGGAGAAGGGTTGCATCTAAAAGTTGCAGGATGGTAGATCTCGAGGACCGGACTTGGGCACCCCTGTCAGGATCTTTAATCACTGCACTGTTAAGGCACACGGCAGCCCTTTCCAGCTTCCCATATCGCCACACTTGCCACTTGATTTGGGAATAAATTATTTTTATTTGTGAAAACTCTGAATCTGAGATGGGATTTCTATAGGGGGCATTGCCTCCAGCGTGGACTATTAAAATGTCTGGAGGACCTCTGAAGATTTGGTGTTGATGCCAAACTGCTGAGGGGCTTCCTCTTCTCCTTGCCTTATGTAACTAAATTAATGGGCCAGTTTGCAGTTAGTGGACTTTCCTTGCCAGTCGTCTCCATTAGCCTGCTGTGATGTTGAGGCCTGATCTTCCTTGTCCGATGGAGTTGGATCACAGTGAACCCGATGACCTCACTATAGCAGAGGCTTCATCACACATACTGACCCCTTTCCTTGCTGAAATGAAGTCTGGGATGCTACTGCTGTTTGTGGAAACTTAAACTTTTGCTCAGAGTTGTTTTTTTTTTTTTTCAAATTAAAACGTGACCCTATTTTACTACCAGGAAGATGCTGGTGGGGCTTGAGTTTTCCATCTTATGTTCACTTATCCTCTTCTTTTCAATGCAGGTTTCCTGTTGTTCACACAACCTTCAACCACAGACACCAACTAGGGTGGTTCAGGAGTGGAGGTCTCTGTTTTTACCCCCACTCTGGAGGATTTCCTCATCTTTAGCAGTTGAATCTTGAAGTGATGCCCGGTTTTCAGAGCCTGGCTCAAGGATGAACTCCATCTCATCCTGATCTGAACCTGAACTCTGAGGATGGGAGACGTTTATCAGGTTGAAGGAGGACTGCACATCAGAGCTGGAGTCCACAATGACCATCAGATGCTCTTTGCTGGGGGTAATTCTTACCTCAGGATGCAGCTGTGGCATAAACTTAATGGGGTCTTCAAAGTTCTTCATGTGAGCCTGTACTACCTCAGCATCTGCTGCTGGCAGAGCGGTGACTAGCTGGCTTGGAGTCTGAGACCTTGATGTTTAGTTCAGTTCACCTTTATGATATTCTCATAAAAATCTGCATTAGAGCTCGCAGTTGAGGATGCTCAGAACTGTCACCATGTGATGTAAAAGTGGCCAGACCTCTTTGAGCAGAAGGTTGGAGGTCTTCTGAGAAATTCCTTCCAGCAGCTAAATTTCCTCACAAAGATCAATTTTGACACTCAGTGATGCATTGTTGAACTTTCTCCAATAAAACACTATTTAACTCTAACAGAATAAATGCACCTAAAGCATAAATTTAATTTTACTACCATCAGATTTTCAGGGGCCTTAATGTCAGTTACAGTTGGCAGTTTTTTTTTCTAACTTCTCTTTCTACTGTGGCTTACAGTGAACTCCTTATGTAAAAGATTATACTTTGCTGTAAGAATTTTGTGGCTCTAGTGTAGGGTTGGTTTTAGAATTCCAACATGGATGCTTTCACATGATCAAGCACATATTCAGCCTCAGAAAAACCAGCTTTGACACACCACTTTGTGACATCTGCAGTGTTCGATTAGTTAAGCCAGATAACAGAGATAGCGTGGCCATGTTGCACCAAAAAACACCAGAAATGGAACTACACAGTAGGTTCAAACAGACTCTACCATGCACACATATATTAGAAAATGGAAAAATGACCAGAAACAAGCAGCTTATCGAGCCGTTTTTCCTCTAGATATTGACATTTACACTCAGTCGGCCAGAAATCTAGCAGGAAGAACACGAAGTCTAGAAAGGACGCCAACAGACTGAACAAACTGATCAGGAAGGCACAGTCTGTTGTTGGCTGTAAACTTATCACCCTGGCGGAGGTGGAGGAAGTGAGGGTGCTGGCAATCATGGACAATCCCTCTCGCCCCTACCACAAAACACTGGACAAGCTAAAAAGCAACTTCAGCAACAGTTTCATCAACCCCACTGCTCTAAGGAACGATACAGGAAATTCTTCCTACCTTCCTTCTGCAGTCAGACTTTATACTTCATCTACCTCTGTCAGAGCCACCATTACACACCTGGTCTAACTCTGTCATGTTTGCACACATCACACTGCAGTTATGTACCCTGTATACGTTGCACACACACACAAATATATAAACTGTTTTTGTGTACCACACCAGACTGCTATGACAGCTTAATTTCCCCTTGGGGATGAATACAGTAATCGTATCTATGTAACTGTTTTAGCACCTCTTCCTGAATGTGCATGTGTGCTTGTTGCACATAAGTAAAAAAAAAAAAAAAAAAGCCTGGTGGTTAACAGCACAGTCTCTGCTGCTGGTTTAACACAAACAATATCACATGAATGAACTGATCTGAGTTCCATTAAAGCAAAATGTGACAAATCTGGAGTCATTAACCCCTCCAAACTGAAATGCGGAGCTTCGTCTACAAACAGTGTTCATCTTCCAGCTGGATTGTTCCATCATTAGTTGTGATGTTGCTGTTATTTCTCACAATCACCTCTTTTCTGTGTGTTTGGTCTTTTGAGCTTCATAATCAAACATTAACATCCACTCAAGGAATGCCGCTCGCTTTAAAAGCTGACATTTATCACTGATGAGTCAGCTGAACCACAACACTCTGCTCCTAAGTCTGATCCATCTTAGATTTAAAGTTCAGCCTGATAGTAGTCAGCTCTTTCTGTTACCAGTGAAAATCCTTTTTACACACCCACACACACACAAAATGGGGCAGCCTCGCACCTTGTTCCAATCTGAGGGACAACGACCTCCTGGCAGCCTCTACCTCCGATGTGGGGCTATCCAGAGCCTGCCGGCACCACTGAAGGGGTGTAAAGGACTCGTTAGTGGTCTCGCTGGTCTTCGATGTCACATATAACCTGGAAACAGAAAGTTGACATAATGAGTCTGCACAGATTTAACTGCTGGATGGCAAGATGTAACTTTTTTTGTTGTTTAAAATAAAAAACATTTAGGAAAATTTTGCTTCATTTCTTACTACAATAAACACTGCACTGTCCCCCAAATTAATTTACATTTATTAGTTTTTCTTCCTACTTACTTTCCACCAGCTTCATTCGCTACTTCACATAACAGATGGAGACATTTCTACACATACTGTTGAAAAGGCAACCACAAAAAGAAGAAACTGTTGCATTAACACCATCTTCCTCTTTTAAAACCCTCTTTGTTACATAAGCTTTTCATCTTCTTAAGTCATTGTTGCACAAACTTTCAGTCTTAACTTCCTTCTGGTGGTTCCTGACAGAAAAAAAATCTTTGTGCTGCACAAGGCAGATCGTAATTCAGACTCCTTTCAACTTCTGGTTTGAGGTGAAATGAAGCTTTAAGTATGAGGAGTTCAGATGAAGTGAATCTGATTATTCTGACAGCTCTGACTCCACGATTCTGCTCTGCAGGCAACATAGAAGGAGCTGAATTATAGATTAAAACCTAAGCTGACATCAGGTGAGAGGCTGACCTGAGGAGGACAGAGAACACACACACACAGCTCAGTTTCTATTCCTGGACATGTGAAGGGTACCTGCATTATGAATCTAGCAAATAAAAGATGAATCCAAATGTGCTGCAGTGCAGATTCAACCCTGTTCAAAGAAGCTTTTAAGGTGCTCCTCATATGCATCCTAATATTAGAAACACCTCTCAGTGAACAGCAGTGTAATTAAACCCTCATAAATCCAGATACAGCTGGCTGGGTTAAGCCTGATCAAAATATGCAAAAAACATAAGCTCATAAAATGTCAACAACTTTAGTAGTGTAAAAAAAAGCCAGAGAGATGCATCTGTTAATCCATCTATCGGCCAAATCCACATCAGAAATTGGGTCTATGGAGGGTTGGCTGTGAAAAAGCCTTTCACAAGGCTGGGGAATGCAAAATGACACAAGAACTGGGCTGAAAATCAGCAACAGGTCTTGTGGTGACATGAATCTGAACCTCATTATCATTGCAGCGTGGGATCATCTTGACAAAGAACAAAACAAAAGGTGTCCAACATCCAAAGAAGAGCTTTGGAAAGTCTTCTAGGAAGTCTAGAGAACTATTCCTGAAGACCACTTAAAAGAAGCTTGTCTAAAACGAGTCAGGCTTTGTTGACAAATAAAGCTTCTCAAACCAAATATTGACTTTCAAGCTTGATAGAATTGTACAAACTCTGTTTTTGTCCCACAACTCGCTGTGATGAGCTTAGCACAAACCAGCATCAAAGGTCTGTTTGCATTTGTGGCTCAGCTGTTTCAGGGAGGCAGTCATGTAAAGGCATCCTGCATGTGGCATTACACCGGAAATTCACCTGCATGCACAGAGAAAGAAGCCAGCTTGATGCAGCCTAACAATAAGTGGCCTTTATTGTCTGCTGTCTAATTAACTCCCAATGTGTGCGGCTTTGTCTAAATGCTGCTGAGGTCTGGAATGACTGACATCAAAGCTTACTTATAATAATTAGGAACAAAAGGGAAAAAATGCAATTAAACATTCCACACAATACAACACATGGTCCAATATGGGAAATATAGGAACAAACACTGGGCAGTTACCATGTCTCTTCAGACTCCTCTGAGCAGCTCAATGAATCCAAATCTAAAAGCTCCAGGTCATCTAGAACCGATGGTTCGGATGCGTCCTCCTCCTCCTCTAGGGAGCCTTGGACTCCATCACCGGCGTTGTGCGGGTAGTAATAGTCGAAAGGCTCCGGAGGACAGAATGACCCCAAGGACGACTGACACAGCAAGGTGGGCAGCGGGCTGGGGAGGCAGTATCCAGCGGCACTGCCAAGCATGCACGCTGGGTTGGGAGGCAGCACATGCGGCCCGCCTGAGCAGCCGCTGGCCCGTGTCCGCAGCTGCTCGTTCTGCCGCTCCAGTTTCCGGACCAGCTCTTGCAGCTTCTTCACCTCCAACTCTGCGTTCAGGGTGTTGCTGTTGCAGTCCACCTCCGTCATTATCGCGGGGTTCAGTACGGCTGCCTCCATTGGACCTGAACAAAGGAAACAGTACTTCCTAAGCCGCCTCCAGTTTGGAAAAGATATGGAGAGGAGATACGTCCAGGCTGCTGCGACTGCGGCACTTTTTTCCCCTCCGGCTCGCCCGTCGTCTTACAACTGATTTGTGTTTGGCAGCGGTAGTAGGCTAATCTGTCTAGGAAGCCTTGTCTGGACGGTCACCCAATGGGAGACTTTAAGACTCCACCCCTCTACTACACACACCCACACGTGTCAGCCTCCACCTCTCGGAACGGAGCAGATGATCACAGGTGGAAGCTGCACCTGTCAGTTTAAATGGTGAGTTCACGTCCAACAAAAAGACTCTGGTGGACATTGAGAACATGCCAACACAATTTGATTTTGTCAAAATTTTAATTGTACACATATGTTGATTTACTTGGAACTGATCTGGATATGATTTACTGCTAATAAGTCATTTAATAGATGACCTAATTGTCGAAGGAGGTTGTGTTATAATTAGCGGGCGCACCTGTTCCACATTTATGCGTATTTGGTGACATCTGGTGGCTGAAGCTTGCTATAGCTCAAAGCGAGGAACCAGCGTGCATTGACTTGTAAATATCTGCATCTCTATAAATTCCTTAAATTTTGACTTGACACCTTAATAATATAAAAGAAAAACAATCAACCTTAAAAAAAAAGAAAAAAAATCACAATCTGGTTTCAGTTGGTTCATCAACGTTGCCGGACAAGTTCATCAGCAATAAATTTTTTTTTTTTTTTTCATTTTAAAAAAGTAAATTATTACAAATATCTTAGATTTGCGATTAAAACGGAGATTACATGATTTATATAACCGTTGTCGTTTCTTCCAAAGGCTTGATGTTACTTTGCTTTAGCTGCTTAAGCTAGCGCTGCAGCCGTGGTGTTAGTGTTGCATTGTGGGTAATGTAGGCGCTTACTGATTTTAATACAGAAAACGCCACCGATGTTTTTGAAAAACAAACCATTATTTCGATTAAACAGTTCTTTGTCAACACTGTTAAACTGATTAAAATACAAACATGTATTTCCACACTGAAAAAGCAGAAATGCTTACAAAGAATGCAATAACTTTAAAAATATACTAAAGGATGACTCAAAGAACCAATGGTATATTGAGTTTTTTTTTATATATGAAAATCTTTAATTTATTCATTTACACGGACAAACAATGCATTTATTTCTTAGACCACAGCTCCACCTGCTGGCCGAGGGAGCTCACTGCAGTTGTGACCAATACACAGCGAGAAGCTGCTCATCTGGTCCCAATTGACCATGTTAAAGTTCAACATCAGGTGACATTGTCCTCCTCAGCGTTTCTTCCAAGTGAACTTACGTCTTGCCCCCTCCTGGCCTGGTTTCTTCCTCTCTGTCAGTCTTGGGTCAGGTGTTAACAGGCCAGCTGAAGAGAAAACAGGTTTCAGTTAGTTTTTAAGTTCTTATATAAATTCCTTGTAGTTCTTGAGACCATGTTTCTCATGGGTGTCCAAAGTTGGTCCTCGAGGGCCGCTGTCCTGCAGGTTTTGGAAGTTTCCTGCTGCACACCTGAATCAGATGGATTGGTCAATATGTTTGGGCAGAGCTTAACATGCTGTTAACTTGAATCTGGTGTTGGAGCATGGAAAAATCTAAAACCTAACCTAAAACCTCTAAACCTGCACCTTAACATCAATACCTTGTATAAGAATAAAACTGCAGAGAACAGACACTGTAACAGAACATCAGAGGTTGTTCTGGCTTGTGTAGAACTTGGTCATAAATTACAGTGTAGGACTAATGTGACATTTTTTTCAGACATCCTTTATTTAGTCATTCTCTCTCTTCATGTAAGATCTTGAGTTTTGTCTCTTCTCCTTTTCCCATCTTAAAACTGAACAAGTCAATATCAACTTCCTGCACACGGTAACATCTAGACAAAATGTGGCTACTCACCCTGTCTCATCATCTCCCCCTCCTGCTGCGACAGGAAGCTGAGCAGCGCGTAGGAGATGGCGAGCCGCAGCGCCCCCGCCTGGCTGGACCTACCGCCGCCGCTCACGGTGCATTGGAGGTCGAAGCGGCTCAGCGTGCCCGTGAACTGAAGCGGGAACATCAGCTGCTCTCTGAGAGGAAGAAGAAAACGATGGAGAGATAACAAAACAGAGTGAAAAGATGACGCGTGCTTGAATTGGTCGAGCAGGAGAGTGTGCTATTTAACAGATAGTGGTATCAACAGTGGGGGGCTTAGCTAATTTAATGTCTGGCTAGGTGACTTTTCAGATGAGCACAGAGGATCCTGACACTGTGAAAAGCTTTCTTTTTACAATCTGAGAGTAACTTCTGACTCAGCAGGACTCAGGAGTGTCTGTGTTCTGGATGGCGTCTCAGCCTGAATGGCCTGTGGATGCTGACAAAGTCAATTGTCACCTCTCTGCTCCAATTACAGCCCGTCCTCACACTGCGTGACAACACCAGCTCTGGACACTCACACACAATCACTCAACTGTGTAATTAACTTACTACAAGGAGATAAATAAAAAACGAGGCGATGCTGTGAAGAGTGAAAAAGCTGCTTTTTAATTTTTGGGAGGGGGTGGGTGTACGTGGTGAGTACAGCACATCATGTCTTGCATTTTAAGGGAAATGGTATCAGTGGATGAAGCAGCAGAGAAGCCGTGAGGTGGAAAGGTTTACCACGGCCCTCTTACCTGTCTTGTAGGACGGGGAAGTAGTGGGTGTAATCTTGGTCGTTGATGGTGATGCGTCCGGAACCGCAGTCTCGAAGAACGACCGACGAGGTAGACGTCTTCCTCCGACCTGGAAATGAACAGAAATGTGTTAAATTTTCTTGTTTTTTTGAAAACATTTGTCAAACATTTTGTGTTACAGCTCATCACTGAATTCAGGAGCTGAATTTAGCTATAAATCACAATAAACTATCACATCACATGAAGTTGTTTTGAGAACACAGAACTGCTTTGTGGTTCTTTTAAGTTTCTCTGAAGCCATTTTAAATCTCCTTAAAGCTGTTGTGAGTTATTGTGTTACTTTTTCTGTTGTTTTGAATCTTTATGGTCTGGCTCTATTGCTGTCTTGAGATACTTTTACATTAACATTTTATAACTTTCTATGTCTCATTGTTATACACTGTTGAGTTTTTTTTAATTTAATTTTTCTGTTATGTTTGAGTTTCTGCCTTGTGGTTTTCTTTGCCAATAAAAAAAAAAACAGATGATCTTTGAGCCATTCGTTCATCCCAGTGTGTCATGTAAGTAAAATTTAGCTAGTTGTGTATCTGCTTGTGTTGAACACAGACTTTTTAGAAATCATGGATGGAACATTCTCTGAATTGAGTTTAAAGGTCTGCATCTGTACAGAAGTGCAGAGCTGAAAGGTTTTAGAGCAAAATCCTGATAATGCTTTAATTTATTTTTTTCTTCCAAATTTCAGCAAGACAATGCCAAATAGTGCATCTGCTATAAAAGCATAACTTTTATAACAGATTTAGGTTTTTTTTAAATAACAGAATTCAGTAACTTTTAGGAGTCCAGGTCCATCTTTGGATAAAATTTGGGTTTATGAGATTTGCAAATCGTTGCATTCTGTTTTTTTTACCAGGGTCATTGAAAAAAAAAAACCTGCTGGGACACAACGAGAGGGTGCTGCCTCTCTCCGTTGTGGATGTTGTATATACTGGTTTGACTGAAAACTCTCAAATGGAGCACAGCGTTTAGAATATTTGTTATAATGGCAAATTTACAAGGAAATATACCCAAATTATTTTGAAGAATGGGTGAATAAACTGATAGAAATTAATGGCAAACAAACACAAAAGAACCCCCCCAAAATTCTCTGTGTTTAAATGAACCACTGATATGTTCCTACCATCCGCAGTGCTGAAGGCCACGCCTTTGTCATCCTTCTGCAGCGGTGGTACAGTTTGATACTGGGACTGAGCCTCCAGCTGCTGTCTGAAACGCAGGACGAACTGTTCCTCCATGCTGCAGTAAGGCATGGACAGCAGGCGCTGCATCAGCTGGGTGAAATGATCATACTGAAGAGAAAAACACACACAAAAAAACATGTCAAATTCCTTTTCTGCAGCCTCAAGTCCTGTAATTGCTGAATGACAAAAACACTGAAAGAGAAGATAGGTTGTTCTTACATCATGAGTAGTGATGGTCTCCACTAATAATGTCTCCACCTCCTCTTTTGTTAACCACCTGCTTGTTCCAAGAGAGCTAATGGACACAGGAGGAATATTTTAATTTTCCTTGAGGCCATGAAATCACGACTTGGAAAAAAACACCTTAAAAGACTTCTCTTTGGACTCTTCCTCTACTTACATTGGCTTGACTTCCGTAGAAAAGAGTCCTTTGGCTCTCAGATGATCTTGGTGCTTCTCTACATTCAATATTTTACCATAGAGTTCCTAAAACACACCAGACATTAATTTCAATTTGGTCTATTTTTTTTTTTACCTTTATTTAGATTGTATAGCCCAACATTCAAATACAATACACAGTACTGTGAACACGTTTTAATATCAGACAAAAATAACCAGAGTAAATACAAAAAGCTTGAAGTAGGCTAAAAGATCTCAAAAAGCAATAAATCACAAATTTAATGGATGAGAAACAAAATCATTGACTGGAAAGGGTTACAAAGCCATTTCTAAGGCTTTGGAACTCCAACAAACCACAGTAAAAGCCATTGGTCACAAATGGACAAACATGGAGCAATAGTAAACCTTCCTAGGAGTGGCTGGCCAATCAAAATTACACCAAGAGCGCATCGACTCATCCAGAAGGCCAGAAAAAAACTCAGAACATCTAAAACACTGCAGGCCTCATTCACCTTTTAAATATATTTTTTTGTGAATAAACAATAAAAACAAGACTGAGCAAATAACAATGGGGAGAAGGAAGAAGAAAAATGGGAGAAGCTGATCAAAAAGAACAAAGACCTGTCTCACATTAAAAAAAAAAGATTACGATGATCCTCAAGACTTGTGGGAAGATATTCTTCTATGAAACATTCTTTTAGAAGGCTGTAAAACTAGCGGCATTTCAGAAAAAATGGCTGTCAAACATGGTGGTGGTAGTGTGATGGTCTGGGCTGCTTTGCCGCTTCAGGACATGGACTGCTGGCTGTATTTAAAAGATCTATGAATTTGGCTATATATTAAAAAGTCCTGAAGGAGAATGTCCTATCATTATTTTGTGACTTTAAGCTCAATGTTATGCAGCTGTACAATGATTCGAAGCACACAAGCAAGTCCACTTCTAAATAGCTTAAAAAAACTCAAAATGAACTCTTGGGGGTGGTCTAGTCAAAGTCTGGACTTAAATCTGATGAAGATGCTGTAGAATCACCTTTAAGAGACCGTTCATGCATGAAAATCTTCCAACATGGTTGAATTAAAACAATTCTACAAAGAAGAATGGACCAAAATTCCTCCACAATGTGAAGGATCATTGCCAGTTATCACAAGGGCTTGATTAGAAATGGAGTCACCAAGAGTGGCACAACCACTTTGTTAGATTAAGGGGAAAATGACTATCACAAAGAGACAGGTATGTTTGGATGGTTTTATCCCTTTAAATTAAATCATTATTTAAAAAGTGCTTTTTGTATTTACTCAGATTATCTTTGTTATCACAATTTGATGTGTCATGGCTTGTCAGCTATAAGTCATATTAGTTTAAAACTTTATGCTGGTCTAATTATGGTGATGTCCAATGAAGAGGATAAAAAAAACCTGAAATATTCTGGTGTATGGATAAGTGATTCTGCTAACATTAATGGTGAACAGTGAGATTTTTAAGACATTTCTTTTTTGGACTTGTGACATTTATGATGCTTTGTAAACTTGAAACAGATTCATATAATTTTTAGCTCTGAAATGATGCAAAGACCTGCACTGTACATGTATGTGCAACATGTATACATGTATGTGGCATTATATGAAATTAAAGAGATGACGTTGCAGTATCAACACTGCATGGAAGCATTGTGCTGATGGGCCCAGACAGACAGAGGATTTTTTTGGGGGGGGGGGTCCACATCCCTAAGGCAGAAACCCCCCACCTCAGCCAGCCTGCGCCTGGGTGAGAACTCATTTCCCCGTCAATTATTCACCAGATGTTTAATTCCTTCTTGATAGAGTGTGCCTAATCCGCTGCCACTCTGACCAGCTACAGAGGGGTGCAGGAGGAGGGAAGAAAGGGGGGGTGAAAGCAAACATCAAGCAAAAACTGATTTCTTTTTTTTTTTTTAGGCAAAAAAGGAAGTGTAATATAAAATCAAGAGGAGAGAGGTTAGGATATGTAGCCCGAATTACACATTTGCGAGCGGTTGCTCCTACAATGATGAGGAGTAATTTGCAGGGATCGGCTGGATAAAAGGAGAGCAGTGGGCCCATTCTTCCTGTTCAATAATATCCATAAAAACACCTTTAGGTTCAGAGCTAAAAATACTGATGCATTAAAGCTGGAGAAATTTGACCAGAAGGCAGAAAGGAAGTGGTGTGTATTTATGCGTTTGCAGGTTAGCATGTAGTTAATGTCAAAGAGGAAGGTGTTTTTCAGGTTGCTGTGGGTTGTGGCTATAAAAGAGCTCAGTGGAGCAGCGAGCAGGTTAATGTACCATGCTGGAGAGCAGCCGAGCAGGACGGTTGATTTACACGCCACCGCCCCCTGCTGGTGACGTTCCTTAGGCAGGTGTGTATGACGGGAGAAAATCTTGGAATACAACGAGGAAATATCAGACATGGAAAAAGGTGGAAGGTAGGAAAAAGGAGCAGAAAAACACCAAAGGCAGAGGAAACGGACTGAGCCTGCGATCATGCAGACAGGCAGCACAAGCTGTTAGACATGTCTGATGTTCCATTTAAACCAGCAGTGGGGGGTGCTGGCTGCTGCTGCAGGGCAAACCAGTGTGCACGAGTCTATGTGTAAAAGGTGGAAGCTGGGACAAAGATTTAGATATCATACTCTGTGTGTATTATAAGCACACACACCTCTTGTCTGCAACAGGGTCAAAGGAAAACACTAAAAAGGTTAAACAGGAAAGAGAGGTGGTGTAGAGGAGGAGGACCCCACCCAGACTCACCAACAAGCCAGACATTCTGCATCTTAAATGGATTCTGAATCCAGACATAAAAAAAGGTTTATTTTTCTCCAGCTTTCAACAAAACATGTTTTTTTTTCTTCAATAAAAGTGACATTTTCTGTATCGTTCAAATAAAAATTTTAAAGCTACATCACTTCATGTCATCAACAACACAGTTGTTGCTCCTTTGTTGTACAGGAACCACATAAGCTGCCCGCAACTTAAAAAGTACAAACTTATTCAATCTATTTAGTAAAGGACGTCTGTTACACATGATGTTTTATTTGTACATTCACAGGCCACCTTATTAGGTCCCTTTTAAAGTACTGGGTGGTCATTGTTCATAAATGGATGGACGTAGAAACAACGTTTAAAACTTGCTGAGGTGGTACTAAGGGGACTGAGGGGTGCCAAGAAAATATCCCCATACACCATTACACCACCAGCAGCATTAAATATAATCTAGACAAACTGCATGCAATTTCAGGAGCAATTCAGGTAAATAAACTTTAAAGGCAATGAGAGAGCAGGATAAATTATTTCACTGTTTAATACTTAAAAAATCAAGACACATCTCTACATTGCACTCCTAAAGAGACAAGAATGGAGCCAAATGGTGGCTTTCATTTCTATTATTATAACCAAACAGTCGCACATCTTGGAGCTCAATCTATCAGTTATTCTGCATCAGGACACCAAGTGACATTTTCTGACAACATCAACCCGACTGAACCACCTCTGACCTCCAAGCTGCCTGTCTGAGGAGTTAAAATCTCCTCTTGAGCTCCTCCTTCTGAATAAGACATGACTCGAGGGTGCAGGTGAGGAAGAGCAGGGGATTTGCCTGCTGTACTCACATGCATGAGGGAGTAGTAAGACTGCTTGCCGGTGTAAAACAGGAAGTGGAAAGGCCGTCTGTCTGCACCCCACTGGACAGCTTGACAGAAAAAAAAACAAAAACAAAAAAAACTCAGCAGCAGGTTTCACGATGTGGAAACACCAATGTGAGGAGGTGCAGATATCACATACCTCTCTGCTTCGGAAAGATTTCATCAGGATGCTGATGATAAGAAAAGACAAATATGTGAATTTAAATAGTTGAGCTTTGATTTTTTTTTCCCCCCCATGTGCAAAACAATAAAATAACAAAAGAAGCATTTGTGGCCAACAAATTACTCTGTTGATATACACAAATAAAAAGAGTTTTTTATTCTTTATTTTCTTTAGACTAAAGGCCCATCTATGCTCCCTTACGTACGTAAATAGAGACGTCCATTTCAAACGTTGTCATGCGTCGCCATCTACATACTTCCATGCATCAATAACCTTGCCATGGTTAAGTCAATTCCTCCACTAGTGGGCAGTGCTAAGTTCAGAGTTCACTCCTGCGAGCCGACGTCAGTTTCATACACCAGTTGACGGCGGTAATGCATCGCTATAAAGTTCTTTCCAACAGCCCGACACACCCTAAACATTCAGTGTTTCTTCATAAGCTTGTGCAATTTCTACAGTTGTCCTCATTTTCATTCTTCTTCTACTCTATTTTTCTTTTTGTTCCTCTTCTTCTCTGATTTGTTTCTTTTGCTGGTCACATGTCAGCTATTCTGCTCAGCACTGCCCCCCTAATTTCCAGTGGTATTGCTCTGTTTACTGCATGAAGCAACGGATAACTAAGCTCCGTGAAAATAGACCAAATTAAAATAGAACTTTATTGTCATTGCAGCAAAAGTGCAACGAAATTATAATTACGTGCATAACCAACGCAGGAGAAAGACAAAACTGTCTGTCCATCTGCATATCCGTCTGTCTACGTTGAGCAAAAATAGGCTGTTAGGGGCATGTTTTGTTCACTTCAGTCTTGGTATTACTGCTGCTCCATTCAATACAGCTAACTGTAAGATCCTGCTAGATAGACTAAAAAAGTGGGTGCAACTTGTTAGTATTCTGCTAAATTAGCTCAAAGTTTACTTGACAGATTGGGACTACTTGGTTTTATTTCTGAATCTGAGTGAAAAAAAGATCATATGCAGGGACTCCATTCTTGGACCACTATTGTTCGATATATGATTCCCCTAGTCCAGATTATATATCTGTCACTATTACAACATCTGCTACAACACTTATGCTGATGACACTCAACTCTAAATCAGTGTCATCGCATGACTATAGTTTCCAATAGTCACTGAGTGAGAGTAGCCATCTATTCAACAAGTGGATGAGCCAGAATTTCTTTCAGCTCATTGCTGAAAAGACAGAAGTAATCGATTTTGGTCACAAAAATGAAAGATTATATATCTATTCAATTTGACTTCATGAAGCTAAAAACTACAGATTGAGCCAGAAATCTAGCTGTAATTATGGGCCGGTAAAAGACTGCTAAACTAGCCTATTACCACCTTAATAACATAGTAAGAATCAAGGTAGTTTTATTAAAGCAAGGCATAGAAAAACTTCCGATTACTGTAATGGTGTATTTGTTGGTCTCAAAGAAAACCAACACCAGCAGAAGAGATAATATCACAGCAGTTCTTTAATCACTGCACAGGCTCTTTGTGTGTAAAAAGATAGACTTTAAAATCCTGTTAATGGCACTGAATGCTCTCAGGCTTAAGTGCATCTTAGATTTGCTTCTTGGTTATGAAGCATTCAGACCCATCAGGTTGTCAGGGACAGGTTTGCTCAGTATTACCATGGTCAGAACCAAGCAAGTGCAAGAATGCACTTTAATAAATTATATCTGCTCATTTTATGCTTTTATTTAATTTCTTCTTAAATTTTAAAAGTGTATTTTTCCATTTTGTTTGTCTTTGTTAAACACTTTAAATTGCCTTGTGCATGAATTGTGCTATACAAATAAGTTTGCCCTGCCTTGTTCTTGTCTCCTGCACAGCCCATGAAATAGGAATAACTAAAGTTAATTCAAGGTTTAAAGTTAACAGATAATAATGAACTCAGGGTCTCACCTTCATGAGGGGCCGAGCCTTCTTCTCAAACAGGCCGGAGGGGAAGAGGTAAGCGACGCTCCTCTGTGGGTGAGAAAGAAAAACAGAAAAAGAAACAACAGTTTGAGAGATGATGGCAGACCATGACAATGCCGACATGTCCAAACGGCGATTAAACTGAAAAAAGAAGAGGATGCAAGCTGTTTATGGGTTCAAGGAAAGGCAAACGAGAAGTGTGTGATTGTGTGATTAGTGTGTGTGTGTGTTACTGTGGAGTTAGAGGAGAAAACAAGCAGAAAAAGACAAGTTTTTGGCTTTGTTGACAGCGAGCAGAGGACACTGTGGACGTCCAACAGTTCACTCCGAGTTCAGGCTCTGATCTGTGTGTGTGTTATTAGCAGGGCTACAGATGGTGCTGTAAATGTGTGTGTGTGCGAGAAGAGAGGCAGATAAGAAATGTGTTGGCCCTGCCACACTCATCACCACAACCTGCTCATCTCCCTCTTCCTCCATCTTGCCATCTTGCCGCTCCTCTTCCTCTTTTTTTTCCCCCTCCCCTCTCTGTCGGCTCAATTAGTGAGGCAGCAGGTGCTGCTCGTGGGGAGCAGGTTGCTGCCTTTAACGTTGTCAAAACGACGGAAAGCATAAAGAAAGGAAAAAAAAGTGCTCTCGAAAGGTGTGAGAGGCAGGAAGAGGAAGACAAGTGAGGAGAAGTTAAAGGGTAAAAAGAAAAAGAGGGTTGGGGAGACAGGCAGAGAGGAGCAGGGAACAGATGAAGACACACCTGTGCGACTCCACAGAGTCGACATAATATGGGGAAGATCCCTGAGGGACGAAGATGGAGTGACAGAGGAAGAAAGAGGAGAAGCTGTCGCTTGTATAAGTTAGCAGAGAAAATCTCTGCCACGTGGGAAAATGTAGGGGTTATATAAAAAGCTGCAACAAGATGGCACATGTGGCAAAAAGATGAAAAATTTAGCCGAGAAAGAATGTTTAAATCCACAGAAACCACACGAAAAGGCTTCCCATCTTGTAGAGCTGAAACAGTTAGCAGAAATCAGCCAAATGTTTGTAAGACTTTCAGCATTTCTTTGTTTCTCATTTTGGTCCAGCAAAAGATAATTTCTTTTTATCATTTACAGATCAAAACCATTTTATTTTCCCTTAAGGGATTAATAAAGTATTTTTTGACTGTTTTCCACCAGTTTTGCATTTGGATAGGGTCAGTGCCACTACTGAGGTTATACCTGGACCGTACAAAGGTTGTACAGGCAGTCCAGCTACTCCAGGATGCCACATCAATACGTGCCATTGGCAGGTTTGCTGTGCCTCCCAGCAAAGTCTCAAAAGTGTGGAGGAGACATCAGGAAACAGACAGTTACTATAGCAGAGTTGGACAGGGCCTTAACCCATCAGTGGGTCTGGTATCTCCTTTGTGCACAGAAAAACAGAATGAGCACAGCTAGAGTCATAAAGAATGACCACCAACAGGCCACTGGTTCAAATGCCTCTGACCAAAAGGTCAGAAACAGACCTCATGAGTGTGGTTTGGGGACAGACACGCTATAGTGGGCTCTGTTTTCACTTCCTGGCACTGTGGAGATCGATTATCAGGACGAAATCTTTAGACCTACTGCCAGACCATATGCTAGTGCAGTAGGGTCATGGGTTCCTCCTGGATGACAATGCCGGGCCTCATACGGCGAAAGTAAAGATGCACGATATTATTGGCATGATATTGGTATCGGCTGATATCGGCTTAAAAATGAAATATCAGATATTGGCCATTCCACGATCTAATTAATTGACAAGATAACAGGTGCTGGGAGAACATCATCTAAGCCTGTTTTAATAAGGATAGGATGCACATATCTTACTTGTTTTGTTTAAAAATAATTGTCATAATGCAAGTTGAAATATTTTTCTTATTTTGCACAAGGTGTGTTTTTTTTTCATCATTGAGAAGAACGATGTGTTTTCAAAATGTTTCTTTAAGTTTGTTTTTCAGTGGTGGGTTCAATCTGAAGTAGACCTCGAAGCACTCACTGTACAGGTATAACTCCTGCAGAAGCCTAAACACTCCACTCCTGTCCTGCCATAAGGTCATTGTTATCCCACACCTTCTGAGCTGCTGCCCCTCTCCTCTTCAGTAAAATTAAAGTCCGCGCAATCCTCTGTAAGCTTCACAGATTCACCCTCCGTCCAAGTCTGCAGCAGGAAAAAAGCTGCTACTTCCTTTTTGAATGTTTCTTTCAGTCCCCTCGTAGTTCATACATTATTTTTGACTAGTTGTTCCAGCCCTACTTCATAAGCAGCAGATTTACTCTTTGACTTAAACACTTACAACAGCAATGAGTCCCACAAAGACTATTTTCTACCAATTTATGAGATAAAAAAAAATAAAAAAAAAGAAAGTCTGTTTCACTGTCTCCACTAGTGACAGAGATATTTATGGGTCTGTTCAAGGTGTTGGTCCCTGCTGGCTGTAAACATCTTTTTGATTTTTCCTGGGTCTTTATCACCGTCACACCTGAAAAGGCTGGACTCCAAACAAGAGCATTGAGATTTATGAGCAACAGCACATCACACATCTCCAGTCCTCCCAGATTTTCCTCTTATGCTCCACACATCCAGGTTTGGGCTGCTAGCTGTCGCTTTGGCTTTCACAGCCTGGCGCTGATAGCTCTCTTCATTATTCCAGAGGGGCACTTGGGACTTGGTGTGGGGATGAGAAGGAGATGGAGTTAAATGGCTGGAGCAGCACAGGCTGAAGTTTTGCCAAAATCTCAAATAAGCGTGTTGATGTGTGTTTGAGGGTGTTACTAATATCAATGATGCAGTGGATTAGGTGGCCACACCTGCCTGCTGCCACGAGGAACCACTGATGGTTATGATGGTGACCATCTGTTTAGAGACAATGTGAAACAAAGTCCTGCCTGAGACATTTTTGTTGTTTTTTTACAGCTGATTACTGGATATTTGTTTTATATTTGAATCAACCAACGCTGTCATCTCTGTCTATAGTTTAAATGTGTCAAAATGTAGATATTTGTTCCTGATCGATCGGCTGCAGACCAGTAAGCACAAACACACTAAAAGTGAAACTTTTGCCCAATAAGGTGAGAAAAAGCTTCTGTTTATATGTTTAACTCATGTGCGATCCACATATGAAACAGCCCTTTCACTAAAAAAAGCTAGAGAGATGAGATGCAACAGATCTTCTAGCCATTCCCAAAATATCCGATCATCTCCTTTGTTTAACTTTTTTAGTGATCAGTTTAAAGTGAGCCAACTAAATGGGGAACCCTTAACACTAAAAATCTCTCAAAGAGCTGTTTTAGGGTCAGGTAAAGGCTGATACTAAGACAGACAGAATGATTTGTGCCGTTAAAGTCACAGAGAAGAGCTACAATGGAAAACATCATGACAGAGCGAACCAAATCCAGACAAACTGAATGCAATTTCAGGAAATTCAAAGCAATTCAGGGCCTAAACTTCATATTTTCAAACTGAGGGAAACCCTTCTTTATGTGCTTGACATAAGTGGGGTTTATACACATGGAGCAGACAAACATGAGACCTCATCTCTTTAAGGTGCATCTCTGTGTTTTGGGTATTAACTAGAATTATATAATGTGTATTGTTGTTTTTTTTTTTATTGCACCTGTTGTACAGTATTTGACAGTATTTTTTCCCATCCATGACTGGGTCTTTAATTGAACTTTCCACTGACTGAGAGATGGATTACTGTACTATTGGCTATTCCATTGTCATGGGAACTGTACATTGTACAAAATAAAAACTACCTTTGAGTAGTTTTGGTGTTTCCATGAGTCAGGGCTTGAGCATCTAATCAACAGCTAAGCTCCTGTTTTTAATCAATTCAGAAAATAATTCAAATTAGTTCTGAAAAAAAAAAAAATATTGTGAACACTCTTGTGTCATTTCTTCTGAATTACATCAATACTCTTTGTATACAAATCAACGGTCGACAAATGGTCCAGAATGCAGCTGCTATGTGCTTCACTAAGATATCCAGAAGGTTGCACATTACTCCAGTCTTTATTTCCTTTCACTGGCTATCCATCAGGTTCAGAATTAAGTTTAAGATCCTTGTCCTCCTGTTCAAAGCTTTACATGTTGAAGCTCCAAAAGATCTCTTAAAGCCTTAAGACAACAGTAGGAAAAGATGGAAATTTTTAAGTCTAAAAGAATCTCTTTAGATTCTGGTTTGATATCCAACTTCTGTAATGGTCTTAATATTTAACAAGCCATGCCTTTAACCTTTGTTTTCAGCAGGATTGACACGTTTCAAACTGATATAAATCCAGTCAGTCCTTCAGATTTTTGACATGTTGCATTTTTATTGTGTCTCTTAATTATTTTGGCTGCATTTACACATAGAATTACTCTGAAATTTAGCTTACAAATGCAGCTCACAGCCACAGTCAGTCTGGAGCTGCTTTTCAGAGGTGAATAGGAAAAATGATCTACTCCTGGATGGAAATTAACCCATCCTGCAGCATTTCTGTGAATTGCTGCAATGTGTCGGCTAAACACTGTCTAATTACATCCCTGTCAATCTATCCAGGAATATCCCATATTATGGCAGCTATTTTTGAAGGATTTAGTTAAATGATGCACTTTACCCATAATGCTGAATTTCAAGTCCAGGCTTTTACTTTTCTCTTAAGAGTCCATGCCCTACAAAGATCACACCAAATGCACAACAAGTAATCTTCAAAGATGTGACAAATACACCAAGGGTAACCACAAAATACTTACAGAAATTGCTAAACTTCTTCAAAACCCTTGTTCATGTATCCATAATTTTAAAAAAAAACACTGAATATGAGTGATAAGGACTACAGGAGACTATTCAGGAAAGCACTGCCCTCCAAAAACACTCTTCACTGTGAAGTATGTGGAGGTAGCATCATGGTTTGGGCTTGATATGGGAATATCTAATTTGTGTCCTAAAATGACCATCTGTATACTATTGGTGTTATATAACTGCTTGTTCCCAAGTGACCACCTGCATGTTATATTATTCTGCTTGTTTTGGGAACTGTGTAACTGCCTATCTTTGGAAGGGTGAGAAAAGGGTGTCTTGTAAATATGTTTACAAGACAGGATCTCAGGACTCATCCTCGCCTGTGGGAAGGACCGGCCATCCTCTCTCTCATGCGATGTTGTGTTTTTTCTAAATAAGTATAAAGACGGGGAAATCCCACATCTCGGTAGAGTCTGCTGCGGGTTACGTACGAACGCCCAGCCGGGGTTTTCTAAGCCACTCTACCGGGATTGTTGGCTCTCCAGTCCGTGTCAAAGGTAGGGCAAGCTATGCTATGCTTATAAGGCTGAACCCATTGAGATGTAATGATGAGTGTCATGAGCTGCGGGGAATAAACCTGACACATTTATTCTAGCACTCTGACTTTGTGTGTTTCATCTGCCGACCACCACGAACCTCTAAAAATCACACATTACATTATTGGCGTCACGAACAATTAATACATTGTAATTGATGTTATTTGGTGGCTGCGGAAATGTTTATGAAGAAGCCTCCCGCCGTGGAGCAATCTGATGTGCCAGGTTGGACTGGCGAATGGAGTGAAGTTGCGCTCTGTCTGCGGGACGGCGGTGGTCGTCCCGAGCCGTGGGGAGATGCTGTAAAGGACGGCTCTCTAGCGGCTGCATTGCCTGTGCTTAAAGAAATTGTTGTTCCTCCGACATCCCCGTTGGGGGGGATTCAGAGGCGTGCGTGGTTTTGTGCATCAGCATGGCGTGTATCGCAGGAGAAAAAAGAACAGTTGGAAACACAGCTGTCTTTAGCCAGGCAAGAAGTAATGAAAATGCAGGCAGAGAAAGACGCACTGAATCACTGTTTGAACAAAGCTTTGGTGGGATTGGCTCAGACTCGGTGGCAAATGCGGAGGAGACCGCCCCGCCGTACTGACCCTGCCAAAGTCCGTACCGTGGCTGCACGGGTACGGGAGGATGCTAGTTGGGATCCCATGAAGTGGGATGAGGATGTCTGGGACGAGGCTGAAGGGTTAGACTGGTATCAGGCAAAACCAGTGACCCGTCGTCGCCAGACTGAGGATATGGCTCAGTTAATGATGAGGGCAGGAGTGTTTCTGGGAACGGCTGATGCATGGGCTGATATGAATGTGCCCAAATCAGTACGGGATCAGCTGATAAAAACCAGTCCTCCACATTACAGACCCCTGGTGTTGACATTAATGTTAAATGCTGTAGACAGACCTGCTTCTGCTGTACAAGGGATGATAAGAGAATTAGAAAATCTGGCAGATGGATTTTACTGGACCATTGCCAGTCTCACAGAACTGTAAATATGCATGTACTGCTGTAGATACTTATTCTGGAGTATTGATAGTTCACCCCTGTAAATTTAGTAATCAAAAGGCAACGTTATGGGAAAACCATGTAGAATGGATTTATCACATTCCATATCACCCACAAGCAGCAGGGTTAGACAGAATAAAAAATAGAAGTAAAAGTGGAATAAAAATAGAAATAAAATAAAGATAGAAATCCAGAGTGGATTGGCAGATAAAGTGCAGTGGCAAGATGATGACTATGTAAATAAAGGATGTGCAAAGATGATACAGAATGTTGAATGATGTGCAAAGGATACAAATATTGTATAATTATATGATATATAGTATCAGAGCGACAGTTATAGGTTGCAGTAAGTGGTTGACTTAGTCCAGTTGTGTGATCGTGGCTCTGGCAGAGGTAGATGAGTTATGAGTTAATTGAAAGACTAAATGGATTATTAAAATCCTCACTGAGGAAAGCCTCAGGTGATAATAGTTTAGATAATTGGAAGCGCAATTTACCAGAGGTGGTTAAACAAATTAATAACAGACCCCTTGCAGAAGGAGTGACACCACTCACTCAAATGGTCATGGTGCGAAAGTGTTAAAATGTGGAAAAAACAAAATGATGCTAAATTCCACTGCGAGCCACGGCTCAGCAGGTTTTGGACCTGACAAGTAAATATAGCTGCTGAACCGTTTGTGGTCACTAAAGGTGACAAAATAGCTCAGCTGGTAATAAAACCATGTAATATGACAATGGTGCAAGAAATAACAACACCACAGGTGTTTACTACTAGAGGTCAAGGGGGATTTGGATTTAAAAGACTAATGCTGTGTGCTATATTCTTCTGAAGTCATGTGTCTCTTTCAGCCTGGTGTGCCTGGTGGATGTCTGAGTGGGAGTGGAGGAGGTTGATTGGAAGATCCAATAAGGAGGGGACGCAGAAGGATCCTCGCTAGGGCCCGCCTGAGACCTGGTGGTGCTGCCTGCTGGGGCATGCTGCTAGCTGCCCTCACCGTCACTGCGATGACCCCCCACCAGTCGATGGAGGAAGTGGTTCAGTTTCGAATGGGCTGGAGGAACGCAACAACAATGAGGCCTGTTACATTGCCAATTTATCAGTTAAGAAATGCTACAACCATAGATAATCGGACTAACCCTTTTATTTACCCAGTGGACGCATTGCCAAAGGAACTAGTAATTAAAAATCATACAGCTCCACTGGTGACGACCTGCCAGGAAAAAGCACACGCTGTGGTTCGAACAGGAGAAATCACTTGGACAATGTTGCCCAACACTGGAAATAAAGCTAGCCAGGCCGTTCATCGCCTGGGGAACTGGATGCCGGTCCCTATAGGACCATAAAAAGAGACTGCAATCATTTTACAACAACAGTTGAAATGGCAAACTAGATTGTTTAATGACACTGCCGATGTTTTAATAAATGTAACCAAAGCTATTGATGCAACTGTGTGTGGTTTACAGGTGATATATTCCCGACTACAGGAGGAGAGGTTTGTACGGGTAATAACTACACCTAACCCAAATGAATGGAGACGATTGTTTGATATATCTGATGCTTTATGGTTACAAATAAAACCTGAACAGACTCGATGTAATATGACCATGTGTACAGTAAGTTGGATACAGTGGAATGTTACTCAAGTAATCACCATCTGTAAGTTTCAGGTATTACCATTGATCGTACATAATAAGTATATGTTTTTGAGAACTTACGGTGAATGGTTTAGTCCCCAAACCAATCACACGTATGACCTGACGGACTGTGAAACTACTGATCGAGGCCAAGCCTGCCTCTTATCTAAAGGGTATAGAAATCCATGCTTTACAGGAGACACGGCACTGTGTGAATGGTTTATAGAACCAGCTAGCGACATGCTATGGCAAGTGGGCCCCAACACCCTTTGCGTAGCTACTACTCACAACCATACTCAGTTGCCTACTGTACCGTTCTCAGGTTGTTTAAAAGGTTTACACCTATGGCATTGGCACAATGTAACTTACAGGTTGACTAACTTTACCACAGAATCTCATCTGACGGCTGTCCAGTGGAAAGTGTTACACCTACCATGGCGAATTTCTCTGGAGCGTTTCCAAAGTGCACTGTCTCGCTCCCGTGATCTTAAAGATATTATGTCTAGCCATTCTCAGAATGTTACCCGTGCCTTAGTAACAACTCTAGTTAACCGGGAACAGGTTTTGCATGCAGCAAGGATGGTGGAGATGGACAGTGCTCATCACTGGTGGGACATTTTTTCAGGAATGTCTGTCACCGCTAGAACATATGTAGCTCCACCATTATTGATTCTTGTGGCTATTTTATGTGTATTGACGCTATGCAATGTATTAACATGTCTTTATATACGCCGGATTAAACAACGATTGTCTAGGACCATATGATGCACATACATATTTTAGCAGAAGATGGACCTTATGGAACAATGTGTTATCATGTAACTGTGGATACAGATACTGATGTAGATCAGTTCACTTATATGCACTGGAGTAATCAAGATCGATGGGTGCACAATGATGTATTTGCCACGCGAATGGAGTTGTTAGATTTCGTGTGTCATTGGGTCAATACTATCTGCCAGGAGTATCAACATGCTCCTGGCCATACTGAAGATGATGATGTTATCTGGGAAGGTGAAGGTTTTATGAATTAAGGCCATTTTAGGCCAGAGGTGGAATGATATGGGAATATCTAATTTGTGTCCTAAAATGACCATCTGTATACTATTGGTGTTATATAACTGCTTGTTCCCAAGTGACCACCTGCATGTTATATTATTCTGCTTGTTTTGGGAACTGTGTAACTGCCTATCTTTGGAAGGGTGAGAAAAGGGTGTCTTGTAAATATGTTTACAAGACAGGATCTCAGGACTCATCCTCGCCTGTGGGAAGGACCGGCCATCCTCTCTCTCATGCGATGTTGTGTTTTTTCTAAATAAGTATAAAGACGGGGAAATCCCACATCTCGGTAGAGTCTGCTGCGGGTTACGTACGAACGCCCAGCCGGGGTTTTCTAAGCCACTCTACCGGGATTGTTGGCTCTCCAGTCCGTGTCAAAGGTAGGGCAAGCTATGCTATGCTTATAAGGCTGAACCCATTGAGATGTAATGATGAGTGTCATGAGCTGCGGGGAATAAACCTGACACATTTATTCTAGCACTCTGACTTTGTGTGTTTCATCTGCCGACCACCACGAACCTCTAAAAATCACACATTACAGGGCTGCTTTGAGACACTATGATGACTGTTTAGTCAAGACTTAACAGTCAAATTTCTAGCTAAGCCAAAGATGTTTGTTTAAGGAGAAAATGCATGGTCAGTATCACAACAACTGCAACCAATAAGGAAAAATGCTAATCCTAAATTGATGTGTTCTTCCTCAGCATTCAGAATCTTAAGGAAATGGCCTCACTTTCAATTAGCTCCCTTAAGTTTAGAAGCTATTTAATGTATTTCAAATGGGTTTGTATTCATAAGCCACTTCAAGATCAAAATCATCATATCAGAGCTCCAAAACTGTTTTAAAGAGCAGGCCTGGCAATATGTAATGTGTTTACTCACATCTATGTCCTCCTGGGTGAAGTTCTCAGGGTCTTCTCCCATCATGTTGGCCAGATGGCGTTTCCCAATATCAAACTCCTCTATCTGCTTCTGGATGAACTCCATGGTGAACTTCTCCGGCCCTGTGGCCACCAGATTCTTCTTCCAGAGGATAGAACTCATGCATATCTGCCTCCTAAGCACCTAGCAATGGGGAATAACAGTGTTATTGTCACGCATGTTCTATTAGCTGTGTAACCTTCCAAATATCGAGATGAGAAATTGAGCTGCAAAAAAACATATAAACTATATTAAATTAAAAATCTCTAAATCATTTTCAGTTCTTTATAAAAATCCAAGAGGTTTTATATCAGTCATCATTGTACAATTTGTACTGTTCCTCCATACTACCATACATAACTTATTGTGTCAAAGTGTGTAGGAACCCATATAAGGCAACAATAAATTCTTCAAAAGTCTTCAGTCAGTCTTCAAAAGAAAAGAAAAAAAAAACATATTCTGAGTTAAAACTCATATTTTGTGTTAAATATGTTTGACCTGATTTACACAGGGAGAACATTTTTAAGAACTCAAACATGTGCTATGATTAACTCATTAAAAACTGTATAGTTTTGCAGTTACTCGGATACTCTGGCCTTGCATATCCGATGTGACACACTGTGGATATGCCACAGTCAACATTAGATAGATGTAGAAGCAGCCACTAAATATTTAATTTATAAATCGACCACTGTGAAATAAAAATATAATGTCCAATCATGGTTTAGCATGTTTAGGTTTTAGACTCAGTTATTTGAACCTCCTTTCTGGTCAATTTAAAAATTGTTCAAATCATATATAGATTTAAAAATGATCAAGTGCCAAATAGTATCCAAAAGTTTTTCCCAACAAACAGCTGCGGTTTACACTTTGGAACAGCTGCAGTGAGGACATTAAAAGATGTCAAACAATAGGTAGACTTAAACAAATGATAAAAAATTTATATAATTAAAAAGGTATGAAACAACCAATGAGGCTTATTGAAAACAATGGATATTGTATTGTATATTATGATTTTTTATGACAGGGTACTACTATCATTGTGTGTTATAGTTTGTGTTTTGCTTCAATATCCTTATGAAATGCTACGAGAGTGTCCATATTTAAGTTATTGACAAAATGGCTTTGGACTAGTTAAGTATTTAATTGAGTCCAAAACTCTTTTCGAACTTTGATTTGGTTTTACATTGTTTGACATTTTAGTTCGAAATAAAAATAAATAAAGTAAATATATACATATACACACATATAAACACATGCAGAAAACCGGAGAAGTACATAAGAACAGCCGAACTGTAGTGAGGACGTTTAATACTTTAAATAAAGTAGTGACAACATCCACACTCCATATTTAAACAATTTTTAGGTTAAAATGCTCTGGTTTGACGCATTTGTTAAGCCAGATTCGGCTAACAAGATGCTAACTCAAGGACGTTGGTATTTCATCATGTAAATCATTTCCTGGTTGTCTAAAGGGGAGAAAAGGGAACTTCGTTAAACATTTAATCGGTACTTACCTGTTGGCTTAACTGCAAGGAAACAACGTTTAGACTTGACCTGCAATTCCCACATTTCCTTAGAAACGAACCCACAGTTCGCACACGGGACGCCGCCATCTTTACTGACGTATTACGTCTACGGCGGAAGTAAGCACGCGTCAAGACGTACTAAACCTTACTATAATGATGATAATAATATTTATATGTTCTATCTTTGTCCTTGTAAACAAAGATATTTTCATAATAAAGGAAAAAAATTATGATAATAATAGCACTTCCATTATACTTTGTAAATGAGTGATAAATAATAATAATAATAATAATAATTGCTTAATAGATAGATAGTTATGAATATCTACTTTGTAGTTAATTTTATCCATGTATCAATTTGTGCATATTATTTAGTAAATAATAAAAATGTGACATCAGCTGTAGTAGTTTCTGATAAAATCTATATTAATAATAAATATAAAATGTTTTTTTTTATTTATTTTTTAAGTTTTGTATTTTTTATCTTGAGCAGATTGAGCAGACCACATAGAGATAGGAGAATTAGTAAGTAAATAAGTAAGCCTTTATAAATAAGATAAATGATTGCAAGGTGCTTCACAATAAAACAAAACAAACATGAGAAAAAAAAGTTTGGACAAAAGCTAATTTAAAAAAATAAGTTTTAACTGCTTTTAAAACTAGATTACTAAGTCTGCAACTCTCAAATCACGATGAAGAAAATTCCAGAGAATAGGAGCCACTGCTGCAAAAGCTTTTTCACCTTTGGTTTTTAACCTGGGTATGCTGCACAGCTAGCAAATTCTGATCACATGACCTCAGAGATCTGCTCGGGACATATGGCTGCAAAAGTTCACAGATATAATGCAGACAAGCAGAGTTCTATGTTAAAACTAGAAATTTTTAATGTACTATAGTGGATTGGGAGCCATTGTAGCTGAGCTAACAACATGGTGACATGAGTAGTTTGAATATTTAGTTAGGAGCCTTTCAGCGGCATTCTGTACAACTTGAACACCTTCCAGTGATTTCTTGTTGAGGAATGTGAAAAAAGACTAAATTAACTGAATAATCCAAGTTATCAGCTGGCAAATCTGCCTGAGAGTACAAACAAGAACAATGAAGAAAACATGTAATTCCAGTGGTAATATTGCAGTTGTGCCACTATCCAAAATCATTGTGCCAAAATCATTGACAGCAGTCCAAATCACATCCCAGTTAATTGGAAACTTGTGTTTGGTTTTGTTGCAGAGGGGAACAAATTGTGCTGCTAAATGCAAACTTTGCTGTAAACCGTGCATACCAAATCTGTTCCTCATGATGCTGATTAAAGTTGCAAATTAAAAACTGTCCCTGGAAAAATCTTATAAAAGAAGCAAACTTGTTTTTCTACTGAAAAAATCCATTAAAATGGCAACTTCACTGTCTGAAATGTGCATAAATAAAAAAATAAGATAAAATAAAATAAAACAAAACAGGTATATTACAGGATACTACTGTGGCTCAGCAGAAAATAAAATGTTGCACTGATAGTCTGTTCGCTGTAATACAAGCTCTGTGCAAGCACCATCTGCCTTCTATGTACTGTATCTGTCACACCAAAGGATTTAAAAGGAGCAAATCCACATGTCTTATCAGAAATAATACAATTTAAATGTTCACTGCTTGTCTGCCAAACACATTGGCGAGTCTAAAAATAAACAGATTGTTTTGCATATGCGCTGCAGTTGGTGCAGAGATGGATTACCACAACATTTTGTGTGGATTCCTGGACTACATGAGCTCAAGCTGCCACCTCAGCCTAACTCTGAAGGCTGGAATAATAATAATAATAATTTAAAAAATCAGCCGTATAGCTGATTTTGCAGCAGCCTGTTGTTCCATTGCTGTTTTTCTGTCTGAACTCAGCTATATGACTTATTTGACTAAAAAACATTCTCTTGAGCAGCAATAGTTCAATCCTTTATGGAACAGATTCAGTTCTGGTGGGTTTCCTCACATAAACTGCAAACTTCAGCTCTTTTTATTTACAATCAAATATGGTTCAAAATCCAACTTCAAACCATAAACTTTATTCTTCTTTAAATTGTATTAGTAGAATTAGAGTGTTAAATCAGGTTGTCTCATGACACTTTCCCACAGTTCAAGGACAAATGTCTAAATATTTTCCTTCAAAATGTGATGGTTTAATTAATCATTGTTCCACATCCTTGTCCACAAGCAGCAAAACAGACCCCATTGATGATGCTACCACCATTGTCTAATGAATGACTAAAATTGTTACATAATAAAATAAAATAAAATAAAATAACATAAAAAAAATTGAATCCAGTAAAACAACTTTAAAAATCCAGTAATGAGCATATAAAAAAAGGCAGCATTAAAAAAATAAACAAACAAAATTACAAAAGTAAATAAAAAACATAGTGTTTGAAAGTACTATTATGGGAATAATGCTGTAACAGAGGAAGTCAGACATGAAAAACTTCAGATCTCAAAATGAAATTGACAAAAGAAAACTTGATTTTCAGAATCAAAGAAAACTAAATAAATTATTGAACAATACACAGCAAAAACAGTTTCAGATAATATAGTACGCCTATCAGTCCAGCATGATCTGAGGTGATGTAATGTTTCTTTCTTTAGAGATAAAGATGAACAAACTGACTTGTTTATAAGAATAAAAATACCAAAGGGAGAAACAGTGGTTGGGGAAAATATGATGTCTATCTGACAATTATTTGCCATTTTGATTTCGTTGACATTGAAAATTGTCATTTGAGCTGAAACTTTGCTGTCCAAACAAAACCACACAATCCTAAATAGTTCAGGTAAACAGAAATAAAAAAGTTCCTTTCTCAGTTTATATGTATTTGTGTACTTATTAACCTAATTTACTCTTACAGAGTGTTGTCAGAGCTGGTAAATTTGCATATTGGAGATTTTTTCAGGACACAGGACTTTGTGCAAAGCCCAGTGACTGCTGTGTGTGCTTTGTACAGTAGTATGCTGTGTTTACAGATCAATGCTGTGTGTCTTCACTTAGATTACTTTGATAGAGTTGGAACAGGAACACGGGGAGATTAATCAAAGTGAAGGGGCACAGACTCCTGGCCCGTGCCAGTCGATACGGCCGCGTGGTTAATTTGCCCCGAGGAGGCTGTCGTCAGGCAGATGATAAACAGTGTTTGCCCCGTTTTTTCGCCACAAGCGTTCTCCTGCTCACCAAGAAAAATAGTTTCGACCCGTGGTCTCTAATTCATAGTGGGGGGTGAGAGGTGGGACATTAATCATCCTTCTGCTGTGGCCTGTCTCTGACAAGAGAGCCACCGTGGGGTGGAGATGTTTGTTTGGTGAGCTTACAGTGGACTCAGGTACACCATGCAGCATCCATCCATTTGTTTTTTTTAAATAAGTATGCACACCTTGTAAATGGGAAACAAACAAGCTGTGAAAGTGTCGACTTTGCTCTGAAGCTATGAAGGATTTAATTTAGGGAACCTTATGGGTGTGTTTAATGCTTCACATGAGGCTGTAACTCAGTGCCAAGCAGTAGAGGATTGGCTCCTCTCCAGCTCTTCCATATGGACAACAGGGATTCCAACACTCAAAAAAAAAAAAAAGAAAAGAAAAAGCACAACAACAGGTGACATTGACCTCCGCTCAATTTGCCCCAATCCTGTGATTGAGAGACATCCTCTTAAATGTGTGGCTAAAACAGCGATGGAGCAAGAAATAATGGAGGATATCACACTGTGGAGCTTTGCCAAGTCCACTCCTTCCCCCCCTCTTTCCCAAGGATGAGTGCTGGAGAATTGAAAGCTTATAATACCAGTGAGTTGAGGCTTTGCTCCAGTCATCATTTCCATGCTGCTTTATGCTGATTCCCTAATATCCTTAGCGCCTTGCGTTGGGATAAGCCCATCGTGCTGAAACATGGCTGTCATGCCTATAAACCGTTCACGTCTCTAAAGAATCCATTATGGTTACTCCACAAACCACAAACATGGGGACTCAAAGGGCCACTTTGCTCAAGCTCATTTGCTCTTTTAAACATACTTATTTACCCTTAGTGCTGTGGTGGAGGGATCTCCAGTACTCCACAATACATCACAACAGGGTGGATTTAAGTCTAAGTGGTCATTAAACTGTGAATCACATGTGCTTAGATGCATTTTTATATGATGCACGTGTTGATCTAGCAACTGCACAGCAAACTCTGTATGTTGCACATGTATATAAGACATTTAAAATTTATTCTAACTCAGTGTCTTCTTCACATCAGCGAGGAAAAGAAAATAATAATACTGACAAGGGTTACATTTATCTTACTGAGCTCACAGTAAAGTTGGTGTAAAGTACCTAAGTGCTCAAATTCAAGCAAATTTCCAACTTCATTTTATTATTATTATTGTTATACCGTAGATAGTGGTGTTCCCATTTTCCCCACATTTTCTATTTTATTCCCGCTCATACTATTATTCCCAGTCTCACTGCCATCTTTACTTTAATTTTTTATTTAATTTCTATGTTTAATCCATGTCTGAGTTCCATATTTTTATCTATTCAATTTAAGCTCTCATCCCAATTTCTATCTGGCTTTTCTTTTGTTCTTAAAATTTAGCAGTTGCCAAAAAAAAAACAAAAAAACACATGATTCTATTTTACTGACTCCTATAAAAATGGGGATAAAGCTAATTTCTGGCTGCATGATGGTGCTGATGTTTGACACCTTGCATTGTGATAACATAATCAGCAACAATACTAAAATACTTAAACCAAGCTCAGTTAGGGTGGGACTAATAAGGGCCAATGTGAGCCTAGAAAATATTCCCCACACACCATTACACCACCAGTAGCACTGAAATGATGGATCCATGCTTTCATGTTGCTTCCATCATATTCTGAGCTTACAATCTGAATGTGGAGCAGAAATGGAGACCATCTTCTTCCATCTTCTACCCCATCTTATATCCCAGTAGATCAGCTGTTTCTAAAATACCCACAGCCATGCCACATTCAAAGTCACTTAAATACCCTTTTTTTCTTCATTTCGATGCTCAGGTTAAACATCAACAAGTCACTTTGACCATGTCTGCATGAGGAGATGCACTGAATTGCTGCCATGTGATTGGCTGATTGGATATATATGTTACCAGAAGATGAACAGATGGATCTGATTATGTGGACAGTGATTAGAAAGAGAGAGAAAAAAGCTAAAAATTTCATTTTCACTGGTATCCTCCTACCCAATTATCCACTCAAATCATATTTAGTACAACTTGATAAATAAAACTGAGGTGATGTTTCTATTTAAACATACACAGTTGAACATGTGTACTTAATAAAGTGGCCCAAGCATGTAAAATACATTTTCCTCTTAGAATTTCTCCCATCCCATTCATTTTATTCCAAAGTCCTTATCTAGAATATTTGTTTTTCATTGTTTTTTTTTATTCTAATTTATTTTACATTGTTTTAATGTTCCTACTTAACTCAACTTTGTTCGTATTCCATCAATCATTTTTCTCCATTCACACACAATTATAATTACAGCAGTCTAGTTCTTGGATTCATTCCTACTGTGGATTTATTCTCATTTTCATTCCATTTAAGTTTCTGTTAGTAATTTTCCAACTTCATTTCTCATTCAACCTCTAGTTTCACCAGTTTCCCCTCATTTCTGTCTTTATTCCCTTTTGTATTTCTTTGTTTCAACTATTTGTAGCTACACTTTACTTTCTGTTATATTTATATTAAATGATTGAACCCTTTTAATATTTTAATATTTTTCTCTTTTATTTTTTAAGTGTTTATTTCTTTCCATCATCATCTAATGTATATTCCTATTTTCCCATGTTTATTTCTATTCCCATTTCCACACTCTATGTTTCAGTTTCTATTTAATTTCTGTTCTGTTCTAATTTGATTTTTAATTTCCAATTCTTTTTATACATATCTCTTCCTTTGTGTGCTGCAGTGCACCTTCTAAAACAACGTATATAAACAAGCTTCAACTTGTCAGGTTTGCATTCAGTTTGTGTGTCATTACTAATTATATATTGTTTTAACTGCATGAGGCTTCCTCTCCTGCTGCTGCTCCTATAGACACTGCTGGCACTATTTTACTATTACTTTAATTTGTTAGTGTCAGATCAGTGCCTACAGTGATCTTGGTTTGAAGTAAACCACATTGCACGCTCCAGTTCAGAGCTTTTTCAGCGATAACCCAACCCCCACCTTCTAACACAGTAATTTGAAAAGTATCAATAAGTATGGTCATTGAGTGGAAATTAATTTACAACTGGTAATGGATTGAGACATTTTGCTGAGATGCGTAAAAACAGCTGAACTGCCAGCGATTACCTGCTGGAATCAGCCTTCATCTATATCAGGATAATTATAAAGCACTCCTGGCAGTGCGTGAAATGAATGGAGCTTGCAACAGATTGGGCGGTGGCCATAAATGTCGGTAGATATTAGACTTCCTCCGCAGGGGGAGAAAGCTACCTGAACAGACTGGACCACCAGCAGGCTCAGGAGGCAGATTTGAGAGGGTATATCATATGTAAGGAGACAAAACAAATGAAACAGAACACAGCTGAGTGTGACTGAGTCTGAAAGAAAAGCAAGTAATCAGAAATAGGAGGAGCACAAAGTTAAGCCAAGAAGTATCAATGGTTCTGGCTGCTCAGCATGGTTTAAATGCCACAATCTTCCATGGCCATCCCTTTATGACCACAGTGTACCATCTTCTAATGGCTTCTTTTAGCAGAATAACGTACCATGTCACAAAGCTAAAATCATCTCCAACTAGTTTATTGAACATAATCATGAGATCTATACTCCAATGGCTTCCACAGTCACCAGATCTCAATCCAGTGGAGTTGCTGGTGAGTGTATATGCAAAGCGAATCTATATACATTAAAAGAAATCCATCACAAATAGAGCCAATAGAAAACACAGCACTGATTATGTAAAAAAAAAAACATTCACTGCTACCATAGGACTTATGTAGTATTCATGGATGTTCAAATTTCAGTATTTTGAGCAGGTCATTGACTTTTCCACAGAACAAGAAGCAGAGATTATAAGTCTAAATTTGAGGCTTTCACTCACAATTTCTCACTTTCTACCATCACAAATGGTTAATGATTTATTTATACATATTTAATGATTTTCTGTAAGACTGAGCTAATAATTTACTAGCTCATAGAGTGAAATGACAATAAAACTGCAGAATCAGCTAATTAGTATCCAAGCATGTTGGAGCCAAATTCATTCTTTTTCATTTGATGATAAATTTCAGATGAAAAAACATAAAAGATAAATCATTTTTTTTATAGTTCTGAAAGCATGCATTTGATAAAATGCAACAATTTAGTCATGTTAAGTTTAAAACAGGTTTGAGTTTGGGCTTCCAGTTAAATAATGCTGCATCACTGTGATGCTGCTGATGAGGCTTATGCAGCCAGGTTGAAGCCAGAGACATTTGAAGCAAGTTTCAATGAATGGCCGTGTGATTGTGTACAATTTTGATTTCTTATTAAACCCTTTAAACAAAGAACTCATTCTACTCACGCTTCACATACTAGTTGCTAGACTGACTTCAAAAAGGTGTTACAGAAGACAAAGAAAACAGAGGGCCACTATAGATGGGACTGTGTGAGGCAGTATAAGTCAATAAGGAGATGTTACTCAGGGTGTCAACCCCTGTCTTTCCCAGACGTCTTTAAAATCTTCCACATGGAACCCATTTGGTCGCCCCCGCTTCCTTTCTGTCCTCTCAGACAGAGCAGGAGGCAGTGTTGGGTTTCTTCCCAGGCTGACGAGTTACTTCAGTCCATCGCTACGATGAAACCATGACTATTTTCCCTTTTTTTTTCCATGTAGCTTTCTTCTTTTTTTTTTTTTTTAAAGAGGAAGGAAACTATTACACAAGAGGTGAACCGGGACCCAGAGACGCAGCTGCTTGCCTGTTGGAGAGGAAGAGGATCTAGATCTGAGACGAGACGGGGAGAAACACTAGATCTCTGGAAACGGCTGGGGCCGACCCCCCAAAAAGTCTTCCCCCCATCCTGTTGTGTCCCAAAGTGTCTCAGTCTCTAAAGGTGAACATACTGTATATGTGAAGCAAAACACAGATTGCATACTTGGAGGATTTTCTTTCCAAATGCAGGGCTGGGGTCGAAATGTCAGGACAAGTTCCATCCATCACATAAAGTTTAGCATCCATTTCATCTGGATGCCTGTCTCAAGGAAGGATGCACATCAGTTTGTGCCGTATTACAGAGATTTGGTTGGGACTGCACTGCAATGACTGCTCACCCCCTGTTGTTAAATCTAGACTTGGAAGTTTTTCTGAGTCACAGTTGTAGCAGCTAGTTGCAACCAATTTTAGAAGGAAATAGGAGGAACCATCTTCAAATTTTGTAACCAGACTCCTCCTCATTTCTTCTCCATCATCTGTCCTGGGAAAGACTTGCTCAAATGGATGTGTTGCATCTCAGCAGCTGACAAATTGCTGAAGCGATTGAACTGAACTACTGATTGCTAGGTTAATATCTACCACTGATCTCTTCATTGATCATTTGTCCACAGCTAATGACTGTGACCGGGCTGATTTGAAATAATATGTCTCGTTTGTAACCTGACATCAGACGCGCTGGATAAGGATCGGAGTATGAGCATTTCTCGGGGAAGGAAACCGCTGCGAGAAATCATCTTGAAAGGCCAGAGGAAATTGAGACAATATTAAAAAGAAAAGGTTCAATCTGTGTGCTTTTTCCCTGCTGATCAGAAGGGCTGCAGACTACCGCTGGGCTCCTTAACATCTGGTTGAGCAATTTACCTCGCTCTGACAACTGGAAAGGTTAAACCACTAAAATCTAATATTTGCCTAGAGGGGGTCAAGGCACTGCAATTACAAGGTACAATCGGCAGGGCTAATCAGCTAGTAGCGCGTACCAGGGGCTCGGCTGGGCAAATAAGCCCTGATCAGAAGCACCGTTTTCTGCTTCTCCTGTTTACTTATTAAACCCTGTTCTCATGTTCAAGGGCCCCTCTGCAGCCTCTGGCCCCACACACCCCTCAGGCACAGGGGAGTAAATTTAGCTCTTTTAAATGGGACCGCGCCACTTGGCGAGAAAGTAGCCCCCCTTGTTAATCAGTATCTGCGGCCTTTGTTGCGAAATGATCTCAGATTACTTTCCTCCAATCTGGCAGGCATTAACACCTCGGGAAGGGATGGGATAGGTAGGGATTTATACCCTGAGGAGGAAAACAAAGTGCAGAGCAGTGAGACAGATGTGTGTGTTTGTGAGGACACAGATGAAGGCCCACACAGGCCTCACGTCTCAGAAGGATGTGTGTGCTCCACAATGCTGTTTACATGATTGCTCTTTGACACACATTTCCTAATTGACTGAGTATCAAGTGCAGGATTAGTGTATAATATATCAGAACTGTCTGGTGTGCAACACTTTTGAACAAGGCTAGGAGAACAATTACTGGTAATTAAATATGTGCCAGTTACTGGAAAAGATAATTATGTCCTTGGTGTATAACACCAATTAATTACTTTTATTTCAGCGAGCAAAGCTTTTAAACGGCAGCGGAAGCCATTCGAATGATGTTTGAGAACAAGCAACCTCTGTGTTTGCTAATGTGCAAGCCAGGCTCAGTTGCTGCAGAGCTGAGCATTAAGGTGCTGCACATGCAACCTGTTTAAATCAGGTAGCTGTTTAAAGCTCACGTGTACGACCAAAAAAGGGAAAACTGTAGCACATGCAGACATCAGTGCATCTCAGCCATGAAGAATTGGCAGTAGTTCCTGCACCAGGCACAAAAAAGCTCTGCCAAGACTACAGTCATAATATTTTACCTCTCTATGCTTCCTCATTTATGTATTAAACATTGATGGGTTGAATGAAAAAAAGACTTCTCTAGGGAGGGCAGAGCTCAACTCTCTCTAAGAGGATTGGTCAGATGAGAAGTCATGTGCCCTCCATATATCCTTGCACCTTCTCCTTCAGTGCTTAGAAAACTTAACCACACCAAGATAGGAGCACCAGATTAACTGTAAACCTTCAACCCTTGAATACAGCCGCACAACTTACACCTCAGGATCTAAACACCCTGCTCTCCAAGAGAGCTGAAAATGTGCAGATTAGAAAATGTTCTCATTTTTGGTATCCACCTCTAATGTCTAACTTAGAAATACCTGTGGTCCATCATTAGTAATCTATTAAATCCACAGTCTAGAAATGGTTACACTGCAGGTTCCTCTGAGCCAAATGTGGCTTTTCCAACCCCCACATCTCCTCTTGGTTAATGAGATACAGAGTCAGATGGCCTGAGCGTGCTTTCACTTCTTTTGCTCTCACTCTGACTCTGCAGTCCTGAGCAGTCATTTTTATTTATTTTACCATCCATCCATCCATCCATCCATCCATCCATCCATCCATCCATCCATCCATCCATCCATCCATCCATCCATCCATCCATCCATCCATCCATCCACAGCTGAATACGACTGCTGATGGTTGCTACAGAAAGTTTTTGGCCAAATGTTGTGTAACTTGAAAATAGTTAAGTTAAAAAAATCTTGGACCCCATATTGGCCAGTCTTTGAGTTTCAGGCTTAAAAGTTTTGTCCCAATAGTGGTATGCAGTATATATATAAAAAAAAGCTTTATTTGTTGTGGTGCCTTTTTGTTTCTTTTGTATCTGCAGATCATTTAAAAGTACAGCATGAAGTGAAACCTCCATTTCGTGTATGTGCACAGGCATAAGTTCATATGAACAGCACATATTAAAATGGAAACCTGCTTCAGAGCTGTTTGAAAGAAGATTAGTGATGCAATCTATTAAACTGTGTCCCAAGACATTCATTTATCTTTTTGTGGATGTTAGCAGGAAAATAACTGCTAACAGTTACAGTACCGGTGTAAAAGGAGTTTAGTGGAAAATCAGTGCATTTCCTGTACAATCTATAAGATTTAATACTTCCTACATACTTAACTGAAGCTTGTTTCTCCACTTTCAGTAGCTGTTCATTGGGTTTGGGCAGTAAAAATGTCTTGGTTAGAGTTATGAAAACAATGCTTGCCCTAGAGCAGACCAATGAATGACAACTCAAGAAGAATTGATCTTTTTCTTGGTTATTAAATGATGATGACTTCTGCTAGCTTTTAAGATTTGAATGTAAGATTAGACTTTAAAACAGATTAACAGTGTGGTTAGGCATTTGGTTAAATCCCCAAGTATTTAGGCTTATGCAAAAAGTATGTGCATCATGCATATAAAGTTTAGATAGTGAACAAGAACTTGCGCTAGTAGTTAAAAACATAGAGTACACCCTAGAGTAACAGTTTATAAGTTAATTAACATATCAGATATTAGGACACATTCATCCTAGTGTGTATAATCTCAAGCCATTTGATGAAAACAGACATGAATTATGCCACATGGCCTAAACAACTTATGTAAGAAGAAAAATACCCTCTAGTGGTCATAGGAGCAACTACACGAGGTTTAAAAAATGGTGTCCGTTTAGCTAACAGTTGCACAGTCAAAAGGATACATTTCAGCCAAGACTATGAATATTTTCCAGCCCTGGCCAAGAAGTATTCATTTTTCAAAACTAACCAAATGAAGTTTGGCAAAATTCTACCAGGAAGAGAAAAAGTTTGTCATAACATGTTGTGTTTACATGTAGCCAGCCAAGTGACCATATAAAAAATGGAGTCCATGCAGCTAACAATTGGGCAGTTTAAAGGATACGTGTCAGCCCCATCCACAAACATTTTCTAGCCCGAGCCAATCAGTTTTCATATCTAAACTTAACCAAATAAGTTTGGCAAATTCAACCAGGAAGTGAGGAAATCTTTACATTACATGTTGTGTTTACATGTAAATAAAGGACCTAGGAAAATGGCGCCCACAGGAGTGATGGTACTGTTTTAAACTAATGTATTTAGTCCTAACTATGACTGTTTTGTTAATTTAACCAAGATATTTTTATTTTGGGCCAACTAGAGGGTGAAAAAGTGGTCCATTCTCTGAACTGAATGTAAATCTAATCTAATGTAACATTTGCCTTATGTTGGTCTTGAAGCTTCATCTGTGAAACAGACGATAATGGCAATATTATCTCTTGTGACTCAGTCTGATAAATAGGATAAAAGAAATTAACATGCTGTTGTTATAGTGTTGTCTTATTATCCATGATACAAAGCATTTAAGTAAATGTCTGGAGTATACATGCTTAGATACTTTGACAATAGGAATCAACCACAGATTTAATCCCCTCTGATTTACAACCAGTAAAGAGCAGAAGGATAAATAATTTTCATAATATTCTCTACATAATTTTGAATCCATACATCTGCAACAGAGCTGAGCAAAGTAAACAAACACAGAGCAGTAGAGCTAATTGAAATAGCAACAGTAAAGCTAACTCTGGTTTCTTTCAGCGCTCTCCAGGAGTAAAATTTAATTAGATTGTTTTGTGTCTTGCATGGGCATTTTACTTCCTCACTTCCTCCCAAAGCCTTGTTTTTTTTTTTTTTTTTATGTCAACAGGTTTTTCTCCCTTTAAACAAATTACTTTTGTTTTCACCGTTTATTTGTACTGGTGTAAAAAAAAAGCTTTGTGACATGGTGCATTATCCTGCTGGGAGTAGCCATCAGAAGATGCTACACTGTGGTCATAAAGGGATGGACTTGGGCAGCAACCATGTGGGTCCCAATGAAAATATCCCCAACACCATTACATCACCAGCAGCACTGAACCATTGATACAAGGTAGGATGGATCCATACAGTTATATAAAATTCTGATCCTATTGCAGCTGAAATGGAGACTCGTCAAACCAGCAACATTCTTCCATCTTCTATTGTCCAATTTTGGTGAGTCTGTGTGAATTGTAGCATCAGTTTCCTGTTCTTAACTGACAAGGGTGGTACCCGACGTGGTCTTCTGCAGCTGTAACCCATCTCCTTCAAGGTTGGATGTGTTGTGTGTTCAGAAATAATATTCTGCAAATCTTGGTTGGAAACATTGCTCATTTGAGTTACTTTTACTTTTCTACCATCTCCAACCAGTCTGTCCATTTTCCTCTGACTTCTGACATCAACATGGTATTTACGTCTGTATCTGTAAACCCTAGAGATAGATGGCTGTGTGTGAAAATTCTCATAGTTCAGCAGTTCCTGACACACTCAGACCAGCCCGTCTGGCAACAACAATCATGCCACATTCAAAGTCACTTAAAATCCCCCTTTTTTTTTACTCATTCTGATGCTCAGTTTGAAGTTTAAGTGACTAAATGCATTGAGTTGCTTTTATGTGATTTTTTAACGCGTATAGCTAATAAAGTGTAAGGTTTTAAGATGAATAAAAGCGTCATTTCTAACACACCTTGATCTGGGCATTGATGTTTAACTTACCTGCAGATGTCGAAGTAATTTAGTCTCTTAATTTTGAACATTTTTACTGCCTTTATATTCAGCCTTACCTGCATTCAGTCATTCGGTGTTTTGTCTTGAGCACCAGCATTATACTTCTAAATAAACTCTTTCTATGTCCGACACACACAGAGGCCATTTAATTTAAATACAACCAAACATAGATACTCAAGAAATCTAAATAACTCAGTGTGAAGTGTGTAACAGTAAAAACACAGACAAAATGGCAAAAAGCAGACCCCAAAAGCTGTTTAACTTGTTAGTTGTTGAGAGTTGGGGTTAGTCATGTTGCTGCTGTGCTCAGGAAATGAATTCAAGTCAATATGGTGTACAAAAATGCAGATTACACATACAGTGTAGGCACGTGGATGATTTTGTGTGTATGTGTGTGTGGTTTGGCTCTCTGAAGGGGCCCACTGTGTGTCACGGCAGGCCCGGCTCCCCCTGGATCTAAGCAGTATTGACAAACCCATCAGAGCTGGTGATGCATCGGGCTCCCTGCACGCCCTCCCTCATCACCTCGCCTCCTCTAGCCCTCAGCGGTGCTGTGGGGCCACGCTGACATGCTGTCACCTTGGCAACTGCTGCCAGAGTGAAAGGCCTGCTGGGACGGCTGGCGTCCGGCCGGCGAGCTGCAGCAGGAGATGTCACCGACGGACCCTTGAGGGCCGACCGACCCCTGTCTCTGTCCTCAACCATCGATCCGTCTGCTGTGAAGATCCGTCATGGCCTGGGACACTCACACACAGGAGGCACAGACGTTTGTGTTCATGTGTACATGAGCTGAGAGAGACTCAATCAGCTGTCCCAGAAAACAAAACCAAATCCTGGTTTTACTGATTTTGTTCAGAATAAAAACAAAGAAACAGGACATAGAATCCATTTATGTTGAAGAGAGATGTTTAAGTGATGTTTGGGCTCTGAACGAGAAAGATCTCTCCTCTTCTTTTCTCTAATATTTGAGGTCAGCAAGTCATTACTTGGCAACTTCTGAATCCCTCTCTCTGTATGCTCGGTTCTGGAGGCCAACACAAAAATCTACTGATTGTAGCAGCCAGATTCCAACTTTTATAGCATGAAGCTTTGGAAGCAGCCAAGCTTCATTTCTGTCTCTGAACAATCTATCCATTGATAACTTCAGATACTACATTGTTCTAAAATGATCCCTTTGGGACTTATTTCCATTGTAAGCATCTTTTAAAGGAATAGTTATACTGTATGACACATTCAGCTGTTTTTTAATTGCAACTACTTTTAATAAACTTTCTACAGCAACAATCCACTAAAACAGACCCTGTGATGGCAGTGGACATCATCCACAATGCCTTCCAAACACATGTGCACCGCCTGAAAGGAAAAGCCCCTTGAACAAACATGGAGATGATGTGAAAGCTCACTAACTAGCTTCCTGGTTCCCTAGCAACCAATAAAGCAGGGCCGTCTGTCTTGTAATGGGGATCATCAAGGCAGGCGGAGCTCGTGTTTTTAACCCTTGTGGGTTGTCTGAGATGAGAACAGATTCCTGCTGGAAAAGCAGGGAAACACAACTTCAAATGTGAGAGAACAGGAGGAAATTCATGTTTTATGTTTAAACTTAAGCCAGGAAATTTATTTAATAAAGGAAATACAATATTTTTCCAATCTTATTAAGAAATAGAAGAAGTTAACAATCCATTCATAAGTTGAAAAATACTTTTGTTTGTCCTCAAAACTTTATTGGGTGATCTGAAATTGCAATAAACTGAAAGGGCTGTTTTCACCAGCACCAAATAATCTTAATTAACTGACCAAAAATGCCTACAAGCTTCTGCAAATTCTATTTTAAATGACATGTTTTCTTGTTTGACACACAAACTATATTTTTTACATGAATCTCTTACAAGCCTCTGCTCAGTTAAATTCTCTAAAATTACAAAAAAAAGTTCCTTAAATCTTTTAAATCTGTAGTAATGAATAAAAAGGTTTTTATTGTCTAAAATACAATAAAATATCGGATTTGTTTATGATTTTCCATCAAGCTGTTTATAAATGGAAGTATTTTCCTCTAGCTGCCACTGGGTGGCGCTGGAAGGTCAGAGAAGCTGCAGCGGACGAGTTGCATTTAAAAACAGCAGAGCTGGCTTTGACAGAGAACATAGCTAGATTATATTAAATTATATTATATTAAATTATGCGTGTTATTGTAAAAAAAAAAAAATTGACAAAAGTTCATAAAAATATCGGAATTATCGTTTGAATCACTTTAATGTTGGTTCATATTTTCTTATCAGAAGCTCTGAATGTTTGATTAAAAACGCTTTCTGAATTATGATAAAAATAATATTAATAAAAATAAACGACATGAACACCAGATTTGCTGTGTAGATTCTTTTCTTTCTCTGCTATGTCATTTTTCTTCTCTTATATTTGTCTCTTTATGCTTTGCAAACCACACATTTCTACACAGACGTAAACATGCAGCAGATTTGGTTTTTATTCTATTTCTTCTTTTTAATGTGTGTGTGTGTGTCTCACAGGGGTCTCATCTGCACATCAAACCGAAGGTAACTCAAAAACTTTTTTTTAGAATGCTTTGTACTTAATTTGGTGGCTATTTAACTCGATTAAGACTCAGAATGTCCTATTAACAAATATTGGAAGCTTAATGAGGATTTCACTGTTATCATTTTGATGATGACTTCACACTTGAAGGAATTTTATAAGAATATTATGAGTGCTCTGGGGATTAAATAAGGAGTGAAACATTATGAGAACAAGAAACACCTAGAAAATACAACATATATGAGGCCTTTTCATCCTTTTGCTCTGATGCACAAGAGTGTTCATTATTCATTTATTTTAAAATCCAGCAAAGAAACAATAGATCGTTTTTAAAAGATGCACAATAAGTCAAATCTTTCTTAATTTGTTAATCAATGTAAAATAAACTCATTGAGTGAAGTATGAGGAAGGAATTGCACGCACACTCATACACACATTACAGCAGTCTTTATGTGCTTTTAAAATGCAGACAGGCAGATGAGATGCTAAAGCACATTACCTCAGTGTGACTGCCTTCAGACTCCATTCACCCCTCCTCTACCTATCCATCCATCCTTCCATCCATCGTGACTGCTCACAAAACCATGACCTTCACAATTTATAGAGAGGAAACCCCCGAAAATCACGTCATATTATAAAACCGTCCTCTTCTTCTTGCTGCTGCAATGGAGACCTGATCAGCTTTAGAAGCTCATGGAGGCCCCTTCTGATCTGCTGCTATTGTTGGAATCTCATTTAAATATTTTGTTGGTGAAAAAAATTGGGGGAAAAAACTTAAATTGTTTATAATAATAATAATAATAATAATAATAATAATAATAATAATAATAATAATAATAATAAAAATAATGTAACTTTATGTGATCTATAATTAATTAGATAATAGAAATTGAATCTGCATTTATCTACTCTACTTTTAAAATACATTACATTCTTATTTAAAATATTTAATAAATTTTGCTTGAATTAAATAAAGCAAACAAACAGCCATAATTCAGTAAAACAAACACAATAATAGAAAGCAATTAATAATAATATGACAGCCTCTTCGTTTGTGAATTTACCTGAAAAACAGCCCACAATTAAGACCTGCATACGCAAAAAAAAATAAGCCCTCACTTCGTGTAAAATAGCAGCAATAATGATGATCAAAAGTGTGCAGACGGGCGCAGTTTTTCCCCCTTCTTTTCTGCGCCTTTTCGCTCAAAGCGCAGATAACCCCTCGCGCAGGAGGAAGTTTCCCTGCGGAGAACAGCTCCCAGTGATCCATATTCATGCGCTCGACACGTGGAGTAAACATGACTTGGGAACGCATTGTGGCATATCTGCGCATTTTCACCGCGTCAGGATGAGCCTGACTGTCACACCTGCACATATGCGCATGTTTGCATCAGTCCGCCGCAGAAAAACTAAAGACTATCTGCTTTGAAGTTGTTTTAAACCTCTAAATGAGCAGACACACACTTTATAAATACATTTTTGATGTTTAAGCATCATTAAACAGTACTCTGAAATCTGTATTTAAGACTTATGGGGTTACAGAAAAGTTTATTCGCTGTCATACTTATAAAAAGCTTAGAAAACCTGTTTTTATTTTTCAAGCATAAATAAGTGCGCGTAAACTTGGAAATATACTGATGAGTTATTTGCCTATAAAAAATAGTTATTTGACCAGATTAAAACGGTTTTATGACAGTGCTACTTATTGGAGGCCCTTTTACAGCCACGTAAAATAATATTAATACTAAAACAAATAATTAAAAGTTTGTTTTTATTTGAAGGAATCTTGATTTAAAGAGCAGAGACGGCAAAGCAGTTCCCATTTCTTCAGACTATTTGTGAGAGAAGCATTTTTTGGAGGGGAATATAGGAAGAAAAAGTAAATGTGCTCAAGGTGGGCGCACGTGCATATGCGCGCGGACCTGCTATGCTGCTGCTGCCAACACGAAGCCCCATGAAAAAAGCCAAAGCTGTTGGAGAATAGGCGGATCAAACCCCATTATGAGATTTGAAACTCTTTGTGTGTGTGTGTGTGTGTGTGTGTGTGTCGCATTTGGTAAAATCTCTCCCCGCGTTGGGATATTTTCTGCGCGAGCCGCTGTGATATAGATTCTATTGCGGGAATGCATGTGTGCGCACGTGTTAATGCACTGCGCGAGGCTGAGTTTGGAAGGGGAAGGTGGGGGGATTTGTTGTGGAGATATCAGCGAGGAACCTTAAGTGTTCTTTACGTAGTGAAAGCCTGTCTGCACGGCGGTCATGTGACTTTGCAGAGATTATTATTATTTTTTTTAATATAGGAGCACAAGAACTGCATGCATAATGAGCACGTGCAATGTCAAACCAAGGTAGAGTCTCACTGCACACCTAAAAATCCCATTATTCTGCTCTTTATTTAAATATCCATCCTAATTTGAATAAAAGGTTAATTTACACTCCTATTTAATCCTAATTATTTCCATAAAATCAACCACACATTTAAAGCTTAAATAAAAAATGTAAAAGTGACAAAAATAAAAGAAAGAAACTTTAGTTTTTGAGGGGAGGCTGTGTATGTAGACTGCTGCCACTTTTACTAATGGAGACAAAGAAAAATGATGCCCTCACCTCTATATCATTGAATTCAGTTGCTAAGCAACTAGTATGGGAAATCATCCGCGAAATTTAAATCCTGCAGCGAGAGGACACGTTTAGTGAGTTTTGCTGAATAGGCGAGCAAGACAACTGAAGAAAGAAGAAAAAGAAAAAGAAAAGAAAAAGAAGAGGGGGGGAAGTTAGAAATCCAGCGATACGTCTTTTCTTTTCTTTTTTCTTTTCTTCTTTTTTTTTTAACTCTTGTAGCTGTGATTGAAAATAGTCGCGTTTTAAACTAAATACAAACACTGGAGCTTAAAGAGGCTATGATGTAGAATTGTTTAAAAAACTCTAAGTATACACAGTCTTCTTTTTGCGTCCTTCCACAGGCATTTTTTTTTATTCAGCTTTAAGCTTTATGATTTTTAACACCTCTTCCCTCCTGCAGGCTGAGCTTGGTGGACTCACAGAAAGAAATCAATAAGCGCTCTGACCCAGTGCCCCCGATCCTAAAACAACGTGTCAGCTCACCGAGTTATAGACCTTCTTCACTGGAAAACACACCTGCAGAGCCGCACCGCTTGGGCTTGGCTTGTGATGGAGGTGCACGAAGCAATAAACAGTTTTGTTTTTAGTCAGAAACCGTGCACACACACCCACAGCAAGGGGCTATTATTAACTCAAATTATACAAATGTCTTTATCAGTATAATGTGATCTGAATATTACATAACATGCAAACCTTCCAACATGGACGATCCACATATACATTTTTTTTTCCTCTACAGGCTGCAGCTTAGATTCTGAAGAGGGAGCAGATGTAAACAAACTATTTTTTTTCTTTTTGTGCAGGCCTTCAGCAAACCACGATGCTACATTTCCAGATTACATGATAATGCGCCGATTGATTATATTAATAGTTTTTCTCTTGATAAACCCTCGTCTGCTTTGCACTGCTCACAGGGACATTCTTGCAAGCTCGGGAAAACACAGTCCTCCATTTTCTGCATTAGCTTCGGCTGCTGTGCATGCAGTAAACAGCAAAAACACACCCTTCAAATGAATAAATCAATGAAGAGAATATAAAGTCCAAGAACACAGATACCTGCGGTTCATTCTAACAAATTTATTGTGTCTCAATCAGCTCGTACGGAACCACTACTGAAATTAAATTACAATCAAATGATCACATCAAAATATACCCTTATTACCTAACAACGGTCAGCTTATGGTGATTTGTGCTCCTTCAAGAATACAAAAGGAAACAAATAAGGGCAAAATAAGAAAAAAAAAAAAGAAAAAATAGAAGAATAAAAGAACTAAAACAAAACTGGGGAAAGCTTCTTACACAAGTTACTTAGGGAGGGAAAATAAATTACCGTTTGGAATAATTCATTCCGAATAAAATATTAAAACAAGTCATTTTGATGAAAAATATAAAGTAAATAAATCAGATCAGTATCTGATCTAGTGATCTATATTGCCGGCTTTACAGAGTTTTTTTTTTTTTTTTTTTTTTTTTGTTTGTTTATTAAAACCTACCAAAGAATACTGCGTACAAAGGGCAGCATTAATATATCCACAGCACCCATTCAGTCACACTTGGCAACAGATTTTTCAGATTTTCTTCCTCAAATAAGTGCAGCTCAAGTCTTTTCAAATGTCTTTTTATGTATTTTTCTTCTATTTGTTGGAAAAAAAATAATATGAATAAAGGAGAAAAATCCACTCACGGCGTCAGAGTCCATTAAATAATGATCAGAAGGATAAAAAAAAAAAGGCAGGTGAAAGAGGTGATCTTTGAGATCAGGCGGGGACAGACAGTCCTGGTCCTGCTTGCTTTTTCTTTCTGGGCTCATGAGGGCCTCGAGATGAGAGAGAGAGAGAGAGAGAATGGGGGAGAAAACAAAATTCCTAATCCTCCAAGTGTGTGTGTTTGTGTCTCTCTGTGTGTGAAAGATCTCAGGAAAGGAAAAATCGTTGATGGAAGCTTCGTGGATGTCACATTTTCTTCAGAATGTTGAAAAAAAAAAATGTGGGGCGTTCAAGTCCCATTTCTAAATGTACAAAATGTCCGCTCCTTTGTTTCTTCAATCAAACACATGATAATGAAGGGAAGTAAAAGTATTTTTTGTTTGTTTTTGGACAAGAGGGGAAGAGTTAAAAAAAATCAAAATCACAACAATACTTGGTTTCTTCTTGGTGTGACTCAATGCGCCAAGATTACCTGGTGGAATGAACTTGTAGTTGTCACCCTCTGGTCGCTCGCTTCACTTGCATCTTTTAAGTAATCTACTAAAAAATGCCCCTGAAAGAAAAAAGCAGAAGGAACCTTTTAGGTTAAGACAATTTAGGGCCTGGAAGAAGGTGCGTTTTGTTTCTGAAGGGAAAGTTGTTTTTGGGAGGAAAAAGGGGGGAAAAGGTTGCTGCTTTTTTTCTTTATTTTCTGTTTTTTCTGATGAAAAATATAGATAACACATTTGCAGTCTCATTCTCACAATCACAGTATCAAAAAAATGTTTGGCTATCTTGGCGATAGTCTGTCTGTTTTTTTCTTTGTTTTAATCAGTTTAATTTCATATAAAATATTCTTGTGTGCTGTTTCTATGTTTCACTGAACATTCTTTTGCAGTCCATGGAGGGGGGCGGTGTTTCTGCACTCACATTGCCGACCTGAGAGTACACATCCTCCGGCGTCTGCGCCACTCCTGGGGGCGTCATCCGTTTTTCCTTCTGTCTCCTATTGCAAAACCACACTCTAACCACCTCTTTCTCCAGCTGCAAGTTATCCGCCAGGCTGCTGATCTCCTGCGCCGACGGTTTGGGGCATTTTAGGAAGTGGCTCTCCAAAGCCCCCTTGACGCTCACCTCGATGGACGTGCGCTTCTTTCGCTTCCTCCCTTGGGCCGCGATCTTGTCGATGCTGGTGGGGCTTCCCGTGGACGAGTCGGCCTCCTCAAGCCACTTGTTTAACAAAGGCTTGAGCTTGCACATGTTCTTGAAGCTGAGCTGCAGAGCCTCGAATCTGCAGATTGTTGTCTGAGAGAAAACGTTCCCGTAAAGGGTGCCCAGAGCCAAGCCGACGTCCGCCTGCGTAAAGCCCAGTTTGATCCTCCGCTGCTTGAACTGCTTGGCGAACTGTTCCAGGTCGTCTGAAGTCGGCGTGTCGTCGTCCGAATGCGGGTCGTGGCTGTTGACGCCACCGTGGTGCTGGTGATGCGGATGCTGGTGGTGATGGTGGTGGTGGTGGCTGCCGTGGTCCAGATCTGGGGTGTCTCCCCTCACCAGCCCGGGGTGCACTAGGCTCTGGCTGCCAGGATTTAGCATTCCGTTCACAGTGAACCCTCCTGGCTGAGAGTAGATCAGTGACTGTTGCTGTTGCTGTCCCCCGGATATAGAGTTGATGTGAGCCGCAGTAGTGCTCCCCCAAGCTCCGGCGTGAGTCTGATGAGGAGCTAAGTGGGGGGGCCTGTGGTGCAGCGCGGTGCCTGTGTGCAGATCGTCTCTGGCCGAGTTTTTCACGTCCTGCTGCTGCGGACTCCCAGTCATCCCAACGGGACTCGACGACCAGGGCGAGCCGGCTTCTGCTGCCGCGACAGCGGCTGCTGCTGCGGCCGCTGCGGCGTGGGGGAGAGATGTCACCCACTGGTGGGCATGGCTCAGCATGTGTCCCCCGTTGCTCGCTGCCATTGCGCCTTGCATAAAGTCACTCTGTACCATCTTAACCGAGGGGTCTCCCCTGTAACCCCCAGACCCGGAGGTAACCGCAGCGCTGCCAGGCTGCATGCCACCACCTCCGGAGTCAGAGTGCACGATGGAGCCGGACGATAAGATGCTATTGCTGGGTAGATAAGGATTGGAAGCCGCGGTGGCCATTCCGTCAACCCTTATGAATATGTTTGTGGATAACCCCCCTCCCTTTTACAGTCACTTCTTTCGAGCAGGCAAATTGTATCTCATGAATTATTCAAACTTTTAAAGTATGGGTAGTTTTTTTTGCAAATACCATGCGTAAAGACGCAAAAAGCTTCAAAAACAGCGTAAGAAAGCTGCATAAAATCCGCACGTAATTACAACATTCTAGTGGCGACACTTAAGCGTGGACATCGGTGAATAAAATTCCAGGTTTTTCAAAAGCCCTTTGAAACCATGTGCAGTCCGTCTTGAAAGTTTCGCGTTGGGGTTGTGGACATTAAAATTCAAATATACAGGGAAAAAGCGGCGTCCCAAACAAACTTCTGGTACTCACAAAAAACAAAAAAGCCACCCAAATTCTCCACAATGTACAAAGTCCCAGTTTATGTCCCCTTTGGATGTGGAAAAACATTAGCAGAGAGTCCTCACTTCTTTTGTAATTCAGTGGCAGATATTTCTCCCTCGCTTTATTCTTTTCTCCCCTCGCTTCTTTTATAGCACTGTCTCTTTGTTCTGTTTTGATGTATATAAACCTGCCAAACCGCAAACTCCCGTTCAAGTACAATCCAGCAGAACAGTGCGCGGCGCTGCTCGCGAGCCTGTCCTCTCATTCGCTGGCTCTCTCTCTCCACCTCTCTCTCTATATCTCTCGTCCACCTCTATCCCTGACAGGCAGCGTGGCCCCGCCCCTCTCCCATCTCTCCCCCCCCCCCGTCCCTCACTCCCTCCTCCTCACCCACAAGCCAGAGGAGACGCGATGTTTACCCCCCGTGCGTGCGCATTGATTGGTTACCCACGGCGTGATTGGCAGATCTCGCCAGCCGTGGCTCCGGGCGCACGAGCCCTCCTTCCGGCTGTTCCAATTGGCTGATTTTTAATTGCAGTCCAAACAAAAACGGGGTGTACAACTTGGTAGTAAATAGTACTGAGGTAGTAGTACACAAACAGAGGTAAATAAAAAGTTTATTTATGAGTTTATTTCTCTGGTTAAAATATTCAAAGCCCATGAAAAAACACGCATGATTCTCTTATTTGAAAGACCTGTTGGCAACACTTAGACCTGTCTGATTTTGTAATATTACAGAGACTGTCAAGGGTTTGATTCCTTCATGGGGCACCCCTGTGAAAAATAGGAAACACTCCACGTGGTTCATGATGAGACACTTTGTGTTTTTATGGTACTATTTAAAGAAAATGAGGGAAACGTTTGATGAAATCTGACTCTGTTAATGTTCTGACCACCACCGGCTCTTGAGGAGTTAACGCACACAAGGTTGCGGGAACGCTTCCATGCGGAAACAACCTCACCGAGGCATGGTGACAGAGAAAGAAAGTGGCAACCAAAACAAGGGCACACTGAGCAGTCCCTGGGGGTGTTGGTGAAGGGTGGGGGTCTAGTGGTGTTGGAAACGTCTGTTTAAGAGAGAGAGAGAGAGAGAAACATCCAGAGATGTAGCACCATCCCTCAAGATGACCACATAACCCCTGAGATGAATGGGGCCTTTGTTAGTTTACGCATTATGGTAGATACCAGAGTTCCACCTGGCTAGAACGAGGCCTGTGGCAGGTGATTTTCTGACAGGATTAACTTTATGTTACACGAGGTTAGAGCTGCATGTCACGCATTCACCCCAAACATTACCTCATAAGCTCCCCAAACCAAAAAAAGATGACTCTAACAGAAAGGCAAATATTAAGCTACCACACCAGTCCCCTTCTTCTACTTCTTCTCATCCCAGCAGATTAAATTTGGACTGGGCTCAAAACCAAAGGGAGCCTCGTGGATTTGTTTACACTGAATAGGCAGGCTAGGGGCCAGAGCCATGGGGGCCCCTCTATTCATTAATATACAGTGAGGATTTCTGTCTAAATTACTGCTGTTCAAATCCACAGTGCGTGCTTTGAAAGGGCGTCTCAGGCGGCCAGCGGAAACGTGACATACGCAGAAGAAGACGAGACAAGCCTCAAATATATAAAAAAAAGTACAACATACATGAAAGGAGAGTCAAAAGCCAGCTCAGGGATGCTCCCCGAAATCACCGCGCGGCGATGCAAACACTTCTCTCTGATATATGATGTGTTTATTATTTATTTGCTTATTATACAAAAAAAGGTCCCAAAGTTCCCTGCTGTGGGGGAGTTCATTTATTCTGTATGCAAAGGGAGGAAAAAAAAGGAGAGAGACTGAAAGAAAAGGGGGGAGAGGAAAAAAAAATCATCCCCAAGTATAACAAGAGACGAACAGTTAGTGCTGATTTTCATTTGCATAAATTTTCATATATTTTAGTGAAAATAATAGCGGAAGCCGAGGAGGGCTCCTGCTCAGTTGAGGCAGAGGAAAGAAAATCTTAGGGAGCAGCGAGTCGTAGGAAACGGAGATAACCATTTTCAGGCTCCTTATGAACAAAGTGAAGCGATTTTTACTACTTTCTTGGACACAAGGTAAGTTAACAATTATCGGGGAAGGTTTATTTTTCGAGAAACGGTCGAGTTGTCGTCTTTTTCCTCGCGCATTCTTGCAGTTGTGCCGCCTGCAAATGACATTTCAGCCCACCTCTGCGCCGATTCCCTCTTATATCTTAGATTTTAAAACGAATTGCAAACGATGTCCTTTTTTTCCTTTTCCCCAATAAACGCGCCGCTCTTTGCGTTTTTTCCCCCACGCACATTTTTTCCACCACCTCCAGCTTTTCTTCAAATAAATAGCGGACAGATGGAGAAACTGCGCTGTTTTGTAGTGAATGTCCACCGAAGAAAAGCGCAATCAATCACATTTTAAACAGGGAGAGAGAGGGAGAGAAAGAGAAGCGGAGACCACTCGGTTGAAACCTCCAGAGGGTTTGCGTTGGCAACAGCAAATCGTTTAATATAAATCGATCATCTGCTGCAAAGTTTGTTTAAAGTTTATAGTGCTGAGCTGTTTGGATTAGTTTGGATTTATTCTTGTTTTGGAGCTCTTTTAAGGTAACTCGAAATTACACTTTCTGGTCACAGAAAATTATTCCCAAGCTCTAGAAAAAATATTATTTTTAATCGTGCGACAACTTTCTCTGCGTCTTTTCTCAAGGCTGATCACCGAGAATGTGAAAGATCTAGAAAAGTTTCTTTGCTACTCCTTATAACCCCCCTCTTTCCCCCTCCTTTTCTCACGGGTTCTCCTTCTCTGATGGGGAGTTGCATTTCTGAACCCCGCAGCCGGTAGCCATGGTGAGCCCAATAAAAGAAGGGGAACACAGGGCGCATTAAGCTGTATGTTTGTGCACTGGAGTCGAGATGAAAAGCACCAGTGCTGGACGGTAACGCGTTACAGCAACGCCAGTGTGAAGACATTCAATGGGTTTATTTTAATTTAAGCAAGTTTACTTTATAAAGTCAAAACTTGGCAATTTATCGTCATATCTGTACGACCAAACAAATAAACCCACCACTTTATGGGCTTGTGAATGCCAGTATTACCGAGTCGCATTAATGGCTGCATTATCAGTCGCTGCTAAGGTGCATTTAAACATGGATAAAAGAAGCGTACGTGCCGCCAGGTGTCGCGCTAACTCGTGATGCAAATAATGCACATTTATTGAGCTTACGCTGCAAAAAAACTGCACATTTTATGTCGCATTTACACGTTTTTCAAACCACAACTTACAACTTAATTTATGGCCATAAAAACTAAAACTGAGCCACTTGTATTTGACTTTTACGAAATCTTTTCACATACTTATGTCAGTCTGACTGAGGCCACTCATTTGGAGACTCAGTGTTTTATGGCTGCTTTCACTAGTAGAATTGATGGCTGGATTTAGTATCGCCTGCTGTAATTTTAGTTGTCAAACACTGCAAATTAAAAAAAAGAGGCTCAGTACTAAAGCTGTGAATGAAATTAGGCATTTTTAAAATAATCTATTCAAACCTATATATATATATATATATATATATATATACACACACACACACACGCACGCACGTGATTGTCACAACCGCCTAGTTGATATGCAAATTGATCCGTATAGGCCCCGTTTTAAGCCAGCCACCGTCTGCAGCAGCCTGCAACCTATACTGTAACTCTGGACCAGCAGGTTGTTTGTGGTAAACATATGAGTAACCTGCAACTTCAGGAATTATTAGCAAATCTGGACTGGATTGAATCATCCCGGGAATTTGGCGCGTTGTAATTTCTCTGTCACGCGTGAGCGGCCTTTCAGTGTTACAGTGCTGCTCTTCATCATCAGCAGCAGCTCTAGCAGCAGCATCATGCAGCTGTTCTGTCATGCTGCAACAGTGAAGGCTGTTGGTTACGAGCAGATTCATAGAACCTCAAAAGTAGCAAAAATTGGATTTTTTTTTTTTACTTGGAGGTGAGGCTTTAAAGGAGATTTGATCACAGAAGCAAAATAACACCAAATTAATGAAAATCAATTTGTGCGCATTACGCTATTGTCTTCCCTCCTTGAAGGCTGATTTTCAGACATGCAGAGTTATGTCAGCCTCAGAAGGTGTGCTGTAGCTGCCACCGCAGCCACATACAGATTAAATTGATGCAATTCCTGCCGCTTTTTAATTATGGCGTACTTAAAGTTGCCTGTGGGCAACATAATTTATTTGCTTCCCCTCGGTCCAGCCGCTAATCCGACATACGTTGAGTGTGTCAGGCCAAACGTTGATTTAAATCCAACTTGCAGCACTTAAATGGTAATGTATACCGTTAATTAAATGAGCTACAGTGAGGCTTTAAACATGCTTTCAATTTCAGACATGAATGGGATTTTTTTCCCTTCTCGGCCCATTCAGACGAGACAGAGGCTCTTTATTAATATCCTCCAACAACCTCTCACTCCACTACTTAATTGCCCAGTATCAGGCCTGCAGCTTGTAAACGCTCCGACTTGCAGGTAAAGATTAGATGTTTGGTGTTATCACAACACTGTGCACTGATGGCTCAGACATGTATCAGCACGACATTTATTGATTTTAGATTAGAAATAAAGACAAATGTCATAATCTGGTGTTTTTATTTTAAATGCAGCTAGTTTTGGACTTACAATATTTGTTTTAAACAATGAAAGCAAAATAATTTAGTTAATAATAGTGTAGATTAGACTAAATTAATTTAGTTTTAATCTGTTAGAATGAGTATCGGTGTTTTTTTAAGGGGGGATTCATCATTCTGTATGACCTGTTGCCACTGACTTTCAGTCCAGTTCTTGTCTTATTTGGCAAACCTCAGCCTTTTCACCTTGTTTCCCTTCTTTAAGAATAGTTTCTTGACAGCCATCCTTCCATGGAGACCATTTCTGATGAGCCTCTGGGTTACAGGATGTCCACATGCATATGTCAGGTCCAGGATTTGTTTTTTTATCTGCTGTAAGCAAGGCCTCACACTTTTTCCTCTGTCCTCCACGTTTTCAGTCCCCCCAAGTGTTTTAAAGACTGATCATCATGTTGGTGCAAAAATACTATTTTATGTCTGTCAAAATGGCATTTTTAATAGATGCAAAGTCCCAAAAGGTCACATTTAAAATGGATCATTTGCTAGGTTGTTTGTTATGTGTTGACAAAACACTCGTTCATTCCTTGAGTTAGGAGCTTTTTAATGCTTGAGAAATTCACAAGTCTGTATTAAACTGCTAAACAAATGAAGACATTTCTCTGAAAAGGGTCAGGTACAAAGATTGAACTGGAAATGAGTTAAAAAGTGGAAAATGTCCAAAGAAAAGCTTTAGTAGATCTTTAGAAAACCTGAAGAGCTGCTTAGTTTAGCATAGTAAGAAAATCCAGCTGCTTGGAAGAGAGAAAAAAAAGAATCTAAATGTTAGAAATCTCAATTGGGGATTAAATGACACAGTTAAGGCAAGTGGCTGCACAACACACACAAACGGCATTAAAACCACTGTCGTGCCGGCTAGTGTGGAGGTGAGTGATGGGCGACAGATCGCCAAAGATAGACTGAAGTGCAGCTTTCTGACTCAGAGGAAGAAAAGGAGAAAGGTGTGTGTGTTTCGCTGAGACTTTGTGTGTCCCATCCCACCACCCATCGCTTATTGGGAGCTTTCATTCTTTGCTACATCCCTCCCTCTTTCTGTCACACACATGCAAACATAAAACAGTATGGACCCATGCAGGCACCTCCTCCTACCTCCAGGAGTGGCATCAAAATAATTTTTTATTGTTTATGCAAATGCTGGTGTTTCTCTGTTTTATTATACTGCATTACACATGCTAATCAAGAATGATATTGTGTATTAAGCTGAGTAATTAATAAATACAGCAAATCCGCTATCAAATCAATGGAGTTGCTTCAGCAGGCTGATTTGTGGCATTCTGTTCATGCCACTCCATAGTCTCAGCTTTTTGTTTTTGTTTGTTAAACAGTGGCGGTCCCCGAGGATAGAGCAAAAGCTGGAGGGGGGGTTGTGGCACCTCCCTGTCCAGGATTACATTAATCAAAGTATTTATTTCCCTCGGGGAGCCAGGCACAAATCACTCCAAATCCCAGTAAAATTGGATAACAGAAGAATTGGTGCACCTAGGGTAACCCCTTCCCACTACTTCTTCTTATTTATTTATTTGTAGCTTTTTTTTTTTTAACTTAATGGATCTAGTTCTATCTAACTTTGTGAAAATAGGGTGGAGGAAAAGGAGGAGGAAGAAGAAGGGGTCATTGAGAAGACAAACAAGATAATTGGATGGAAGCAAGTGCTCAGGTAGAAAAAAACAAAACAAAAAAACAACACTAACCAAATCCCAGACAGGAGTGACTCTGGATATAAAGGTGTACAAATAACAGCCATTCTTTGATTCCCCATCGAGGCTATAGGCCCGTCTGGATCTGAGCCAGAAGCAAGAATAAAAATAAATAAAAAAAATAAAAAAAACACCGGCCCCTAAGATCCTCCATCTGTGATGGATATATTCAACCTCCAACACCAAAGCTGCCTGTTTTCTCTCTGCTAAGTCTTGTCAATCCGCTGGAAAACCCACAAGCAGCAACAAATTCCTGATACCGTCTTTGCACTATTTGCTCAGTAATTATGTGTGATGTTTGGGTAAAGCCTCGATGGCTAATAAATCAACAAATGTTTACAGCCATGCTGCTGCTGATAAGGCAATACATACAGCACCCAATATGTTGCCAATTACAGGTAATGCAAATAAAATAATAGGGCTGTAATTTTTTCTCCATGCGTTGTTGTGGTGACAGTGCCTCGTCTTTGATATTCATGAGGCAAATGGGGAGGAAATGTCTCCTCTCTGTCTTTATGGGCACCACATTGTAGCACAAATTCAGTCCCAATCAGGGATAAATGATGGCCTTGCTACAGTGGAGCCATCATGCGCTCTCTCAAATGCACATTTGTTTGTTTGTAGACACATATAGTGTTGCTGCCATGCATGCTAGGAGGGGTATGAGGGGCAGCCGGAGTCGCCGGCGGGGCCCTGACTCAGAGCCAGGCCTCTCGGGGTGAAGCCTGCCTGCCTTCATGGGGCACAACACATGGGCCATGTGCTTCTACATGTGGAGGAATGCTCCACTTGTGGAGCTCAGAAGGCTACATCTGTGTAGTTGGTGCAAGTCTGATCCACACACAGAGATAGACGACCCAACTGTTTGCCAGCATCTCCCAGCATCTGTCTGATGATCCATGATGCTTAGCAAATGAGCAGAAAATGCACAGGTCTAATGGGACCAGTGCAGGTTGGGTGGAGGGAAAAGTAAAGGATGTGCATGAAGAGTGCTCGAAAAAAAACAGGAAGTAGCTGCAATTATTAGCCACAGTTTTTTTTACAGCTGATTTGAAAATTTATGTAGAATAGTTTTAAAATCTTGAAAGCCTTTTGGTTAAATTACAAGTTTTTGGAATCACTCTATCTGCTTCTGTGGTTTCCCTAACCTGGGTTAGTTATATGAGAGGGTCTGTGTTTTAAGAGAGTCTCTGATTATACAAATAGAGATCAAGGTATGCTACATGATTGTGCTGAATATCTTTAAAAGTAAATCTAAACTTGTTGACAAGCCTCCAAAGGGCTGCTGTGTGTCCTTTGGCCACATTTCGACACTCCTAGAATTATAATCTGCTGCTTCTCCATCAAAGTGTTGCTAGTTAGCTCCAACTTCAAGGCATCTACAGCAACAAACACTCTCGATTTCTGAATGGTGACTCGCCATTGGGGTGGGCGACTGTTGTTGATGATATGGCTGACATGTGCTATTCATGCGCAAGCTTGTGTGGTCACATTCAGCAGCTGGGAAGTCTTGATTCATATGGGCATTATGCACGCTGGACGCTTATGACACCTCTCTGCATTGCCGTGCAGTCAGGCCCATTTGTTTGGAAATGGGTTTACATACATCTTCTTCTCGATGGGCCTCCCTCCTCCTCCTCCTCTCCCTCAGCTTACAGCTTCTGCACACATACACACAAACTGGGTAACTAGAAACAGTCATGAACTAGAATTGAGGACATTTAGATGACGCAATTCAGCTCTTTTAGCCATGTTGGAGGTATTTAGCTGAGCTGCTGTTGTTATAAACAACTGAATTTTATTAGTTATTACATTAAAGCTTGAGCTGTTTTCCTATAGTAGATTTAATTTTCCAATTTTCCACACGGCAACCACCAGCCAATGTGTATGGCTTGATCCTAACTGCATGGATCTCCTAGACCTGGAGAACCTAACTGTATTTCTCTGAATCTCTGAAAATTGCACCAAAAAGCCAGTTTAAGGATTAGCTTGATAGTCTTGCATAAGAAAAATCTGGATTTTTTTTTGTGTTTAACCCAAACAACACCTAAGGAACATTAGGTAAGAAGTCCTCATAATAAATAATATATATTAATACAGTCATGAAAGATAAATGTAACTCCATTATTGTATTGATAGCTTGGTTTCCAAGTTCCGACAATACTGAGAACTGCTGCTACAAGTACTTGTATATTTTAAATAATTGGCGATTTTCTGCCATTGAAATGGGTTTATTAAAATGTGTTCCTCTAATATATATATTCAAGCATGCAGAAAACATAAAAAACAAAACACAGGTCCCTTAAACATGCTCAAAGCACAACAGTGATTGTGAAATCATGAGAAGTGTATGTTTTGTTTCCCCACTTATTAAGTCATAACGTGTTGAGCCATTCTAGTCAGTTTAGTTGAGCTAAAGTTACAGCTCAAATGGATCGTTTAATTAGACTTATTCCCTCGTTCCTCTATACAAGCACAGGAGGAGAATGGATTTGTTGATTCAAGTGGGCCTAACTCTGCAACAACAGGTGATGATATGCTCAGTTTTAGCTCAGTAATATACTTATTCACAAACCAAAACAAAGGACAATTTATCTGGTGACAATTCAGTACTCCATACATTTTATATATATCCATCCATCCATCCATTATCTTGACCGCTTATTCCATTTCGGGTCGCGGGTGAACTGGAGCCTATCCCAGCATTTTAACAGGTGAGAGGCAGGGTACACCCTGGACAGGTCACCAGTCTGTCGCAGATAGAGACAAACAACCATTCACACGCACACTCACACTCACTCCTAGGGAGAATTTTAGAGTGTCCAATTAACCTAACACGCATGTCTTTGGACAGTGGGAGGAAGCCGGAGAACCCGGAGAGAACCCACGCATACACGGGGAGAACATGCAAACTCCACACAGAAAGGCCACCACCCTCAAGGTTTGAACCTCCCCCCAGCTGAGATTCGAACCGGCGACCTTCTTGCTGTGAGGCTGCGGTGCTAACCACCACACCACCGTGCAGCCCACATTTTATATATATATATATATAAATGCAAGCTATCAGTTGTGGTTTTCTCTTATTCCCTGATTGTTCTGTGTATTTTCATAGGTATCAATGTTACTGTGATATCATCAAACAGTGACACAAAAGCTGTGTTTAAGTAAATGAGGAAGAAAACTTGGTCACTGTATTTTTGAGCCCTTATTGTAAACGTCTTTAATTTCACTGAGGAGACTAAAGTTTGTCTCTCTCTTTTGCCAGAATTTGATTTGTGTCATGGTTTGTTTAGATGTGGAAAAGAGTTGGGATTCATAGAAGTAGGTGTTAGGGTTACAGGATTGCAGGATGATTCTTGCCCCAAGAACATGCCCAGAAATTACAATGGGCAGCTAATAATAACTAGCTACTCATAGCTTGCTAATTAATTGCAAAAGACACCCCAAAACAATACAAGAGATTAGGATAATATCAGTAGAAATAAGCTGGAGTCTTAAAAGTCAATCAAATAATAGTAGAAGACAATTACATAAAAAATACGGAGTGCAAAGGTTGCTTTTGCTATACTGAAACAAACATTTGGTATTGTTTGTTTTCATTGTCATTTGATTATGTTTAGGCAAAAAACCCACATGTTTAGGTTTCTGAAAAAACATGGTTTGGACTTATTGCAGTTAGTATATCAGCATGCAATGTCTTCCCCCAAGATTATACCCAGAAATGAGACTGGGGTGCTTTAGCATATCAATGATAATAGCTATGGAGTGTAAAAGTGGCTGGTGCTAGCTACTGTAGCATAGCAGCGTTAGCTGAAGTGTATCATTAATTATTATCCTAATTTCCGTCAACTTTTCAGCAACTGACAAGTGAAGCTGTGAGTTAATTACACTTCTTGACTGCTTCAACTTTTTCATGCTCACAAATCACAAATTTCTTCACAACCTCTTAACTCCTTCATATGACAATCACAAGTAAAGACACCAGACGTGATATTTGGAAATGTGACAACTGCAAAAGCCTTTAGGGAAGTATGACTGAGCGCACTTTGATGCACAATCTCCTGGGCTACTATCCCCCCACCCCCCCGCCATCTCCTCCCGCCTTTTTTGTCCAGGCTTGGTGTGAGCGTTCAGGCCAGCAGCATCACAAAAGCGGCTTTGAGGAGATTGCATGCTGGCTGTCGACCCCTCTGAGCTCACACCCACTACACATTACTCACCAGAAGGCGTTAGCTTGGCCTGCAAAACCAGACTAGGAAACACTGTATGTCACTGAACTGGTGGGGGGAGTAAGTCTGTAAACTTCTTTGGTAAGTTTTTTTTTTTTTTTTTCATGTTGGGGGTAGCTACTATAAATGCAGAGTTGTTAGAGGGATAAAACAATGAAGCACAGAATGGAGTACAATAGAACTTTGTTGTTTGACCATGTTGGAAAATTGCCTCAACATGCACTGTCAGGTCAAATATCCTTCAGCAGCTTTTAGGTTTTGGTTGTCAGCTCATGTAGCTTGTGCGTATGTGTACTACATAAGTGTGTCCCTATTTGCAGCATGGCACATTTAGGTGTGTGTTTTCTAACTGAGGATAATCAAATTAAAAGTACACTTCTGAGAATTTGAGCAGGTTTTCTGCCTTGATATAGACAATTTTCACATCTTTCTTAGTATTTTTCACACTGTGTGAAAGGTAGTGTCACATTCAACGCATCATGTGTCATCAGTTAGGGACAAAACACAACTTTTCATTGCAACATATGGCAACACACATGCTGGTATTTATATATATTGCCTCAAACCATATCAGGGCTGATTGTTGAAACAGGGGAAAAGACTGAAAGCTTGCACTATGCTCACACAACTGCCAAATCAAGGTCTTCCATGGGGACGCCTCCTTTGTCTGCCTGAACTTTAGATAATGCAGGGTGTCATGCAAAATGAAATTACACGCAGCTCTCCTGTGCACAGTGCTGTGCATCTAGTTATCCTCCGAATGTAACCTTCACAGTGTAGGTGTGAGACGAAAGCTTAGCAAAGCATTCTCTGCGGTGACGCCTGTGGTTGGTGACTGTTTTTTAAATTCAGTCCTCCACGTTCTGCATGGCTGTGTTTGTCTGAGACCTTTTTTGGATTAGTTCACAAAAAACAAATCCTCCCAACAATGACTAACTCACGTCTCGCTGCAGCGTCAGCATCTGCCACAGAAACTCTAGTTTAGCCTACACCATGCGTTCTCCTCCAGCTTAAAACTGAATGGGATCGTTATGTAATGCTGCTGTTTCCTTAGTAATCTCATAGTAGGTCTTAAAGACTTTTTATGCAGATAAAACTGCATCCACAGGAGTTTGCATAAGACCTGTGCTTTATACGATAATATTTACAGAATGTAGTGGCAGCTGTCATTAGGCAGCGGACATTCTTTTGAACATATTTTATTTAACCAGCAAGAACAAGCCAATTAGACTTGAATCAAGAAAATTTCAGTTCAATTTCAGATATCACATAAAATAAAGCAGCTCTGTTAAGAAGATGGGAAAAAGAATGGTTCATCGATGGCTCACTGCTGTTGTACTGTATCTCTGAACTGCACTTTGTAGAGCAAGTTGCCAATCAAACTGAGTGGGTGGCACCGTTTTGTTCTCTTATGTGCAGCGCAGTTTCTATTGTTGACATTTCTTAGCTGTATGCTGCTATGGCTCAGTAACGATGGCCACATATTGTTTGAGTTAACGGTTCTTTAAACTGGAAATGTGTTCAAAGCAAAGAGCCAGTGGACACAAACTGTGTTTGGAGGAATAAATGTAAAAGTTTTTATGGGTTTGACCGAGAGCTGAGCTGAACTGATACATGGAAGTAACACAAAGGACGGAGGGCAGTGACATATTAGGACAGGCCAGGAAATGTTCCATGAAAGACCATTTCTGCTGAGAAGAGTTGTGTTTTGCTAAGAAGTGTCATGTAACTTAAGGTAGCATGTGCAAATTAGCTTAAATGTTAAACATTTTAAATAGTTGCTGCTTACTTAAATTAAATGAAACTGACTCAGGTGTGTTGGAGCAAGGAAATATATATTTTATCATACATACATACATAGACTTCATTTATATTTTAAATGTTAAATGAATACTGTCCAATTTCAGGTTTGTGTACAGTGCTTTTTAAAATTCCTTTAAATCATTTCAAAATGGTTTAATTTAAAATAAAACTGAAGGTAAATCTTTGTTTTCATTGTACAACACTAACAGAATTAATACAAAGAAAATACAGCAAACAAGAACAAAGCTGTAGTTTGTAATCATAAGTTCAACTTCCAGGTAAAAGCATGATCAGTTCCAAAGTAGAAATAAATAAATAAAGAAAAAAATGAATGATTGAAATCAAAGTGTCCTTTGAGTATGAGTTGGAAAATTGAATTATAGAGAAATTAAACACAGACAAAGGCAAAAAGACACTGATTATACTGTTTGTTGCTCCAAATACAATGTTCATGTAGCATACAAACTTTATTGTGATGAATTGTTGTAAACTTACTAGATATCCTATTTTTTTTTATCATTTTTTTCTATTTTTTTTATTTGTGGTTCTTGTCAGCTCTTTATAAATACACTTAATCGATTAAACTTAATTTATAATTTGATTTTCATAGAAAGTTCTGGATTATATAAATTCAGTGTAAAGTGCTGAAAGCCTCCTGATTTCCCCAGATATCCACACATATGTGCACACATATTCACTTAAATTTAGTGAGCCGGTACATTCAGACTTCCAAAACAACCCAGCATAAAATCACCAACACACCCATCCACATACACACCAACACACACCTCAAACTACACAGATGTTATAAGAATAGAAGCCAAAAAGAAGAGCAGAAAACTCTGTACTATGTCTGTGAGGAATGCTGAAAACTGAACAAATAAAAATGTGGATGGTGGGAGTAGGGTGTTAAAGAAAAAAAAATTAAATACAATAGAATAGAGCCTTAAAAAGACTAATCTCAGCTGTGCTCTGGACTTCAAACTGATCCACATGTTGACCACAATGTTCTGGTTCTGATTGTAGAGTTCTTTTAAAAAATTGCCATGAGAAGGCCTGAGGGTCCCAGAGGGTTCATTTAATAAAAGCAACTCTGACAAACATGCAGCAGAAACACTATTATGAGTTTCTTCTGAATTATTAAAATGAAACAGGTATTGCATGCTCTTTTCATTAGCACTTGTGCAGCAATTATGTATAATTTTCTTTTCTTAGAGAGACAAGAAAATAAAGAATTATATGATCATCCTGTCTACACATGAAAAAATGTTGCCTTCTGTAGATTAATATCTAAAACGAAGCTTTAAAGGGTTTTAACAGGGCTTTGGTCATTAGAAAACAGAAATATAAAGCTTGATGTTTGCATAATTATGAAAATGGATGCTGCCCCCTGATGACGTCTGAAAGAGAAAGCAAGTAAAGATTAAAATCTATAGCAGGATAGTTGTGGGTGTTGCATTCATTAAATTCTTATTCTGCTGTTATTAACATGATATACTGTTAAAATGAGTAAATGACTAAAAAACAGTAAATAATGGTGCTTGTATGCTGCAGCAAACATTCAGACAGCTTCCATAATGGACCAATCAAAGAACAGCCCCACCGATGTAGTTTTGGCCTCCCAAAAAGTGTTTTTTGTAAAGTATTCATGAAAGATGACTACAGCTGGTAGACAAATAGGAGACAAAATAAGGAAATAATTTCTCCTGAAATGCAGTGTGCAAAATGCTTTGTAGTCAGTCGTGTGTGGAAAAGTGTTGCATATAAGTACATAATAATAGGGAAAATTACCATAAAAGGTTCCAAATTCGACAAGTACACCATGCACACATGATAGATTTTGATAGAATAAGCAGTATTTTATGCTTGGAGGTGAAATATTTGGTTAGTGAAAGCAGAATATTTCATAATTCCATTTTGATACATTAATTTACTTATGCAGTGTGGATATGTGATTGTAATCTCTGCCTTTTTCTTTGTCTTTTCCTTTTTCAGGAGAACCACAATCCTTTTACACATACGCATAAACACATACAGTATAAGTTTGGTCTTCCTGTGATGCTCTTCTCTGTCCCCCATCCTCCCCCTCTGATGTAAAACCTCTGGAGGTAAGGGCCTTGCCTTGTGTGTAAGTGTGAAACGCGTGTGTGCTGGCACCATCTTCCTCCGCCAGCAACAGCGGACGCGCCGTCTCCCCAGCTTCCGTTTCCCTCTGCATGCCTGCTGCTGGAGTATTCACGCTTCAGGCTGTTTTCTTTGAGAGAGAGGCAGAGGAAGACTGAGTATAAAAATATGCAAATGCTATTGTTGAAGCGCAGAGCGAGGGAGGGATGGAGGGAGGGGAGGTGTGCTTCTCTTGCACCTTCTCACCTCCCCCTGCCACTGCCACAGACATGGGGTTGCACCTCCATACCCATCCATCCAGTTTGCACAGAGTTAGAGCACAATTACACCCAGATGTAGAAAGAGGGAACTCAAGGGGACAACAGGACTCAGACATTAAAATATACTGAAGAAAACAGCATTGTGTGTTTCAACTGGAGCCTCTTTAGGTTGTAGACCCAGATTTAAAAAGACAGATTCACTGACACACACAGAGAGAACGATATGAAGATGTAGCTTACAGAGAGAAAAAAAGGAATAAAGACGACTGTGCTTAATGCAGTTGCAATTCTAAAGATTCATGTATCTGGATCCACTAAAATAATGGTGAAAAAAAAACAATGTAAAAAGATGGTTTAAAAAGATCTAAACACAACCTCAGATAAAAACAAAAACAAACAAAAAAAAAAACAAACAAAAAAAACAAACCTACAACAGATTACACTGTGTCATTACTTATTTACCCAAAACTGAGCCAAAAGGCACAAAATGTGTGTGGAAAACTAAGTCCACCCTCTTTACTTCCACAGGAATTAAGAGGGTAAGTAGAAATGTGAGCACATCTATAACAGCTGCTCTGCAACATTTAGGTGTATGTTAACAACATTGCCAAGTAGGAAATACATAAGCAATAATCTTAGGGATGCAATTGTTGCTGCCTTTAACTACGGTTTCAAACTGGCTGCCTATCTTACCAGAAGTGTATGTCCAAGCAAGTTGAGCCCAAGATCAGACTGCAAAAAACCCAGGAGATATATCTCAGACTTTACAGACCTCAGTAACTATGGTAAATGTTAAATTTCATGCGTGCAGTCAGAAAAAAAGACTCAAGTATTACTTATTTGGAAGAATTGCAACAGAAAGCCCCTTTGCTAAAATGGAAATGCCAGCATGGTTCAGGTTTGCAAGCTGACTCTCAGGAAACCAAAAGACTTCTGGAGAAATGTGCATTGGACAGACCAGATCAAAGTGGAGATGTTTGGAGATAACCAAACACAGCATATCAGCACACACACTTACACTGAAGAATAATAGACCAGAATTAAATGCCAAAAATTTGGATTTTTGGCTTATCCATCCATCCATTTTCTGCCGCATATCTGGAGTCGGGACGCGGGGGGAGCTGCCTAAGCAGGGAAACCCAGACTTTCCTCTCCCCGGCCACATTCACCAGCTCATCCAGAGGGATACCGAGGTGTTCCCAGGCCAGCTGAGAGATGTAGTCCGTCCAGCGTGTCCTGGGTCTTCCTCGGGGCCTCTTTCCGGTCGAACCTCTGATTGAGGAGGAGCAGTGTGGTTTTCGTCCCGGTCCTGGAACAGTGGACCAGCTCTACACCCTCGTCAGGGTCTTTGAGGTGGCATGGGAGTTTGCCCAACCAATCTACATGTGCTTTGTGGACTTGGAGAAGGCATTTGCTCGTGTCCCCCGGGGACTCTTGTGGGGAGTACTCCAGGAGTATGGAGTGCCGGACCCGCTTGTATGAGCTGTCCGGTCCCTGTACGGTCGGTGTCAGAGCTTGGTCCGCATTGCCGGCAGTAAATCAGAATCGTTTCCAGTGCGGGTTGGACTCCACCAAGGCTGCCCTTTGTCACCGATTCTGTTCATAACTTTTATGGACAGAATTTCTAGGCGCAGCCGAGGTGTTGAGGGGATCCGGTTCGGTGGTCTCAGGACTGGATCTCTGCTCGGATGATGTGGTTCTGTTGGCTTCATCGGGCCGTGATCTTCAGCTCTCACTGGAGCGATTCCTAGCTGAGTGTGAAGCGGCTGGGATGAGACACTTCCATGTCCGAGACCATGGTCCTCAGCCGGAAAAGGGTGGAGTGCTCTCTCCAGGTCTGCAATAGGGTCCTGCCCCAAGTGGAGGAGTTCACGTATCTCGGGGTCTTGTTCACGAGTGAGGGAAGGATGGAGCAGGAGATCGACAGGCGGATCGGTGCAGCGTCTGCAGTGATGTAGACTCTGCATCTGTCTGTCGTGGTGAAGAAGGAGCTGAGCCAAAAGGCAAAGCTCTCCATTTACCGGTTGATCTACGTTCCTACCCTCACCTATGGTCACGAGCTGTGGGTAGTTCCCGAAAGAAGAAGATCGCGAATACAAGCGGCCGAAATGAGTTTTCTCCGCAGGGTGGCCGGGCTCTCCCTTAGAGATAGGGTGAGAAGCTCGGTGATCCGGGAGGGGCTCAGAGTAGAGCCGCTTCTCCTCCACATTGAGAGGAGCCAAATGAGGTGGCTCGGGCATCTGGTTAGGATGCCTCCTGGTGAGGTGTTCCTGGCACGTCCCACCGGAAAGAGGCCCCGATTTTTGGCTTAGTTTTTGTTAAATAAATAGTAGAACCAGGTGATTAATTTGTATTATAACTTGATCTGTAAAACCTTTCAATTGAAAAACGGGTTGACTTTCTTTTCCACAATATATGACTAATCTAAATCCATACAGCTCTGTCAGTGATAGTGATATAACAAATCTAAGTGGGACTGAACAGACTAGAGAAAGTGAGAAATGGCTATAAAACTGTGGTGTAATTGCAAGGCCACTCACACCCACACAGGTGCTTTGCTCAAGGTAGAATTACATTGCAGTGCTTCATTATGTCATGTTCTGCAGCAAACCTCAGTTTGCACTCTGAGGAAGGTCGTCTGCCCACAACATCCCTGCATGAGCTCATCATTTCAGAGGAGTGCCGCTCTGCTGATGATATTAACTGCATGAACAGTAACATGACAATTCATATATGGCACGCAGTTTTAGTAGGGATAATGTAATCAAGAAAGGAATGCTGTGTAAATAAAAACAGACAGCAATGATTTGCTTATAATCAGTTGATGCCAGTAATGCAATTTAAACACACGCTGGTAGTTTGATGTAGTTTTTGTTTTGCTGGACAGGGCAATTTAGTAGCTTGACTATTTTGCCTCAGAAACACAGTGCTGTAATGAGTGCCAAATGTGGCATGTTTTGCCCAAATATGCAAGAACCTCCCTAAAAAAAAAAAAAAAAAAAATAATCTGAAAAGCAGCATGTGTTACTTTAAAACATCACAGCTTCACAATTTTTCAGAACAGATTTAGTCTGCATTCAGTACATCATTACTTTAACATTGCTAAATGAGAAAAGCCACATTCCACAGGCTTGCTAAACATTCTGCACTTTAGATTTGGCCACAAAGTCGAACCAAATCAGATGTGTGTGTGAATGTGAATCAGAAAACATGAGTGCCAGTGGTTAAACTGAGCAACACTTCCATTAATGTGCAAAGAAAAAGGCTTATTTGCTCGCTTGCCTAGTTGAAATACACAATACGTACTGGGTGAATAAAAAAAATGTGAATCATATCATACCTGACAGAGATTAAAATGATATGACTCACTAGTTCTGGCAAAAAAAGTACATTTTGATATATTATTCAAAATATTCCAAGTTTCTAGCTTTAAGTTTGGGCAGCTACTTCTTCTACTGAACTGTGCCTATACTGCCCCTGTGGTGACAGTACGATCTTGATTATTCGTTTTAAACCAGATGATAAAAACTTGTCTGATTCAGGTTTTCAAAGAATAGCTTCACCTTTGTTTCACTAGTGAATAGAAAAATGAGGAGGATGAGTAGATGGTCCAGGATGCTAATCCACAACTTTGCATGCACAACACCAAATCGAGAGCTATTCAATGTTTTTCTGCTGTCCCTTCACTTTTCCATTCATGCCACTGAAATTAATCTCACGAGCTGGAAGATGTTTAACATATCTTAAAAAATTCAGCAAAAAAACTTCTCTTTTTAATATTTAAAATGTATTTATATTACTCTTAATTGAATTTAGGGGTTAAAAAATAGCAAATTATTGCATTTTCCTTTCCTGGAAATTTAACAGTATTTAGAAATGTGCTTGTAGTATGGATCTATTGTCCATACTACAAGCACATTTCTAAATACTGTTAAATCTAATCTGTTTTGCTTGTTTGGCTTATAAATAGTGTATGAATGGAAACAGTTACATGACTAGATTCGTATAATTAGCTGAAATGCACACCTTCACCACCAAAATGTACAAAATACAGGGGCAGTAGTGATTTCATGATTTTCTATAACATATTTCTCCTGTTACACATAAACACACAAAAGAAGACACTAAAATCAACACACATGTACAAGCATAGCAGAGTGAAGCCCATTTGTAAAGCCCTCACGCTCTCAGGAAGACTTTTTGAAGTGATTATGAAGACAGTTCAGATCAAAGGATTTGACGAGTCTGAGAGTACGCCAAATACCAGGCCGGGTAATCATGCTGAAGCCCCTCCATACAAGATGGCAGTGGTCCCCCCAGCTGCTTTGCAAATGTAATGTGACACTTACGGATAAACAGATTATTAAGAAAAGGCGGGGCGGGGCCGGGTGAAGGGACCACAGAGAAATGTCGACGACTTGTAGAAATTAGAGCCGGAGAAATAGTTTATTTAATGAACTCTGAGGATGGGCAGCGTCAGAGAAATGATGATTAATTCTCCAGCGCTGATACAGGTCTAAATGATATAATTTGGGAATATTAGTGGGAACATTAGATGATGAAGCAGTACTTCTCATGCTGGTATGGTAGTATAGGGGACTCTGGAGGCTGTTTTTTTCCCTCTCTCTTTCTCTTTTCCTTCACTAGTTATTATAGATTAATCCATAATCCTCACCACCTAAAGACATTTTAGTCAGTGAAGCTCAGGGATGGAAGCTGTAGATTTTTTTTTTTTTTTTCATTTTTTTCTGGAATATATCTCTGCTCCTGTTCACTTTCCCTCAGCATGATGTCACATTGTCACATCTTCCACCGAAAATACTCCAGTTTCTCTCAGATGTGATGTTTCATGTGAGCAGAGCTGAAATCAGTTTATGTAACTAGGCATTCTAAATCATAAACACAATTTCATTTATTTAAGACCCGGAATGTGATTGTTTATAATGTATAGGCATTCTGCTGTACTTGAAGGATTTTCTTGTATTTGTAATGCAATGAAAATCAATTTTATTGCTCTTTTGTTCTGTCCCTGCAACATAACACCAAGCTTACCAGGGCAACTGAGTCTTGTAAACAGCAAATGTTTAATTAGATCAGTTTACGGTCCAGTAGAAAATGCAGATCTCCAAATTTGGGGCATATTTAACAGTCTTTTTGATAGATACATGGAGAACAGCCAAAATGAATGTTTTTAGGGAAAAAAAAAACGCTTTATTATGATTAAAATATTGCAATAAATCTGTGCATGCATTATGTCTTTGTTTTATCTGCCATTTTTAAACTGTGCAATAAACATAAACCACCCAAAGCTGAGCTCTCTGCCTTTTTTGTCCTCTAGCTGCTCTTTAGATTAAAAACAAAGTCCTCCTCTTTCATTGTACGATGCGTTTAAAGTGCCCTGAAGTGCTTCACTTAGTCCCAGAGTGTCCATTTGTCCACTCAGAAGAGGGCGTGCATCTTTCTCTCTGCATCTTTGTAAATATGTGCTGTGAATGACCCTTGTGGCTGGGACAAACGTGTCTTTGAGGCTGCACGGACAGATGGATGGACAAGGGGGACTCGGCGACAGACACAGAGGACTGAGGATCCAGTGTGGCCCGTGCCACGTGGTCCAGAATCCTCTTTCATCTCTGTAACCCGTCCACTTCCTGCACAAACACACACAACAACAACAACGCAGCCACAGACAGATGGATGGCTTTAAGCGAAGGATGGGCATTTTAAAATGTTACAGGGAGTAAAATCACACCCTCCTATAAAAACGAACTGTCAAACAGCTCCTGCAAATATCTTCAGTTTGGTTTATTTTGCAAACAGAAATGCCAACAAGCTGACAAAAGCAGTGAGACAGAGGTAGAAATACAAAAAGAAACCCCACAGAGCAGATAAAAATATCTCACCCCAAAACAGGAAAGAGGGAAAAAGCAGAAAGTTCACCAGCAGATATATAGATGAATTTGTCACAGAAGCAAACCGATCCACATCAGCATTGTCAAGCTTGTTTTGTATTAACACACCTGGTGAGAAAACATAATTACCCCTACCCATCTAAAAAAACCACAAGTCACTGTGACCAACACTTCCTTTTACATTTGATCCCAGAATGCAAAAGTCTTTTCTTACAAGTTAATCAATGATATCTGTGAACACATCGCGATCATGTACTTCCACCAATGTAACCCCACAGTTGAAACTTCCTCATTGGTTCAATGTCTCAACAAGACATGTCAATATGATTGGCCAGTACTGAGGGCAGACGGCTATTGACTGGACGGTCATTAGGAGAGTGCGGCCCGCCGGGAGTATCAGGCCTGACACTGCTAATACCGAGCTCTGCCATGTTGACCGCTCTTTAACGAACGGCCATCAGCCGAGTGGGACCCTGGGCATTGACCCGCTGCAATCCCTTACTGCAAGGCTGGAGTGTGAGTAAAGGGCTGTGGCGTGTGGTGGTATTGATCCCTGATGAGACATTGGGGCCACACAAGAGAAAGCTGGAGTGGAGACAAGCTCAGAAAGGAAGCTAGAACGATTTGTAGCAGGGAGAGTGGAGAGTGAGGTTAGAAGTCAAATGAGCAAGAGAAGCAAAGGAATGGTGCGAGAAAATCCTTCTGTTAACATTACAAAACTATATGCAGCACAAAGACATAGAAAAGGGTTATTTAAAGAACTGAAGTACAACCTTGATTCTATAAACGTTGGGACACTGTAAAATGTAATTCAAAACAAAATGCAATGGTTTGCTGAGCTCATAAACCCATATTTTTGTTTCTTAATAGAATATAAACAACATATCAGATGTTGAAACTGAGACATTTTACCATTTCATGGAAAATATTAATTTGAACAGGGGCAAGAAATGGCTGGAGAAATAACTGGTACAAATCCAAAACAACTGGAAGATCATTTGACAGTTAATTAGGTTAATTGCCAACAAGTCAGTATAAAAAAAGAGCATTTTGGAGAAGCAGAGACTCAATGATTTAAAGCTGGGCAGAGGTTCACCAATCTACAACAAACTGCATCTAAAAATTGTCAGAAAAAATGCTTCTAAACATATTCGATTGCAATGATTCTGTCACCTACAGTGTATAATATCATCAAAAGATTAAGAGAACCAGAAGGAATCTCTGTGCGCTTGGGACAAGGCTGGCAATCAAAACTGGAAGCTCTTGACCTTTAGGCTCTCTGACTGCGCATTTTATAACATTCATGATTCTCTTCTAGAAATCTCTGCACGGGCTCAGGGACATTTCCACAAATCCCTATCTGTGAAGACAGTTCACCCTGAAATCCACAGATGCTGGTTAAAACTCTACAATACAAAATAGTGAGTGAACATGATCTAGAAACATCACTGTCTTCTCTGGGCATGTTGACAGTTCTCTGAAGCACAGTGAAAACTGTTCAGTAGTTAGATTAATCAAAATTTGAAATTTGTTTTGGAAACCATGGATGCAGACTAAAGAGGAGAGGGACCATCCAGCTTGTTATCAGTGGACAGGTGAAAAGCCTGCATCTCTGATGGTATGGCGTGGGTAGCCTTCACATCTCTAAAGCTCCATCAATGCTGAAAAGTACATGGAGGTTTTAGAGCAACATCTGCTCCCATCCAGACAATGTCTCTTTCAGGGAGGGCCTTGCAGATTTCAGCAAGACAATGCTGAACCACATCCTGCATCCATCATAACAGCATGGCTTCACAGGAGAAGAGTCCGGCTGCTGAACTGGCCTGCCTGCAGTCCAGACCTTTCACCAATAGTAAGAAAACATTTGTAGAGTCATGAAATGAAAAATCCAGCAATGAAATTCAAGACTGCCAAAAATGAGACAACATTCTTCTCCTAAAACTCCAAATACTGGTCTCAGTACCCCCAAAAGAAGAGATGCTACACAATCGTAAACATCATCCTTTTTCAACATTTTTAAGATGTGTTTAGCTAATATTTTCCATGAAATGATACAATGTCTCATTTTCTACATTTGATATGTTGTTTATGTTCTAATGGAAAGAAAATATGGCTGTTCGGAAGTTTGCAAATCCTTGTATTCTGTTTTCATATATTTTTAACTGTGTTGGAGCTTCTGTTAGGATATTTACAAACAGCTTAGGAGGGGTGAAGAAAAATACATTTCCTTATGTCAAACCAGATTTAAACTGAGGATGTTTGATGAGACAAGAATTTGCAGTCAGTAATAAGGCAAAAAGTAAAACTGAATCAAAATCAATAAAAATGCATGTTTTAAGTACAATGCTAACTGCAAACCAGACATTTAAGGGATTGTTTGGTTTCTTTGAAGTTGTCCTGTTTGAGGTATTTACCCGTAGTCAGTATATTATCCACAGCAGAATTCCAGTTTGGAAAAGCAGGCATGAAACCCTTAAAACTGGAAGCATTTTTCCAGCTGTTAAATAACAAAAGAAAAAAAAAAATCAGCAGTCACATATGAAGTTAGAGAGAAGTCATAAAGTTAAAGATGCATTTGTAGGAAAACACGACCTAACCCTTTAAAACACTCAACAATCAGGCATAAAATCCTGTTCTGTAGAACAAAATCGATCTTTTGTCAAGGGAGCTCGACGCCTGTCTGTTTGACCTTTATCTTTATTTATAAAATATTAAAAACAGTTTCAGAAATGAGCTTTTTCTTGCAGAGTCATTGTTGTTTTCATAATCTTGTGTGGCAAAAAAAACAAAAAACAAAAAAACTAAAAAGAAAGAGAATCAAAAACAAGCTAAAATTTTATTGCAGTCAAACCTTTGGCACAGGGGCTGCAAAGTAAAATCTTAACCTTCAGTAACGTTTTGAATAAAGTAACATTGGGATTTTAATCCTCAAATTTATAGTTGAAACTGATTGGATTGTGATCAATCAAACCAACCAATAAAAAGCTTTGTTGCATTTAAATCCTCTGCAGGTCCTTAAAGTGTGTAAAAATGTCAAATATATCTGAAAAATTTAGCACTTGATTTGCAAATTAAAACGCAGGAATAATTTTACAAACTAAAAATCTTACTGACTCTAATTTGAACCCATAAAAGAAGCAAATAATGGTTTACAAGTTCCTATTAAATCAAAAAAATGTGGTTAAAATGTCAGTTTTCCTAAAAGCTGCTTCACATCATTGGATACCAGGCTATCATATTGTCACAACAAACCACTTTTTGCCACTTTCACTCTATCCAGCTGTAATCCTCATTTGCATTCATGGTAAATGGACTCATGCTGCATTAACTCAACGCTTCACATGCAAGTAAATGCACTGCACGCTGTGTTTCTCAGGTATTTGACCATTTGGCTGATGAGACGTCTTCATAGGGAGAGTTGGCAGAGGTACAAGTCAACAACGGCTGATTGGTTCGACACTGCCATGCCTTCAGGGACGCCTGCACAGAAATCTGTGCATGTGTTTGCAGAAAAGGAAAATGAGAGAGAAAAAAAAAAAAGACTATACAAGCTTGTGTATTAAAAAAAAAGATTTATGACAACTAGATTCATTTGGGTTATTCATTCAAATATCATTAGCTGTGCTAATCAGATTAGTTAGAGAAAGGGATTAGCATGATTGTGGAATACTTAGACACTGACTAATTCACACTGGTTTATTCTACTTTTGTTGGCAGAAATGAAAGTAAATCGTCTGGTTTAATCTCAGGACACGGATGCATAGTTAGCTTAAACAAACAAACTCCTTTTGAGTGAAATCTGGTGAGTGTGAAAAGAGACGGCAGGCAGAAAGTGAACTGTCAGGGCTGAGGAAATATTTCACCACACTCGGGAAGCGAGGGACAGAAACAGCAAATAACCTCACAATGAAGCCAGCCTGCAACGTCTGTGTGTGTGTGTGTGTGTGTGTCAGTTTGAGTGTGTTGAGGCAGAGAGTGGCGGGCTGTGATCAGAAAGTGAATGAGCCATTTCATTGGCTGCATTTCTCCTCTGCTGTCTCTTGCTGGCGGAGGGGAAGTCAGAGCCGTGGACAGCAGTGGAAATGAGCTCGGTCGTGCAGTAAGTGTGGCGACCTCGTGGCTAACCCCACACTGTTTTCACCGCTCTCCCCGCTAAATGATGCTTACTGTATCCTGCCCAGGAGGAGGAGGAGGAGGAGGAGGAGGAGAAGGAGGAGGAGGATGGAGGCTAAACTCAGACAGTAGCACACCACCCCTCCCACTTCTCTCTCGTCAGTCAGTAAGGACGATTAAAGGAGCAAAGAAATGTCTTATTTCCATCTACAAAGGTGCTGACTTATGAATTTGTCCAACATTTTATTATATACTGTACATATAACGTCCTTTAGATGTTTTTCTCTGTTTTAGAGGGTTTCAATTGAGATGAACTCTTAATGGATAAAACAAAAATAGGCTTTATTAGTTTAACTTTGCTGTGTTTAGTCATGAATGTTAGTTCTACAAAAAGTGCTTGAGATGGTCCTAAAATGTTATGCTCATTTACATGTTCATAATCTTTATGAACCTAATGAGCAAATAATTAATCCAAAGTGGTGAGACTTGAGGAAGTTTTTCATTATTTGTTTGAGGTTTTCCAAGAAAAACATTATGCAAATGAGTTTCATGGTGATGTCATCAAGTAACAGAGGAAAAAACGAGGTGGTTAGGAGCAGTAACAAGACTTTTATCTATGACTTACAGACAATTCACATGAAAAATGATTAAAGCAACCCTCAACAAACAACTTGAGAATTTTTTTTTTTCTTTTTACACGTGCATCATAGTTGTCTACTGCATGATTTCCCACATTTAGTTTCAAAATTTGGTCTTAGATGAAGTCAAACTTTGAGATGCTGAGTTTAAAATAATATTTAAAAAAAAAAAAGTGTGTGGGTTTGTGTACTTTTATCCACATATCAGTTTGTAATGATTAATGATTCAACTTTAAAACTGTGCAGCACTTCAGTAAATGTCTGCTGGGCTTTGGAAGGCTGAAAAATCAAAAAGTCAATATAAATATACCAACATATTCCATCTTATCCAAATAAAAACTGTTTCTTTTTCTTTTTTCTGTCTTGGTCTTTAAATCATGGCAGTCGGCCAATTGCTGTCTTGTGAATCTCCACCTTAATGATCCACAAGGATGTGCTTTGCTTCGGTGATGAAAAGAAATAATAAATGATAAAATGTTTAATTTTTCTCTGTATTATTTCAAACATTTAGTTGGGATGCCAATTTCAAATATGTTTAAACACTTTTACTCAGGCTTATAACAATGTAAAGCCCCAATTTTCCACAGATACTTGCAAACAAAACACTTAAACTCCTCCTTAAATTTGCCAGTTGAAGAGATGTATGAGGACAGGACTCGTCATGGAGGAAAATATAAATTTAAACAATTTTTTCCAGCTATTACAACCTAAAATATAGAAAAACACACCTCAATAGAAGCTTGTTTTTCCTGCTTATTCAGCAGATTTGTGACTTGAGTTGCTCCATTCAGTCAGAAATAAAGTGAGTGACAGTTACCCAAAATTTGGTAGCATGTTTCCTCCATTAAATTCAGCTAGCTGAGCTCAAGTTCAAACTTTTATGTTAATTACGCTTGTTGTTATTTGTTTACATATGTATTGCCATTTGTAGGGTTTGGAGCTGTGTGTAGAAACAAGTGAAGCAAAACTAAACCAGACTTTACAAAGTGGGTTGAACATATGCTAAAGCACTTAATGCTGTTTGACTTTGTGAGGAGGTGGTGAATTAAATTTTATGGGATTTTACGAGAAAAGTTCTGGAATTTTAATACCATGTATGAAGTCTGTGTAATTTGTACCTACTGTGAGATGTAAATAAATTCCTAAGACCTCCAAAAATGGCTCTGTTTGTACTTTTTATATTTATTCTCTTTTGTGGGATCGCCACAGATATAGAAAGATACACAAGTGAGGGCATTTATATAAAGATTTCATTGAAGCCAGCCTCAAACACTAGAATTTAGTTTAAAAAATCATGCCCATTAGATATTGATTTTATATGTACATATGCAGCACACCCAGTACAACTCTAAATTTACACACACCCACATAAATCCCAATTATCAGTATTTTTAACATGATTACAAAGTTTTAAACTTTAAACAGAAATGCGATTTATTTGTTATATTCTTACTACCAACCTAGTGTGTTCTGCATTAATGTGGTACTTTGCCTTCACTCACACCAATTATACAAACCTATTTTTGGAAATTTAGGTGCTCAGCATCTTAAATATGGATTGATCTCCTTGTGCCTGCCTTCAAAAAAAAAAAAAGCTTTTGACCTCTTTGAGAATTTTTACATCTTTAAATCTAAGTTGCACAATGTGTTTTATAAGCTTAAGATGAATCAGAGTGTTTGCCTGCCCACAGATTAGCATGCAATCCTGACACAGAGAGGAAATAATGTAGAAGATATGGTTCTCACAGATTAAAGTATACTACTAACAACATACCTTTATAAATAACTGGTTGTTAGTATTGTGTTTTTTTTTCTTTAACCTTAAACTATGTCACAGCAACAACTTTCTCCTCGATCAAAATGAAGAAAAAGGCCAGTGAAGTGGCCACAAAGAATCATCTATTCTTGTGCTGTTGCTCTGCCAACACAGAGGCCAGTTTGAGGGCAGCTATGGGCCTCTGTATGCAGTTACTTAACCCTGAATCAAGTCATTATAGATCACTGATGCTACTTTGTAGTTAGTCATCGCGGGGGGGTTGTGGAGCTTTAACTGTTCTAATTTTGGCTTTTGGTTATAATGAGGACTCCAGATCTTTTTGCAACGTAAGCTTCGGTCTGACACATTTGAAAAAAATTCCACAGTGTAAAGGAGTTTGAAGAGGAAAAATGTGAAAGAGATGGGTAAATTAAGAGAAAGAGGTGGGATGAAAAGACAGAAATCCAGGAAAATAAAGAGAAGAAGGTCTGCACCTGCAGAGAGAAAGAGAGAGAGAGAGAGAAAGAAGCAAACATCCAGCTCTGCTTGGAGCTACAACCCCCTTCCTCACAGGGGAGCCAGCTGGGCAGATTGGATGTGAAACAGAGGCTTTGATGGTCGCAGGTAGCAGCTTTTCTGCCCCCCTCCTTGCCCTCGCCTGGCTCACCTCACCTCCCCCTCCTCCTGGTTCCTCTCGGCGAAGCAACAGCTCGAACCACAGCGGCCCTTCAGCAGGCACAGGTGGTATTGCTCACTTCAATTTAGCTCAAACCGTTGACTTGAAATAGTGCGGCTGTCACAGGCAATCTGCAGCACAAGATGGACCGCTGACTCCAGTGGAGAAGAGAAAATGGTAAAGCTGGACTGGAAGGGAGGGAGCGGGAGGGAACAGAGAGAGGAAGGAGGAGGAACCTTTTCTCCCCTGCTGAGTTCTTCACATCCAGCAGCAGCACATGTTCGCTTCGAGCTCAGTGCAGACAGAGGTCAGAAGAGCCAGCAGTTTATTTATCACAGGATGGGACTGGCTGCCATATGGGAGGTCCAATCTGTTAGTGTCCGTCCTGCTGTCCCCTGGAGGGGAAAAGGTGCTGCTGACACATGAGACAGCTGAGTGAAGCAAACTTTTAAAAACTCAATATTTGGTGCAAGCATTCCTAGAAAAGGCTTGCCAGATAATAACACAAACCCTCAGGTTATATTGAATATCATGTATAATGGGGTTATTGCTGATCCACACCAACATAAAAGACTTTAAAGCTTTGTTTGTCTTTTTTTCTTAATAAGTACAGTCATCTATAAATGCATCTTGATGTGTGATGATTTAAACAACCAAAAGAGCCTTCATTTTGAGTTTGGAGGAGCAATTAAGAAACAAAGGTGAAGGATTTCCAGTCAGTAGGGTCAAATAAACCGGAATCGTCCATTGTAAGAGTAAAGTAATTGAATCAAACCAATCAAGTAGTCACAAAAGTGTTTCCGTAAAAGTGTTTTTGTGTTATGTAACTTTCACTAAAGTGTTTCCAAAGTTACTTGGCAGCCAGTGCCCAACTTAGAACCAGTTGTCTCTGTTTCAGCTACCAAAATAATGGCCTCAGCCCCATAAATTGTGCTACACTAGCATTAACTCCTGCTGTTACTTCTGCATACTTCTCTGTATACGAATGCTGACCTGTATTTATGAATGGTGCTACAAACATGATTTAAACATGCTGTTTCAAGTAGGATCTGAAAACATTTATAAGGCAGATGTTTCGACACTGGTTTATGAAAATAATTAGTTTCCCTGTGTTGTCATCCTCTGCAGAAATCAACTAGCAACATTAGAGTGAGTCACTCAAGTTGTGCAAAGTCACATTAAATCTTAGCCCTGATCCTGCTTTGGTATTTGGTCATAAATGATGCTTCAGAAATGAAAAAGCAGTTGTCATAAAATGGCCTTGAACATGTCATAAATCCACCATGAGAAACCTCTTTCATCCTTCTTATGAAAACCTGTGGCTTTTTAAGGAAAAACTTGTCAGCAAATGTGGATTTGCTTGAGTGAGCTGTTCCCTCCTTCAGCTTGTGGTAGTGATATGTTTAAAGTCATCCTTATATTAATTAAAAGTTACGAACAAACAACATACATATACAGTTGTTTCAGTAGGTGGACATCGTGTTTGCAAAGAGAACATCTGGCAATTTGTCGCAAGTAGAACGAAACATGTTTATAGAATTTCAGACTTAGTGAAGGACTTCATGGATGTTAATGATACCCCCCAACCAATGATAGCAAGCACATTTAATATTTTGGTTTTGGGAAATCACACTGAAACTACTAGCCTGAGTTTAGAAAGTATCATGATTTAGGCCAGTGGTGTAAAATATAGAGAGCAACAAAACTCCCATAGTAACAGAGCACATTAATTTTTATAGAAAGCAAGTAGTGTGGAAGTCATATGAGTCATGGAGCTGCTGGTAGTTCCAAACAACAGCAGTTACAACATTGAACCCCAATTATTCTTGCTGTTTAAGAAGCATTTTCTCCAGTTGGTTGATGAAATTATGACTCTTTTTTTAGAATTGTGAGGCATTAGCTGACTGCTCTGTAATGAATTAAGCAAACAGTGTTATTTTATGTAGCCAGTTTTAGTTAATTAATCATGCAAATAATCAGCTAGCTTTAGTTTAACTGCAGTTAGCTGATGTGAGCAAGACTTCAGTCACTGCAGACCATCGCTAAGTTTGTATTTATCTCAAATGTATGGCAGGGATTTGGGTTTTCATGTAAAGAATTTCCTTTGATTTCTAGCTTTGTCTTTTGGTGGTGATTGTATCAGTACACCTGATTTTAAATAATGGTAGTGAACTATTGACAGACAATGCCTCAGAGATGGCTAGATAAATGTGGTTATTTTTGGTAAGACATAAAAGAACAAGTTAATTTCTTCAAAGCACGACAGATTGCTGCCTTTTATTCTGTATGCCTTTGCATCTGTGGTAATGAATTGCTTCTCTATTGCTGATATCAGGGAGGTCAGCGTGGTGTTCACAGTCCAAGGAAGCAGCTGTCATGCTGCTATGGATGAACCCTCATTATGATTACAGCACATTTTACAGCAATTTTATCAAATACAGTTAATTCTTGTGGATTAAACTAACCAATCGTGCAAGTAGTTGTAAAAGTACTTTTTTTTAAATAAATGCTTATTTTACCTTACTTAGTTGGGTTTTTGGGGACAAAAAGACATATTATTAATCCAACTACATTCACGATGTTGTTACAACGATAGTTCACGTAATCTGTTACACATACCAGTCATGTCTTGATGGTAAAGACGGAAGGGTTGAAACATGTCAGGTAAGTCTGATACAAGGGGTACACCCTAGACAGGTCACCAGTCCATTGCAGGGCCAACACAGAGAGACGAACAACATTCACACTCATGCTCACTCCTAGGGAGAATTTAGATTGATCAGTTAACCTAACATGCATGTCTTTGGATGGCGGGAGGAAGCCGGAGTACTCGGAGAGAACCCACACATACACAGGGAGGACAAGCAAACTCCACACAGAAAGGCCAGTGTTCGAACCTCCGCCTAGTTGAGGCTCAAACCAGGTACCTTCCTGCTATGAGGCTGCAGAGCTAACCACCACACTTTGTCCATTAAAACTGATTAACAGTACTAAGATGTTTGGAACTTTTGAGGACTAAATAAAACATGCAACTGCATGTCGGTGAGTTCAAATAAATACAATATTAACTTCACATCACAATATGAATGTCGTAACATCATCATGAAACAAACTATGGTCCACGTTTTTTTATAGGATAGTTTAGATGTTCATTTGTAGCTGACAACCTGCAAAAAGGTAAACCTCTAATGCCCAGAGATAGCCAATAATAAAGCAATCAAAACGTACACGTTGAGCTCTTTTGCATATTGTTGAAGGGACAGTGGACAGTGAGGAATCCTGAGAAGTTCACAGACTGCCAACTTAAGAGTTTTAATGAGACCTGATGGAAGTCAGGCAGTCTTGCTTTGGCTAACACAAAATGTATCTGCTGAGTTGCAAAGCTGCAAGTTCAAATCATTCAGTCTTTAATCTTTAACTCAACACTGCTTTCACAGCTCAGTGTGATCTTCATCTGAAGGCCTCAGCAGATAATTTCCTTTAGAAAGACTTTGGAATCAAAGATCCTCCAACCCCTGAACGGCACTTCTTATACAGACCATTCCTCTACAGTGTCTCTTTGTTACTTTACAGATATCTAATTTGCTCCCAGAAATTGGTCAGAAGCTCTTTATAAGCAGAATTTTTGGACTTGACAAGTTTGTTGTAAGTATTTAAGTGCTTTTCTCTTTTTCAGGGGTTCTGGACCTGACAATTGTGAACTTACACACTGCAAACTTTAAAAGATAATAGACACCCACAACAAACAAGTGCTGCTTGTTTTGTGGCAACAAAAGTATGAATGCAGTGTCCTGAAAATAAACCCACTGAAACCAGACGAGAGGCAAGGAAAATGGATTTTCCTTAAGAGGAGAAAAAATTTCTCAATTTTACTTAAAAGCAGCTCTTCTTCCATCTTTCCCCCCCATCATCCTCCCTGTATTTTCTCTTTGTCTTTCACACACAAACACACTCACACACATCTGTGGTAGAATTGTCTTAAATGTCTTTAACTGGTAATGCCGGCTTCTGAGGATCCCTGGATGCCTGATATCCAGCAAGCAGACACATGGAGCACCCAGCACTGTTACAGCAAGGAGGTTCACACACACACATAAATTTACACACACACGCAAAGCAACAAAAACAGGAAGCTCAAGATTAGAATGAGCTCTGAGAGACTGAAAGCGTTTCTTCTTCCACAGCGTGCGTTTAAAGCTTTGTTGTTTTCGCCCGCAGCTACAGCCAGCTCGGATGATGTTGAGTTCCTTACAGTGTGAACCGGGCTGCTTTGGCTGAATCCTAATGTAGACTACAAATATCTGAAAAGGCGGGGAAAAAAAACATGCAAGCTCACTCTTGCTGAGGAGGGTTTAATGCCAGCTTTGGTTAAATCAGCTAATTTTGTTGTAGAACTGAGAAACCGAGAGACACAGCTGTAGTATAACATGCAGCCAAACGACAATATTTTGTATATTTATACTGCAAGTTTTACAGAGCTGTTCTGCTATTCCACAGAATGTTGTAAAGGCTCTGATAACACCTGAGGTGTGTTGTTGTTATTTCTCTACTGAACTTTATTAGCATTTTCACATTTACAGCTGAACTTTCGTTGGGAACACAAGTCACATGACCTCACAAACACCCATGTAATCAAGCAAAAACAAAATAAAAAAGAAAGAAAGAAAGAAAGAAAGAAAGAAAGAAAGAAAGAAAACCCAAAAGCACTCACAAATATGGAGATGTTAAATACTGAGAACGTAATTTGGAAATGGATGCACAACCAACTAAAAACATTTGGGTGTTTTTCATATGAAACAAGAAAAAGTAACACAGTTTCAAGCAATTTCTTTCTTCTTCACCCCTCAAAAGGAAAAGAATGTTAAAAAACAATAGAGTCTTTTTAAAAATATGTACATTCTTTTTTATTTATTTATTTTTTATTATTTTTGGCAAAAAGCCTAAAGCAGCTGTTTAAAATATAGTCTCAACAGGAAGCAGAAAAATACAACTCAGATGAGTTTACATCAGTGACAGAAGGACATTAAAGCACACAGAATTCTCAGGTCTTTACTTTAACAAGATACAAAATTCTCATAAGAAAGAAAGGTGGGAGGGTTGAAGATGCGTTAGTAGCAGTGCTTTTTATCACTAACAAGTATCAACTGCATAAAACCTGTGATCACGATCAAGTGTTTAAGCTAAATCAATATATTTATAAAACACATCCATCTCTTCCTAGTTGGTTAGCCATTAACATCACTTGATTAAATCTAAATGATCATGGCTATAATATATTCTTTTTATAATACAATTATTACCTTCATAGATGTCATTTTGCTGGATGCCTTGGTTACATATAAACTCAACAATATTTGTTTGGCTTGGTCAAAAAATATTACTTGGTTTTGGGCTGAAAATCAAAACTTCTTGCTCAGCGTTGGAAAACAATTCATGATTTTGGTATAAAAATACATTCTTTTTGCAAGGCAACCATTCATGGGCCGTTGCTCTCACAGCCCCTGGAGGTTGCATGTTCTTCAAAAGTTATTATGGAATGTTTCCTGCATAAGCAAATGACCCAGCCTGTGTTTGGGAGGATAGTCCAGAACAGTAGTGTTGAGGTTAGGAGGTTAAATCTCATCAGTCAGGATCCACATCAACAGTTTCTGGTGGTTTGATGAGCTGAAATATGGGGAATGATTATTCACTGCCAAAGACATAATTATAATTCCATTGCACATCAGCTTTGAATACTTTTCAGGTCAAATCATTTAACAAAAAGCAAAGTTAAAACGAAACAGACTAATCTGTCTTTACTAACCAGTTCTAAGTCTGTAAGACCTCAAGATGCAAAACAACCCTACAAAAATCAAGGCTGGAGCTAATTTTACAATGATGTGTAAAAATAAAACACACAAACCTATATTTGTCTCATCCCAATACCTAAAACCTATTTGGTTTCGTCCACATTGCCACCAGCTGTCATAGCTAGAGACATTCAGAGTACCATCCTCAACTAGGAAATGCCCCTCAGAAAAAAAAAGTAGAAATCAAAATGAAAGGCAAAATAATACACATTTTAATTGTACTAAACAAAGCAATGTCCAAAGTGGATCCTACATTTTGGTGATAAGTACAATCACAATGTGATTCACGTATTTGGACAGCTTTCATTCTGGTAAAATCTTTAGCATTATCTGACTGTGTTAGGATTTTAAAAAATTTCTGTTTCTGATGACATCCTTGACTAAAACACATGTGTGCATACAGTAGCTATATACACACACTCTGTCTTTAAAGACCTAACTGAGTTCACTAACACTCATATTGCTCCTATCTGCTCAGAGCACCATCAGGTCAGTACTCTTTCATGTGTGCCTTTAATTAAAGAAGTGGCTGACCATTGAGATGTCCATCAGAGGCGTCAGAAGAGGGAGGCAAGAGAGAGCGCTGTCTTTCATCCTCTGGCTTCAAACGCTTTGCTGAAAATGGAGTTTTAGCCACTGCGGCGCTAACGTAGCAGACAGGCCTCGGCGCGTGACGACTCACATCCCGCGGCGTCAGCGGGGAGCCCGCTCAAAAAGCGCCGCACACCCACAATGAGACAAAGATTGGCACACACACTGAGCACGTGTGAACAAATCACACACTTTAAACTCTCATGCACACACATGAGAGAGGAGGAACTAAGTAGTCAGTGTGGAAGCTCCAAGAGCATAATGACTGCTTTAGAGATAGACAGACAGCAAAAGAACAGAACATCTTTCTGAAAACTGAACCCTTTTATCTAACAGCTCTTTATAGACCTTTAAAATGAAGTGACAAAGTGTGTGTACCCAAAAGGAAAGGGTGGGTCGAACTGTGGAGAGCTCCGAGTCATCTTTCCACGCCAATGGTCAAGCTTTCCGTTTTCCTAAAGTATGACAGTAGAATGCAGCCATGGGAGTCTGGGTGCATACCTGGAAACATATCCTGTGAACCCCTACATAAACTCTCATCTGTGCTAAGGTGACAAATTAAACTGTGGCGGAGCCAGAGAGTTGAAGATAAATGGCACAAACTCGATGTGGAGCAATTAAACCCGTCTCTATGCCCACATTATTCACTTCCTCCTCCTGGCTCGTCTCTTTAGGGGGTCCCAGCTTCACTTTGTTTGTTTTAATTATTTTTCCATATGCAAATGTGCCTTTCCTTCATAAGGGCTGCATGAGCTCCTTGTCTTGAGAAGTTTGAGGGAGGGAGGGAGGCAAGAAAGAAGAAGCAGTGGTTATCGATTCCCAGGGAACCATCTTTGGAGAAGTCATCAGCGAGGAGCAGCAAAGTAATCAATCGTTCATGTACATTATGCCACCTCCTCCTCCTTCCATGTACTAGCAGCATGAGAAGTGTTAATGCTACCTTACAACATCAATCACACACTGAGAGACAGGGAGGGAAGTGGCACGAAGCAGAAAAAGGAGGAAGGAGAGAAGAGGAGGCAGAGGAGGAGGAATGCAGATGAAACGAGGAAAGAGAAGAAATATGTCAAAGGAGTGGAAAACACTGGAAATGGGAGGTTGGGGGAAAAAAAGACAAACTGACTTCAAAGGAACATAACCTCCTCTTCTTCAGACCACCGCTGAAGAGGTGGAAAGTGTTAAGAGTTAAAAATATCATCAGGTTAAAACTGACACAAACTCAGTGATTGGCTGGTATCAACGTCTGCATAATTCGGTGGTCTTGTGGTTCAAAACATAACAACAAAACCAAAACTGAAAAATGACAAGAAAAAAATAACCTACGCAGAAAAAAAAAACCAGGATAACAAAAAGCAAAATAAAGCCATTTCTGGAAAACACAACAACAGAAAGTAAAACATTTTACAAAATGCTGCAAGAAAACAGAACAATTTGGTTGTCTGCAGGAAACATCACTGAACTTTTCAACTTTGTACAAATTTAGAAAGATGCCATGTTTTCTGCAATATGCTCAAATAAAATGGTCATATTAGTCACATGAGCATCATGATGGAAACCCACCTAAAAACTGTTTTCACTTTGGAGCAAAAAATATTCTCAAATCTGTTGTTTAACAGGATAAAAAGTCATCTTCAGGAAGTAGAAGTGGCTGGATGGAGCAGCTAATTGCTGTGTTTGTATACATGGGCCATAGTGAGATGTTTAAGTCAGACCAGTGTTCACTGTTCACTTTATTAGGTTACCTGATCAGTTTCTATTAATGCAAATAAATGATCAGCCAATCACATGATGATGACTTTTTGAAGTCTGAGCATCAGAATGGGGAAGAAAGGGGGTTTCGGGGACATTCACATCAGACCTTTTGATTTGAATCCCAGTTTGTTTGCTTAAATTCTGATAGAGATATGATCAACCCAGGACTGTTACGATCTGATGCAGTGCCATGTTTCACACTGATAGTGTGGAAATAGAAACTGTCCTGCATTAAACAATAAATGGGGTTTTGTTCTCCGCCGTGTCTCATCATCTTCTTCAGTAATTCTTGATACACTCCTCTGGTGTGGAGGGAAATATGTTATTTAAAAGGTCTGGTTTGTTTAAATACATGGAGTGTGAAAGCAAACTCGGACGGAAGGATGTTGAAACCTCCAACTGAACCAAAACCCTAATTGTACCGTGTCTAGCAGGCAACCCTGGTGTGAATGAACCTTTCACTTCGTAACTTTTTGACCTTAATACTCTGATGTATACAAACCGGCCGTTTTGAACGCACACTGTAGTTGATTCAACAAAGAAACATTAGAAGACATTTTTGGAAGAAGAGAGTAAATAAAAGAGAGCTAGAGTCATAGCAAGAGATGAGACAAGAGTCAACATAAGACTGTTTAGCTCACAGTACAGGTAGGATGCAAGATGGATGCCGAATAAGCTGTCGAAAAAGACGGAAAAACTGGTAAAAGTTAAGTAGTGCATTTTTAGGTGGCTTTGAAAGGTTGAACTGTCACAGTCATTAAGGCCATTTCACTGGTTGCCATAGCTTCATGTGAGCACAACATGATCATTTTCTCATGTTCTAGTAGGCTTTATTTATGGATTGTTATGGAATTGGGAACATGTTGGGGGATGAGCACAGCTTCTTCTTTATTTTTTTTTACTGCTGTTGGGTTTCCTGTTGGTTTTCTTTCACATTATCAATTTCTTTTTTAAAGAGTATTTCTTGCATCCAATCCAAATTGTTTTCTTTATATTGATTTTTGCTTTCTTGCATTTCAAAGATGCACAACCTTTTGAATCTTTAAATGTTTGTCTTAAGTATTCTCTCCAAGATGAAGTATTATTTTCAGTCATGTTCGCTTGCTCTGTGCAGCATGATACAGCTTTGTTGCAACTAACCTTGGCAGGTATTTTATGAGTTGAGTTCCTACACACTCCACTGCCCATCTAATAAAATCCCACAAACTGTCATGTTTGGCCTCAATCAGCTCTGGCGGCCGGCTTGCAGATAGATAGACAGCAGCACACAGTCGGATCTGAATAGAAGACTCAAACTCAGAATTCGACATGTCTCTTTACTCGTTAGCCAATTCTCAGTTGGTGAACAACCTGTCTGAGAAGTAGGCTCGGAGAAATGTCTGCACACAGTGGCTAAATGCAGCAAGGGCAAGAGCCAACCATTAGACCATCTAAAACAAGCCTGCAGTGTCCTCATATTGTTTTCCTTAAGTGAGATAAAAAGTGAAGTAGATGTTTGTCAGTTTGTTGGCAATATTGCACAAACACTTACTTTGGGGAATTTCATTAAACCTGTTTGAAAGTTGGACCATGCATCTTTTTAGCATAGACAAAACAGTCTGTTTTTGAGTTCTGATCAACTGCTTTGAGATAGGTATGTGTGCATTGGGATGGCTGTTCTTGAGTCTTAATGAGGGGTCCTGCATAAAGAAATGTAAATAAACACATTTTCACAGAGTGACAAGAAGATTTGAAGAGAGCGATGAGCAGGAGAAGAAGAGAGGAGTGATTTGGCTGTGCGCTCAAAGACAAGAGAACAAACCCCTCAAAGTCATTCAGCTAATCCATCTCGACAACACTGAAGTTTCATCATATCGACCCCTCCCTAAGCTGCACGCATACACACACATTTCACTCCTTTCCTGACAGGCCCTTTCCCCCTTTGTCCTCCTCCTCCACTACCAGAAGCTTCTCTAAAGGAGGGAAGGATGAAACGAGGAGATGGAGGAAGGTCAGCACGGACATATATGGGAGGAAACCAGCTGAGGTTCACTCCACCACCACCTGACTGTCGTATAACCTGTACCCTCCCACAACTAATGGCTTTACTAACTGACCACATACATCTTACGTTTTCCAGCTCCAACGCTTCAATAAGAGAAGAAAAGAGGGTAATGTTCTCCTCCATAAAAACCTAACCAAGCTATGCTGCAGTTTTTCTAATCAAATTAAAAGATGACAGTTCTTCAGGTGCTCAGCAAGATTCATGACCCAGAAGGAGGAGGTGAAGGCGATCTTGAGCGTAATTTAGCCTGAAGCCAGCAAGGTGTTTTTGCTGAGCCTTCCTTCTTTCTACCCACTCAACTGGTCTGGTTCACAACCAGCTTTCAACCTTGAATGGGTGTTCAGCCTTCAGCCATTCTGCATTTACAGCCCCTCTCATATACCTGGTTTAGTATGGCTAGAGATGAACGCTGATGTATGCTTACCAGTGGCAGAGATACACTTTTATTCACGCGGGGACCAGAGGGTGGGCAAGGGTAGCATGTAGTAAGAAAGAAAAGGATTGTGTCTCTCCCTCTCTAACACACACATACTCACATAAACTGCTGTAATAACTGTGGTCACATTAGAGAGACATAAGAAATTAAACATCTTTACATTAACAATATGGATTACCAAGTAGAAATATTTTCAACAAGTTCAAAAAGGTTCATAGAGAAGTAAGTTGGTTGTTTTGGGGCACAGTGTGTGGAGCTTGATGTGCTAGTTGTGGGATCAATGGCTTCTCCCCCTAGCAGTTCTGGTTTACTTTTGATTGTTGGTTGTAGATAGCATCCTGGTGTGGCTAGCTCCATGTTGGTAGCTGTCGGGGCTGTTGACACTTCCTCTTTACAAAAAGAAAAGAAAGGAAGAAAAAAAAGAAAATAAATAAATAAAAATAAAAAATCTCCTTTTCTTTTTCTTCTTATAGCTTCCAGTACAAAATAAGTATGGTTACAGAATATATTTCTCCATATTTTCATGCAGTCGCTGCTTTAAAATGAACCTTAATAGCCACCAATTAAAATTAAACTGGATCATGTAGGCTTAGACAATGCTAAGAAACTTAAATACTGAGGTATACTTTGTAGTGTACTGAGCATTCTTTGTAGTTTATTTTCAGCTTCAATGTGAAAATCTTGACAAACTGAATTGATGAAAATTTACTAATTGAAAACTTAATATGACATGGTTTTCCCACATTATCTTAAAACTAGGAGTGGGACTCAATTAAAAAAGAAAAATCTAATTAATTAGAGGATTTGTAATTAGTTAATCTTGAATATTGACATTTTAATCGCATTACAATTTTTCCCCTAAAAGCATTTTTTAAAAAATATTTAATTGTATTTTAGTGGGCAGCTGAATCAAATAAGACACAGACATTAATATTGTAAACTCTGGTGATGTCTGGAAAATGCATTTAATTGTATTTCTATTAAAAACACAAAAAGAAAGAAAATATTTTAACTAGTAGCTCCGACTGTTCTTTAATTAAGAGTCTACATGTTACTTTTAACTTTTAAAATATTTTATCATACACTCATCAGTCTCCACAAATCTCCAATATCACCTGAAAAATTCTCTAGATTTGTTGGTAGTTGCTTTTTTAAAAAAATAGAATCACTAGAAGGGTTTGAAAACTTGCTAAATATAGTGCCTAAGCTCTGATGTGTGTGTGTCGCTGTAATCTGTGTATTAGAAACTGTGCAACGACAAACGTTCCCCTTTGTTTGTAACTGCAATTAACTGCAATTAAACACTTTTTTTGTGATTAATTAATTGGTATTACCATGTTAAAGTCCTACTACTACTTAAAACCTATATAGTAGTACCATATAACTAGATAAGCACATCTATGTTGCTTCATGCTAATAAGTTCATAGCGCTGGTAATTGTAAATACATGTGTCAAATCTCTTCTACAAATTTTAAATCAGATGTCAATATTTTTTACAAAAACACTAAATATAAAAAAATACTTTAAATTTTACTTCTACCTGGTCTAGTGATATTGGTGGTGCATGCATGTCTGGAAAGACATTTCTGTTCTTTTTCTCAAGTGACCTGTCAATAACCTGACGAGGCACATGGGGTGTCCAATCAGACATTAGCTCCCCAGATTAGCCAAGGAGCTTGCTGCTCTACAAAAGCTTGCAAGTCAAAGATTTTTCTGACTGATCTTAAATTCATTAAAAAATTATACAAGTTACCACTTAATGAGGAACTTTACACATTAATGCCTGTTGATCAATATCACCATAGCAACTAAAAACCAGCAGGTCGCTTCAATGTTCAGCCAAACACTTTCTGTGACACTCTCTCTCCCCTCCCTGCAGCATCGTGTCTCCCGGGCTTTCAGATGGTAAAGCACGGCCAGAAAAGTCAATTTTTCCTGTCCGACAGCGGATTGGCTGCCTGCGGAGAGAGGAACTGTGGGAAGGCACGGTGCTGAGGCTCTGATGTTGTGTGGTCGTTGGCACCGTTTAGATGCTCTGCCCCCAGGACCAGTGGCATTACTAAAGATTACCACGCCACGTTTGGCAGCAGTGTGTATTTTATTGTGTGTTTTTCCAACGTTGTGCATGTGTGTGTGTGCACTGTGTTTGTGCATTGAAGCATGTGCAAACAGTCCTATGCTTAGATGTGCATGTGAATGGACCTGTGTGTGTGTGTGTGTGTGTGTGTGTGAATTTTCTGGGCTGCATGTGTGTCCCCTCTGGACAGCTGGTGTGCCAAAGCCTGTTGAGCTGTTTGTCACACTTCTCTCACTCAGGAGAGCTCAAACGGCATGTAGAGGCCTTTCACAGCTGACATGCTTGAGACTGTACTGACATATACACACTCGCACACATACACACACTTTCTTGCTTATTTTAGGCAGCACACAGAAAAATTATCAGAGCATTTCACATCTGAGTATAGTTCTACATTTCTGACAATAAAAAATTCAAAGTTTATTCTCTTGATAATAATGAATCCTCATTCCTTTATTTATTTATTTTTAGTGCCAATCAGAGTTTAAAAAACAGCCTGGAAACACATGAACTGACCAGAACCTCTTATCACTGAGAGATTGTAGTGCCACAGGCAGTGAACATGCCACCATTGTGTAGTTATGAAACCAAAAAATATTGTTTTGTACCATCTCTTATTTTTTGGTAAATAGGTGCCGTGATTTACTGAAACAAGTGCAGACATTAAAACAAATACAGTATAGTAAGTACAAACTGAGCTTGCACCACTTTGATAAGTTTAAAAGTTAACCATCAGTAAATAAGGGCTGAGTTCACCCGAATGCCAGACCAAAATAACAGTAGCTTAAGAAAGTAAATAAGGAATGCCGCAAAAGTAAAAAAAAAAAAAAAAAATTCTGTATATGGTGTTACATGTGCATCTTTAGAGCTGCTGGAGAGCATGATGGATCATTGACTAGTAAACCCGGTAACAGAGCTCAGAATTCAGATTCTGCTGCAGCAACAACCGTAGAAGAAGCTGGCTGACTGAGTATTGTCTCCCACCCCTGGATTTTACAGAAATTAAGACATTAAAGGAAACATCTATCTGCAATCCACTATTTTGCTTCCCCAATTACTTAACCTGGTGTAAAGTCCTCCCACTTTGCTTCTGTTTAAACTGATGTGAAAATTTGTGGGGTTTCCAGAAAGCACCAAGTTCTGAGACCACAGAATGGTCCCAGAGCCAGAATGAACGATGTCTGTCTGGAAGCACTAAATGAGATCTGTTGTCACTGATTTTCAGTCCAGTTCTTATGTCATTTGGTGTACCTCAACCTTTTCCCCTTGTTTCCCCTCCAGAAGAACGACTTCTTGACAGCTATTTTTCCATGGAGACAATTTCTGATGAAGCAACGATGAATAAACTGAAGGTCCATATTAATTTCTCAGGCACTGTGATGGTTCTCTGTGACTTTTAGATCCTGCTCACCTGTTATAGATATTTTATTTCTTCTTCTTTTGTCCTTCACTATTCCACCATGCCAATATACTACAACATTTTAAACAATTTAGCAGGAAATTGAAGAAAACTTACCTGCAACCCTTTTTAAAGGCCATTTTTAGGCCTGATATGAGTATGTAGGTGTTTTGTAAGAGAGTTAATGTAAAAATCTTTCACAGCTTAATCTGATTTCATGGAAACTTTCATCATTGCTCGTGTGCTCTATCCATGGTCCTGAATCAATCTGAGAAATGCGAATGCCATGAAGCTGTAACAATCTTCGTGTTTACAGTCTTTAAGTTTGTACAACATATGTTATTTTGAGTAGTAACGCATTAAGGATCACTCTCACCTCCCCAAGGAGTTATAGTTTGAAATAGTCAGAATCCAACTCAAGAGCTAATTAACATTTTGCATTCAAAGATTAAATTAAGTCACAATTTCATGACCATCTCAAATTGCAAGTTAGTGGCTCAACTTCAATCAAGTATATGGTCAATAAAGTCTGTTTACAAAGACAAATTGGACATTTAAATGACTGAATTGAATATTTTTAATATATAAAACATTAGAACAATTTTTTTACAGCCAAAATATGTTAAAAATCTAAAAAAAGTCAACTTGCGTGTGCATATTTGTGCCCCTTTTGTGTCATTTTTTGTGTTAGTCAGCTGAGTGTCAGTGTTTTATTTCTGCAGTGAGATATGCTTTCTATGCTTGTGGCTGCTTACAAATCCCCTCAGGATAAGTGTGAGCTGCCTCCTGACATAGCGTAGCTTTACAAGTATGACATTTTTCCGAAATCCCGCAGCAATGACATGCTTCTCTCTTTCCAGATGCCAGAAAATATGACGAGTGCTCTGCCAAGCAATAGTTTTAAAGTGCCTGCTCAGTCAAACACTGATCAGTTCAGTAAGGGTTACAAGAGGATATGAAATGGAGACAAAAAGACTCAAATCCTTAAAAAAGTTTGTTTCTCTCCTGTGTTTGTTCATATGTGCATTCCAAAGCATGTAAAATGTTTTATATAAAATACATTTGTACATAGGTGTTGCTAGATAAATGCTGTGTGTTTAGAGGCGTGCACATGTGATATGCCCTTCATATGTGTGAATAAGTTCCTGCAGAGACAATTCTCAAATTATGAATTTGGAGCTGTTAATCCTTTTATACTCCCACCCCCACCTCTTAAAGTAAAAGAGATCTATGGCTGCACACCTCATCTCAATCTTTACATACACCTGTTTTTGTTTTAATAAAAGTAGACCACAATAGACAGGCTTCATTTTGTCTTTGCGATGCCAGGGTAGCAGGATTTCCGGGTACTGAGGTTTATTAATAAAATTTTTACTATTCTAACTTAAACCTTCTTCTGACTGGAGTAATTTATGCGTACAAAATGACACTAGCATTTTGTCTTATTTGAGATATAATGACTTAATCTCAGCTAATGTTCATCTTAAAATTGTAAACTAATGCCAAGAAAATGGTTTTTGTTCAGTATTTGTCTTGTTTGACTTGTCAGGATCATTGAGTAAACAAAACACCAGAGCTCTAAAAGAAGGGGAGCTTGAACCTTCAGCTTTATGACTCATAGTTACACTAAGATGACGCGGAACTTTTCTGGTTGAATCATCAGTAAAACAGATGACTGCACAGTCAGAATGAAACTGGTTTGTTTTATGTGAATGATTCTTTTCAAACAGTCTTAAAATGACTAAGGTTTTTTGGTTAAAAGCTTCCCCTCAGACAAGAATTCTGCATTATTAGAACTGACTATTGATAGTGTATACTTTTAGACTTTTTTTAGTGCTTTTTGTTTGTATTTGAAACTTAAAATTATAAAATGTGAAGTGGCAACGTATCTGTAGGCTGCTGCTTTCTGTCAGGAAAAATCCAGCTGACCTGATGGGAATCCAGACCCATAGATTGTGAAATATGTAACCAAATATATTTTTGTATCCCTAAGAATGTATTTCTAAGATATAAGTTGAGCCACGTATCCTAATTCTAACCTTAAACATTTACTGTTATTCATTAAGCTATGTGTGACATGGTACATGTAGAAAAAAAAAATGTATAGACTGTGGAAACTTTGTGAAGGAAGGGTCTGGAACTTGCCATTCATTGCATGAAAATCTACTACATGTATGGTACATGTAGCAGGATGTAAAAACTGTATGAAGCACAACACGAAGCGTAAAGGTTCAGGTTGAATTGATTTCTAAGGCAAATTTTAAACAGCAAAACTGTTTTCAATCAAATCAAATTCACAGCTGAAACAAGAGGTCTATAATATATATATATATATATATATACATATGAAGAGAATACAAGTTATATATCAGCCTGAGTAGTGGAGACATGAACTGTTCCACAGATTTAGAGGCGATCTTAAAAAAATAAAAATAAAAAAAAAATTACTTGATAAATACATAAAACTACAAAATCATGATGAAACGTTAATCATGTCCTAATAAAGAGGGAAAAACAAAGGATTTAATAATATAACTGTAGAAAATAGCTGAACAGTGTAGGGAGTAAGTGTGATGATGGAAGCGAGAAGGAGGAAAAAATGGACAGAAGTGAAAGTGAGACGATGTCCTCTCAGCCTTCAGACTCATGGGCTCCCAAGCAATAAATTTCTCGCCATTTCATGGCCATCAGCCGGGGCCAGTAAAACGCCACTGCCGCCGAGAAGACAGACCCCCGGGGGGCCGAGGTGAGCCTGAAGGACGAGCTGTCCCTCACACACACTTGCTCTTTTTCTCACTAACAATTTCTCCCCTTTCGCTCTTTCTGTCATTCTCACACACACACTTTCACTTCCCCTCTGTATCACACACGTGTCCTTCCTCCCCCGTTTTCACACCCAATTTCTCTCTTCAGTGTTTCTTCTTTTGCTCTTTTTCTCTTACACTCACATGCCATTACTCCCAATGAGGAAGACCCCCCGGTGTCCCTGAGTCCTGAAGCGCCTACAAATCCCAGGGAGCCTTGCTTTGGGACTACAAGGGTCGCGGCCTAGAGGCCCCACAATCCCATCCTTCATTTCCTCTAATTTCAGAAAGGACGAGCAGGAAATTCCTTGGGAAAAAGGTAAAAAAAGAAAAAAAAATCATCACGAGATCACAGAAATCAAGGACAAGTCAGTTAGAATAAGGAGTGTGTGTGTGTGTCCACTTCAGTGAGGAAAAATAGGGAGTGTAAGAGATAAAACGTATTAAGGGTGTTTTGGAAGATGAGTGTATGACCCATAAAGATATAAAGAGGCCGCCAGTCGGAGATTTCCGCAGGCCTTATCCATTAAACTGAGTCCCATGGCTCAGAAATGACAGATAATACACACACTGACTGGTTACGACAATTCCTGCGCTGGCCTCACAGACCAGGCGGTCAGCACACATGTAGTGGCAAAACACTGGAGAGTTGGGAGAGAGATGTAGAAAAGTGGGACAGGGAGAAACAAAGAACATGGCATGCATATCTGGAAGCATTAGTTTTAGAATAATTCCCTTCATATTAATTTTAATTCACCTAAAAAGAAACCCAAGAAAAACTGATGGTACAATAAGTAGCAAAGTTTCCCTCATGCATTTAACAGCTAACCAACTGTTTCTGATGTGGTTATTTATTGAAATGCCGAAATCTGGGAATGATAAAAACATCTGGTCTATCAAGTAAATGATGCACAAAGATCTTTTAAAAGTACTTTAACCAGGTAGAAAGCACTTTCCTACAGTAAAAACAAAGGATAATAGAAACAAGGGTGCATTTTTTTTTACCACACATAGTCTGGATGTATGAGCACACAGTTTGGATCCCATACGGGAATCACAATGTCACAGAAGGTGTTAAATTAGTTCAAACAGTTAATAATGACAACTGTCTGAGACTGATGGGTAGAAAAAGCTCCTCCTATAGGAGGCTGTAAGAAAAAAAAAAAACTATAAAAATTACTCAGCTGTATTTCAGCAAACTGTAAGCTGAACATGTGCAAAAAGTTAAATGTAATTCCAGGATTTTCCAATTTCCACTTTATTAGGTACACCTTGTTAGTACCAGGAGGATGAGATTCTCCCGTTCCACCACATCCCAAAGCTGCTCTATTGGATTGAGATCCTGTGACTGTGGAGACCACTGAAGGACAGTGAGCTCATTGTCATGTTTACCCCAAATTCTGACTCTACTATCTGAATTTGGAGCTGAAATGGAGACTCATCAGACCAGCAACATTTTTCAATCTTCTATTGTCCAGTGAGTCTGTGTGGATTTTAACCTCAGTTTCCTGTTCTTAACTGACAGAAGGCACCCAGTGTGGTCTTCTGCTGCTGTAGCCCATCTGCTTCAAGGCTGGTGCATTTAGAAATGGTATTCTGCATACCTTGGTTAGAACCAGTTGTTATTTGCATTAATGATGCTGTTTGCTCATTCTCCTCCAACTTCTGAAATCAACAAGACATTGTGCTTCACACAACTGCTATTTTCTCTTTTTCAGATCATTCTTTGTAAACTTTAGAGATGTTTACAAAGAATGTGTGTAAAAATCCCAGTACATCAACAACCATGCTACATTCAGAGTCACTTAAATTCCTTTAAATTTGATTCTTCACTCTCATGCTCAGTTTAAACCGCAGCAAGTGCCTATGCATTGGCTGATTAGCTATATGTGTTACCAAGCTATTGAATCTGTGTACCTAATTAACAGGCTGGTGAGTATAAATCCCTTTTACTTCATAAAATAGCAGAGGTAAACTGAAGTGGTCTAAGGATTGCATTATAGTACTCCTTATGTTATGCAATAAAGAAAAACGTTTTTATTCTATTGATACTGACTCACTATTAATTTTTCGTGTCAGTCCACTATTGTTTTGCCTTATACACACTCTTGAATGCTGTTTAGTGCCTTTAATCATGTCACGTGTTCTCATCTTTTTCTTGTTTAGATGTGAACTGCTGCTCCGCAGACATGTCGGCTGATGATGCAGCACACCGTTAAACTGTCGACACAAAACTTACCAATAAGAGCATGGAAAGATCTTTTAACAATAGAGCATTAACAGAAACTGGAAAAACACAGCTCTGGAAAGGAGGGTGATGCAAATATACATGGTTGAACAAATTCAATTGTCTCATGCAAAATTAATCACTTCTTATTAAGTGTATACATCCGGGTCCTCCAGTCACAGACCATGCGGATGTATTTAATTACTTCATTGATCCCTTTTAACTCATTCTACAGTTACAATTGAGAAGCACTTTAGTTGTCCCTTATATGAATATATCTGAATGAAATATGTTTTCAGTTTCAGTTTATGTAACTCTGGTCAAGGTTATGTACATACAACGCAAAGATGTTTTATAATTCTGCCTAAATATTTGCAAAACTGCCATTTTTTAAAATCACTTTCCCCCACACATACGGTTTAAATCTCAACATATTTAGTCAATGTTCAACTTCTTCATACATCCTGCAGTGTCATAACATTTATGCTTGGATTCCTGGATATGTATGCCCTCATGCCAACTTTTTTGATCATATCAGTTTGTCTACTTGGGCAAGAATAGTAGTCCATATGAATGGCCAAATCAAACTAACTCAACTTAAATGTAAAGACCCATTTATGCTCCCCCCGTTTGTACGTAAAAATGGACATCCATTTTTAACGTCATACATCGTCCTATTCATTCATCATATGCATGTTTTTTGTTGCCATGGTTACTATGTCAATTCTTCCACTAGTGGGCAGTGCTGAGGTCCGACTTCACTCCTATGATCCAACATTAGTTTCAGAAAGTGATTGTTTCCAGCCACCCTTATGCTTGCATAGCATTTCTTCAACAACTCACACATTTTCGACAGTTGTTGTACTCGTCTTCTTCTTCTGCTTTTTTAAAATTCTGGTTCATCCTCTTCTTCTTTTCTTGTTTGTTTCTTTTGCTGGTAGCATGATGATTACTCTGCTCAAAAAGGCCCCCGTGATAATCAGCGGTATTCCTCCGTCTTATGCATCTAGCGACCGATAGCTTAGCTCTGTATAACAGACCAAATTTGTGCATAACCAAAGCAGGAAATGGACAAATCTCTCCATCGTCTGTGTATCCATCTTCTGTGTTGAGCATAAATGGGCCTTAATACTGCTGACCATCCATATAAATATATATATATATATATATATATATATATATACTTTTTTTTTTTTTTTTTTTTGACAAAACAGGGATTGTTTGTAGGAGACAAAACACAGGAATGAAACAAAGTCACTGGTTTGAAGTAACCTTTGTGCAAAGACATTTATTCCTGTTCATGCAGGATACCAAATGCCAAATAAATGGCCACAAACAGGTGTGATCAAGTGCCCCGCAGGAGGTGGACGTCCAACAAAGAGATGGAGGTGGGTCTGCCAGCAGGGCAGCAAAGGGCCAGGCTGTCTGAATCCCCTGACAGCCACTTGTCACTCTCCACTCAGACCATATGGGCCCTCTCCTCTGTCTTATCTCTACACAGTCACACACAGAAATACACACTAGTGCTGCACCAGTGGGAGCTAGTGGTGACGATGGTGACTACGGGGGTTGGAAGGGCAACAGATGCCAGTTTCTCTGTGTTTGTTTCCCTGTTCGTTTCACCTTCCCACCTCAAGCTCCATCCATCTTTGCTTCCTTTTCTCTGTACCTCCTTTAATGCATTCATCCAGTCACTCATATATCATCCCTTCTCCCTCTCTTAACCTTTCCCTTCTTTTTCCTTTATTCCCTCCATCCTCAGTCTATCATGTTTAAGCCAGCTGGCATCTCCTCACTGGATTCTTCTTCTCAGACTCACTCTGAGCCATATGTTTTCACAGACTTCCACTGCTGCACTAGACCAGTGATTTAGGTTTTACACAAATCACTCTTACTGGGAGCTAAACAATTCATCAGGGGCTAATAACCTTCCTGATGCAATATGTGGGACAGATGTCATTTAAAAAATAAACCTAAGCATACAGTAAGATACACTGAAGCAAATATCTGCATACTGATTCATTTCTACACCAAATTACAAGCAGGACTTTCCAAAAAAGATGACTTAACTAAAAAGAAATGAGTAAAATCTTTAAGCTAGATTTTTGGATTCAAACAAAACCACGGAAATGTCAGATTATAATGATAGAGTTTCATGTTCATTCCCATCAAAGCAGGGGTGTTCAAAGTCAGTCCTCGAGGGTCGCTGTCGCAGTTGGATTCAGCACATCAGATTGATGAGTCATCATGCTTGGGTATAACTTCACAACAATGAGTTGAGGAGCTGTTTAATTTGAATCAGGTGTGTTGGAGCAGGAAAACATCTAAAACCTGCAGCATTGTTGCCCCTGTGGACTAGATCTGCACAGCCCTGCAATAAAGGCTCAAAAACTGAAATTAACTCACCTCCTGGGCTATGAAGTCTTTGCATGTCTATCTTTTTCTAACATGACTTCATTTTATATTTTTACTGATCCAAACTTTGTTTGGCAAAACACAGCAACCAGACTATCATCATTTTTTTCATTTTTATTTATTTATTTATTTTTAGCTTCCACAATATTCTACACAAATCTGTGAAGTTAAAGTTGATTTTTGAGATCTCTCCACATTTTCTTAGTTAGGCATACCCAAAATTTGCACACTTGCATTTGACCCACTTGTGTGCAAAGACAGACAAAATTGTATCAGCATTTGACAGTGAACATGGTCTCTATGACAAGAACTTTTTCTGCTTTCTTACAACAGTCAGATTCATCTTCATACTGTTTTCATCCCGTTGATTTCTTAACCGGCAATGCGGACCAAGCTCTGACCAAGCTGTTACGCCAAACAAGCAGCTCTAGGAAAAAAAAACCGATGACACCGTCAACCCTCTCTCTAGCCGGCTCATTTTCCGATTCACTCTCACTACCCCATCCATATACTTTTGATCTAATCACATATCTGTCTTAACCTCACACACACTCAGTATTAGAGTCTCCCAAACCCATAGAACCTTTTAACATGTAACATTAGCAGGAATGTCACTGTAGGATTACTAGTATATCATTAATGGAATTTCCTGTGTCTGTGTGTGGTCGTGTTGGGCTGGAAACAAGAATTATGAATTCTGGTTCCACGGCATTGGGTGGTGTTTAGACAGAAATACTCGCCGATACTGATTCCCCTTACTTTTGGTAGGATCAACGAGTATTTCCGATGCTAGTATTGGTATTGGTATTGGCCCATCCCCAGGACCAGTACTTTGTGCTTTGTTCTTGTTTGCGTCATTATAAAACAGCATTGCATGAGTTCCCATTGCTATGCAGATAGTAATCAGTTATAGTTAGTCATTAGGTCTGATGAAACTAATCAGTTTGTCTGATTAAAAAGACGTGTTAAAGTCATAAAGGCCTGGATGACTCCGAATTTCCCCCATAAATCCAAACAAGATCAAAGTTATCATCTTGATACTTGAGTGCCTCAGGAAGACACTGTCTAGCAATGTAGTTAGTTGGTTTTAGTACATTTTAATGAGCTTTGGCTTTACATTAATGCACATAATGAACTGGACTAACTGGAACTTAGTGAACTGGAGATATATCACTAAATTCTTGGCAGCTGTAACTCAGGAGGAAGAGCAATGGACTTGGCTCCCGACACTGCGTATCAAAGTTTCCTTGAGAAAGACATTTGATGTCAGTGTTTCCATCAATGCATCCACTGGTTTTATGTTTTAGTGGGGTGGAAGTTAAAATGTGAATCAAATTTCTTCACAGCCATTGAATATTAATCAAATCTTTATAAAAAATATGTTCTACAAAGTCGACTTTTAAAAAATACAACCACTAAAAAAATTAGGATGTCTTAATTTGTAGGGAAAGGAACAAAGGATAAAAATACTGTACAAAAAAAAACATTTTTTTTACAATACAGTTTGGACATATGGACCTATTATGTATCATTAGGGCTGCATGGTGGTGTTGTGGTTAGCGCTGTTGCCTCACAGCAAGAAGGTTCCTGTTTCAAACCTTTTTACGTGGAATTTGCATGTTCTCCTTATGCATGGGTGGATTCTTGCTGGGTACACTGGCTTCTTTCCACACACCAAAAACAAGCATGTTGAGGTAATTGGTGAATGATAATCTAAATGGTTGTTTGTCTCTCTGTATGGGCCCTGTGATGGACTGGTGACCTGTCCAGTGTACATCCTGCGCTTCACCTGACTGCAGATGGGATAGGCTGCAAAGCTCCTGCAAGTGAACTGGAATAAGCAGGTATAAAAATGGATGGGTGGAGCTATTACATGTTCTCTTAAGACTGGGCTTTGTCATTTTATGCATTACTGTAAGTGTAGTAAACTGGAGTGCTAATATATACATTTGTGTGTTTTGCAACAACAGAAACTAGCTACCAGATGACATTCCCAATGTTTTCTCATCAGATGACAACTACTTGGTTAAGTTTAGGCAAATACTTTAGTTGAATTTAAATACATTTCTTTTACGGGTTAATTCACCACAGTGAATGATAATATGCTGATAAACTTTTCACTTAGTTTGCTATATGCCAAAGGCTACTTTCTTGTGACACAAATGCTTATGTTTTTGGATGCTGTTGGGAGTCGGCATTCATACTTTGTGTTACAACTGCTTCAATGTCTCTTGCAAAACTTGTATGAACCGCAGAGATTCATTGTCTATGCTCCAAAGGAATTTTACAAAAATGTACATTTGGATCTCTTTGATCTTCTTTTGGTTTACTTAAAGGTGTCTTGGTCAAAGCACAAATAATTAGCATTTTCCTTTGTTTTTATTCCATTAATCTTCGTCTTCTTCCATTTCTCTGTCTTCCCTGTGTTCTTCCCCTTTATATTCACTCCTCTTTAAGTACTCACACACCTCCAACCTACACTTCCTCTCCATCTTCTCTTCAGCGAAGACGGTCCATCACCATTCAAAACACATAACCAGTCTCACCCTCAAGTGACAGCATCACACATACACACAAACCCATGATACATCCATGCACGTACACACACTACTCTCCATCCGTCACATTTACATTTCAAACTGCCTGCGCTTCCACCAACACATCCATTATTTACCAGCCTCTGGCCAAAGAGGAGAGCACCGTATCCACACTCCCTAGGTATTGTAAGTAAGTGTGTGGTTTTATGTGAGTGTAAGAGAGTTTGGAACAAGTACTTGAGTCTGCTGCTTCCCTCAGCAGCCTGCAATTATATTTTATAAACTTTATAACTAAGCTTTTTCATCCTTTTCTCATTTTGCTCCTGTTTCTGCCTTCTCAATCCTCATCCTTCATTTTAATTTCTTTTTAACTTTTAAAAGTACATTATGGGCTTTTTGGTATCAAAAGTGGTGTCAGAAATACTAAACATCACCGAACCCAACAAAAATGAAAACTCTGGATCAATTTTTTGTTTTGTAAGTAGAAGAAGTTAAAAGTTTTGTGCTTAGTTTTTCAAGTAACTGAAAAAGTGAATTTGTGTGTGCGGATACAAAAACATGAAACTGCATAAACTTTTAGCCACTTTTTTTGTTTAATATTTGGTTTTGCAGGCGTTTTGTGGGTGTGCAATTTTTATTTGTTAGCATACATTTAATTAGCCTTTTCAGCTACCTTTTTCACCATGATAAGAGGAAAAAACAGTCTCATTTTATTAGATTAGTTGCATATATGTTCACATGTGCAATTTTAGTGTGTGTGTCTTCATGTATCTAATGCACTTATGTGTGATTCATTCTTCGCACCCTGACCGCCGTCTTTGAATGTGCTGCCGAAAGCCTGCACGTTTGCTCAAAGCCTGCGCGGTTCACACTCCTCGCCACGTCAAAACTGACAAGGCAGGGAGACAGAAGAAGCGACACATTCTGTCCATCTTGCACATCCCTCCTTGCTGTTTTTCTAGCCTCCTTGCACCTCCTCCGCATCAGGTGAGAGCTCTGAGCAAAATGTTGACTCTCATGTATAAACTGTTCATCAGATACAACTGATTTACCTGCCATGTTTGTTTTATTTGTTTATCTATATTGTCTTTATGCTTTCATTCAAGTTGGATTTATAGTTTTAATATGTTAAACTTTCCATTAAATGGCATGCTAAATTCAATCAACTTTATAGAGCAAAAATGGCCAGAAATGCCTGAAACTTTAAAATTGACTAGCAGGAAGAAGACTGATTAAATACACTTTTGCTGTTTGACTTGTCTGGCCAGTTTTTCTATAATACTGTACAAAAATCTGGAACCAGTACTTCATTTCTTTATGTTTTGATTACAATGAGTCAAACAATCAATTCTCATTTCTATGGCATCATATACTGACTTTTTGTCACAGCTGCTGTTGCTTGACACATCAAAGTTGGCATTTTGATAAAGGAACCCTGTCAATATGTGAGACCATCACCAAAACCTCCTATGCCATGAGGGAGTAGCTGTAGTTTGGAAGCTCAACAAAGTTTGGAGAACAGATGTATGGTGCCAGATACAGGACTGGTCTCACAAGCCCTGTTTGAGACCAGTATCTGTGAAGCACCCTGGAGCAGAGAGAATGCTTTTTTTAACCAATTTAATTTTCTTTTTTAATTTCTTTACTGTTGTTTTACAGCCTAATGGCATTAACATTTATTTGGACTGAAACACAGTGACATTTATTATGTACATTACTGGAGCTGTTGTTGACCAGCAGCGTCCCGAGGCTGAGAAACCACACTTCGTAACTTTTGCTTCTGTGACGTTACGTGATGTAAGAGCTGAGTTTCGCTTTACATCACACGTAGCATCACGTGCTAGGAGCAGATACCAATGCACTGGTCATTTTGGCCAAGGGTGAGATCAAGAGATAAGACAGATGTCAACATCAGACTGACTTTTACTGGCTGGAGAGAGCTCTGAGTACAGGTAGGCTGCAAGATAGATGCCAAATTAACTGTTGGTAGGGGGCGTATCTGGTTAAGCTTAAAAAACAAACAAACAAACAAACAAACAAACAAACAAACAAAACAGCAGCCTATCACAATGTGTGTGTTTAAGTGAGACATTAAGAATATTAAAAGTCTAATAGTTTCACATGGGACTTTGAACCCAGACCCAGACTAAAGTCCACCATCATGTCTCCAGCTGTCATGCTTGCACCCTCCTCACGGGTGCGCTCCTCTTCACCTGAGTTCTGATCACTGGCCACAACACAATCCCTCAGCTTCAGCGTCTTGGACACACCTGCCGTGAATCACAATCATCATCAGTGTACACCTGGTCTTCTCCCTACAAAAGCCCCAGTCCTGGACTACTGCTGTGTGTGTTATTCTGCTTTATGGTTGCGTTCTACGCATCTTCTGTTAACTTTGAAGCTTTATTAAAGCTTGACTTCAGTGTTACCTGCGTTTGTGTCCGGCTCTTCCTGGGATCCGCCTGACACCAGCCTCCAAATGGGGACTCAAATGCAGACTTTTCCTACTCTTTTTGCAAACTTTTTTGAATACGTTTTTGTATTCGCGCAACTTCTTTAAATGTCCAACACTGACACATTCTTCTGCAGTTAACGGGTGGTTCTTTGACACTGCCTGCTATGATTTGAATTAGCTGATTAGCTTGCAAACTCAGAGATCAACAACTAATTACATCTTTGATTGCAAACTGCTTTGGTTTTTGTCTGAATAAAGAACAAATTTTATTACACTTTCACTATGTTTTTCATAACTCGGAGGTTTCAAGTTTCAAATAGTTTATTTTGTCACTACACTATGAGAAACCAAAATATATAGCACTACACAGCTAAATATAATTCCTATTAAACGTTTGTTTGAGCACTATGTGCTACAAACAGCAGACTGCAACATCTTCAACTTGTTAATTTCTGACAAATACCATGTACATAATGGAAAACTAATGAGGTAATATCACCCAAAATATGCATTTAGTGATCTTAGTAGAGCTCAGTATGAACCTTTGATGATTCCTCTGATTTATTTGATTTTCATCAAAACAAATCATCTACCAATGTTGATTTCAAAGACTAAGACTACAGCACTTCACCCTTAATTGATACAAATCCAAAAGCTATCATAATAGACGAGAGACCTCTACCTTCATCATTGACAAACACCAAAGGATTGTGGCTTCGCTGGCCAACTGTCTTGGCAACAACTCATCAGGCTGTCTGATGCCAAAGTGATGAAACGGTGTGATGTTCAATCCAGCAGGCCCCCCAATGATCGCTGCACCAGTAAACCACAGCAACACACCTTGGCCAGCTTTCCTGGCTGCCATCCTGAGCTTCGAAAACCAAAACAGCATGCTCGACTTGGCTCCTCACCACTTCCTATGCCTCTTCTTTCATCAAAACTTCCTTTGTACCTCCTCACCAAGCCAGATGAGCAAGCACCAAAAATAGTGGATATTTATATCTAACGCATCCCAAAGAAGTCACAACATTAATGATGAAGCGTTAGACATATCACGTTGTCTAAATACCGCCTCAATCCTTGGTGTGGACAGCAGTCTGTTCCTTCACACCTCTGCAGCTAATATGAAGTGTGATCATTTTTGATGCAAAACACCAATGAGTTTGTCCCAGTGGTGAACTTACCTGTTAACTGATAAGTACAAATATACCCTAATGTACCGAGCTAGGCTGTGTTACATCGTTTGAATAGAATTAGAAAAATGAGTCTCTTGTACAGCAACATCAAAATAAAACCTTCTTTTGGGGGAATTTTAAATCAAACTTATGGAAGTATTGAGCCAACCCCCAGTTCTTTATATTTTTGCTTCCAGTGAGCCAGACTTTCTTTTGATCTTTAAAGTCATCTAAAATAATACTTTTCCAGGCTTTCTGAAGGTATTTCAAAGTTGTTCTTTGGACATTGGCTGCTTTTTTACTTATTTTACTTTATTCCAGTCCAGTCCTTATAAATGGACATTATCAGAGGAATGCATTGTGTTTGTTAAGTGATTTAACAATGAACTACACCGATTCAGCATAAAAAGACACCTAACGTAAGGGATTAACCAGTGTTGTGTCAACACAAAGCAGACAACTTATTATAGAGCCTTTTTTAAAATGGATCTTTAGGTACTTTGTTATAAAGAGGCTGTTGCTAAGACGTCATATGCAAAGATAACAGTTTTACAGGCATTGAATAGTATGTTTTGTGGAGCAATTAGCTGATGACTTGGCAGATCTCATCAAGCTGTGCAGTGTTGTTCTTAAAATATTTAAGGAAACTGGACAAGTTAAGGACAAAAGTAGAATTGTCAAGACTAAAGACACTACATGAATGGGATGTGAAAGTGACATCTTAAATAAAGAGGGATAAATCCAGCAAAGAACAAACGCAGAGCCTGAGAGATTAATCTGGAGCTTTGGTTGACCCATCTGCTGTTGGTCAAGTAGTCATTCTTAACCCATAAGAGCCCGAAGTGACATATTTGTTACATACAGTTTCTGAGACATTTTGCTTCAATTTATAGTTTAAACCATGGCTACTCAATTTGGTCCTACGAGGGCCGCAATCCAGCAGGTTTTCCATGTATTCCTGTACGACCACACCTGAGTCAAATTAATGAGTTATTGTGTAGAACCTGATTGGCTGTTAGAGCCACCTAATTTGACTCAGGTGTGTTGGTGCAGGGATACATGGAAAACCTGCTGGATTGCGGCCCTCGTAGGACCGAATTGAGTAGCCCTGGTTTAAACTTTGCTCAAAATCCTGTTTTTTTTTTTTTTTTTTTTTTTTAGATTTTGTTAAAGGGCCAAATGAAGACCTCATATAAAAAAATAGACTTTTCTTACCACTATTTCATGGGTCGGGCCTTAGAGGGTTAAGGATGAGAAACAGGAAGGACGGCCTGAAGTGACATATTTGCAACATACAGTTTCTGAGACATTTTGCTTCAATTTATAGCATAAACTTTGCTCAAAATCCTGTTGAACACAATCTGATACTTGTCTTCTGTCCCCTAATAGATACCCAGAAGCAGAAAACCATATTATATTTTTAAACTATCACATGGTAATAAATGGAAGATACCACCATTGTTAAAGGGCCAAATGAAGACCACATATTAAAAAAAAAAGACTTTTCTTGCCATTATTTCATGGGTTGGGCCTTAGAGGTTAAGGATGACAAACATGAAGGAAGGCTGAGGTTTACTAAATGACACAAAAACTTGACTGAAAATCAGCGGCAACAGAATTCATGGAGTGGTGAATCGTCTCCAGTAACCCAGACCTCAAATGTGGGGTCATCTAGACCAAGGGCAAAACAAAAGGCAGCTAACATCCAAAGAAGTGCTTTGGAAAGTTCTTTTCCTGAAGAATACTTAAAGAAATCACAAGAAAACATCAATCTTTTTAGACTTGTATAAACTCATACTGTACATTTCATTGTGCATTCACACCACGGTCCACTAGACTAGTTATGATTGGGGAATTCGTTCAGTTGGGGGTTGAAACATTCCTCTGGCCTGGGTTTCCTTTTATTCTGCAGAAACTCAAACAAACCGGACCTTTTAAATAACATATTCCCCTCCTAGCCACAGGCGTTGCTGCATCAAAAATTACTAAAGGAGATGATGGGGAAGAGGAAAACTGGCTCATCTATTGTTAAACGCAGCAGAACTTCTGTTTCTGCCACAGAGCAAAACATGGAGCTGTATCAAAATTCTTGGCTTCTTGAGTTGATCATATTTCTATCAGAACTTTTACCACATTTCCATCCAGGTCAAGCTGGCTGTCATCATAGATGCATGTGTATTATGATTGTGTTTACCCACAATGCTCTGAAGTAAACTCAAAATGCCATTTGCATCATATTCTGCTTCCTGTATTTAGTCCATTTAAAGTATATAGAGATCTATGTTTGTAGACGGATTAAGGTTTATGTTAACATGTGTGATTAAATGTCTGCGCTTCTTGTTTTTATGTCAGTAGAAATGACTTTTTGCATAGTTCTTTATAAAACTTCTAGTTTGTGATGTTTTGCTTCATGGAAACTTTTACACAGCTATTAAACAGAGATAAATTATGACACTGTCTACAGTGTGAAATCCAGCAACAGGCCAGTCATTTAAAACCTGACAAATTACTTTAAACCACACAAAACACACCTGTATGCTCCAACTGAGGCAGGTCACTAATTTCAACAGAAGGTACAAATTACCACCAAAGAGGAATAGTTTCCAGGCATGTAAAAAACACATGGGTTCGATTCAGGAGTACTTAGTCTTTAGCAGAGAGCCATGATCTCCTGCATCATGTGTGGGCCACACTCTTGTTGTCTCAGTTTGGGACGTCCTCTTGGCACGACTACAGTCAGATGTGCCACAGCACCTGTGTGTCCTGCCCACTGTGCTCCTGTGTTTGTATGTTTGTTATCCATGCACCTGGTCATATTTAAATGGACACAGCTGTTGTATGAAAACTTTAGGAAAAAACAGCTTGTGTGCACATGTTTTAGTTGTGGGAGTTTAAATGACATTTCACTGACGTCTGCAGGACTGAAGCCCTGAGGACGTGAGGTACCCAGGCTCTCCTCACTTAACTCTCATTTGCAACAAAACACACACTCAGTTGAGAACTGACTACCAGCAAACAATATACAACACCTGTTACTTGTTTGCACGCATGAAGATGTAGGGTTATATTCTCTAAGTTGGATCCATGTATACAGTAGCTTGTTGCTTGACACTGCCAATGCATATGATCTGGTTCAGCTTCCTCTGAGCTTTTAATACAAGAAAACATCTATTTTGTGAACACATTTCTTGTCATCAGATTAATTATAACACACATAAAATAATAGGATTCAGTATGAATAAAGGTTTTTAAAGATCTGGAAATGATACTGCAAGTGCATAATTGTCTACCTGCCTCCATGAGTCCATCCAAACCAGGTTGTGGTCTTTTCTGTTACCACAGCTCTTTTTGTCTGTGTGAGCAGATCAGAGATTTTAGAAACCATGGCAATGAACATGCATTAATTATACAGTAAAAAGGCAGAAACCCAGAGCAGAAACAGAAATCTTGGAGATATTCCATAACTTTCTTTGGAAAGAGGATGGGTTAAATGTTTCACTGCAGGCACAATGTTACATTAAGTATGATCACAAGTTTTGTTTTTTACAGTGTTTTTTCTGTGTAATTGTATATTATCCAGTCATGTTGTGTAATTTATTTATACTGAATGGATCCCGGACCCAGGTTTGAAATTTAAAATTAGTTTGGTATATATTTGATGGTCTGTTCAGGCTCAGGTTTGAAGTTTCAGACTTCTACTTTAAAGATGACAAGTAAGAAATACACTCACTGACCACTTTCTTAGGTGTTCTTGTTCAATTGCCTGTTAACACAACTAGTTAATCAGCCAGTCAATGCAGCAGCTCAATGCATTTAATCCTAAAGACATGGTCAAGTCATCTTGCTTAAGTTCAAACTGATCATCAGAATGGAGAAGAAAGGGAACATAAGTGACTTTGAACATGGCACAGTTGTTGGTCTGAGTATGTCAGAAACTGATGATCTACTGGGATTTTCACACATGTAGATATGTAGATAAACATATGTGTTTACAGAGACTGGTCTGAAAAGAGAAAATATCCAGTGAGCAGCAGTTGTTTAAACCAGAATGTCTTGTTGAAGTCAGAGGAGAATGGGCAGACTGGTTAGAGATGATAAAAAGGCAACAGAAAGTTAAATAACTAATATTGTAAAATGTTTCAACTGTTTAAGTAATGAGGAAACAGCCCAAAATTGCCCGCATTATACTTTAATTATACATAATTCTCAAATCTAATGGCAATTTAATACTTTTTCTTTTTTTTTTTTTTTTACACTGCTTTATGTATATATTTTACTGCCTCTACAGCCTCTTCTGGTGCAGGGGCGTCATTTTTGTCAATTGCGAACCATTACTTGAAATCGGTCACACTGAAGTCACAATTAACTCATGCAATAACCAAAGCAGTGACTATAATAGTGACTTTAAAGAAATGGGAGCTAAGATGGAACATTGCAGTATAAAAAAAAAAAAAAAGAGAATTTCTTCATTTTTATGTATGTAAACTTATTTAGTGGAGCTCCGAAAATACAGTTCAAGACATATAGAAGAAAAAAAAAATGGGATCTGTCATCTAGAAATTTTTGATTTTTTTGAATAGACAGCAAGAAAATGTTTGGCTCAAATAAGGACCATAACAAGGTCATAAGTGCCAAAAGTGGCCTACATTAAGCCAAAATGTGGCTGAAATGTGAATGCTTAAGTTTACTGAATGTGGCAGGATGGTCTGCATTATTTAGAGGCCAAAGCTAAAAAGAAAACCTTGTTACCATGCAGAGTTCAGTCCTGCATGCTGGTGATGCAAAAATAGTGGAAAAAGTTTGTTCTGTTTTGGGGAGCCGGTGGAAGTGTTTTGACTAATTCAGGCGAATATACACTGAGGAATGTACAATTTGAATACCAAGCACGTGAATCTCTATCAAGTGCAAAAAACATTTTACGTTCAAGATAAAACTGACGTTGCGTAATGAATGCAACAGTGTTCATGTGATGCATTTATGCTTCCCAATCTCATAGTCACTGCAGGTATGTTTTAACTGAACACCAGAGAAATGAAATTATGCCAGAAAGAAAGTTTTTCAACTTTCCTGCCACAAAAATGTCTCACCTTACCAGTCAAAATCGTCTAAATCTGTGCACTTCATGTGATTTTGACAAGTCTTGCTTCACTTGTAAATTGAGAAGTGTGAACTTAACACGAGTAAACTATAAGAATGCGACAGAGTAAACTTTTTGTCTGCAGGTGTGATTGCACCTTTCGCTTCATTCAAATTTAATCCCATTTCTGGGAAAAAAAAAAGAAAAAAAAAAAATCTGCAGCTTGTGATGAAAATCCCCTGCTTGCCTTCAATTCACAGAGCTTTTGTCACATTAGTCAACAAGGCCCTGTGACTACAGGCTGTTTACAAAGCGAAGCCTCTCTCCTCTCTGTCACGTAGAGCTACAACTGGAGGGGAGCCGCGCAATCAAAGCTCGCCGAACACACGTCATCCTTTGAGGGGGTCTTTGAAATCTGGCCCTCATCCGCACACGGGAGCGCATCATGCCGAATTAGACAGTTTGTGGAATAAATATTTGACGGCCGGCAATATCACAAGATGCAGAGAAACCTCGTAGCACGCAGCTGTTCAACCCCCCCACCCCACCATCACCACCACCGCTCCCAATCATCCTCTCCCCTCCTTTGCATCCTTTATCCTCCCCTCCTCACAGCCCTCCACCCTGCCTGCCTAGCTCCTGCAGTCAGAGAGCTGGTTTAAAGCTCAATTGTGCATTTTGCAGATAAAGTAGCAAAACTACTAGAGGCGGTGTTGTGAGCGCTCGTTGCCAGGGCAACGCTGGTAGGGAGACCAGGTTCTCCATTACTACTTAATTTAGATGCTCTAATTGCATTCCACACAATCTGCGGCCACAATGTTGTGCAGTTGAAGAGGAAGAAGAAGAAGTCGGGTGGGGTGTGGGAGCTGGCGGGGGGTTCAGTCCTTGGTAAACCCCTGCCTGGGAGCGCACACACCAAACAGGGAGGAAATGGCTTTGAAATTGTCTTTATTGCCATTTGCGTTGATAGAATGTGTAGTTTAAAGATGAGCCACAACGTTAAATTCAATTTTGCACAATTTTCTGGAGAGCTTTGTCTTTAATTTTATGAGAAAATCAGAGTTATTTGGAAGTTAAATATATTGTCTGTTGAGTGAAAGGGACAACAGTGTGTGTGTGTGTGTGAAAGGGAAAGAGATAGGATGTAGCGAGAGTGGAGTAAAATTGCTCAATTGTCGAAGCTTTGAGACTCTGAGCTCTTCTTTCCCTTCAAAAGGAATCCACACACACTCACAACACACACACAGGCCTGTGAGCTTCACTGTCCCTTTGATTCTCTACAGGCCGTGGCCCTGAGAGAAAGCTGGCCCACGTTGCTTTTCTTTGACCGGGGGTTTGAAATGATTGGTAACTGTTGAGCCAGTGTTTTCGGGTCTCTGACCTGCAGCACCGAAGTGCTACAGACACCAGATTCCACACAGCCCCAATTATCCTGCACTCTGCCCGCCCACTTCACTGACCTGGAGAACGCACCTCTACCACAAGCCAATAAAACAGTGTGTGTTCAAAGGAATGGTTTCATTCAAAAGAAAAATGCAAAAAAAAAAAAAAAAAAAAAAAAAAAAAAAAATGGGGGTTTAGAAGAGAATTTGACATTTTCAAGATAATTTGTCATCCTTTTTATTGAGTTTAAGGCTTAGAGATGTTTTCTAGACTGAAATATGCAATTGAACAAGTATAAGAATATCAGCAACAGAAAAAAACCTCAGTAGTTAAAAAAAACAACAGACAAAACACAATTAAATTATTTAAAAAGCAAAAGCAGAAACATCATTTAAATAAGAATTAAAACAAAACTATAAATAAATCAAAAAACACAGAAAACACTGTTTTTTTTTCTAAAACCAGAGAACAAACAAAACCCAAATCAGACCAATTTTTACAAAATGCAACAGACAAAAAGAAAAAAACAAATCCAACATTAGAACAGAAAACAAGCTAAAACATAAAAAAGTCTGCAGAAAATAAAAAATTCACAATTTTAAAAACATGTTATAGAAAAAAAAGGGATGAACATAAGATTTTATGCTGCACTTTTTTGCACTTTTTTGACAGCAGTCAACATTTAAAAGGAAAAAAAAACTAGTTTTGTTTCAAATATGATGAAGACCAAGAATCAGCAGATGATCAGCGTTTATGTGACTGAAATATTAGAAAGAAATTAATACTAAATTTTCTGAGTTGAAGGTGATTCCTAAACATGAACCTTTCATGTTGAGCAACTAAAACATGAAACTACAGAGAGAAGGATGAAGTGTTGCTACGTGTAAGCAACTAATTCAATAATATATTATGAAGAAATGGCACTAAGTTGAAGGGATGTGTTAAATTTAATAAGGAAGAATAAGCTAAAACACACTTTTAGTACAACTTTAGCACAAAAAGTAAGGTAATGTACTTTGGGTTTGGTCCATTAGTTTTTTGTTGCAACATTGCTTCTTGGTAATAATTAAACTGTTAGAAAGCCTTTTGCTGTAGAAAATTGAAAATGTGGGATGAGCAGCAGAGTTGAGTATGTGGGTCAAGCCCATGAAACACTAGTTAAAGCTTCTCTTCTAATGTAAAACAGCTTATTCTGCTATGGAGTCTTGTTTGGTGTTAGCTGTTAGAAAAAAAAAAAAGACATATTGGCAGTTTAACACTATTATTCCAATAAACCGGGACCTCAGTAGCACGTAGAATAAGCCATAGACAGTCACAACAGCCTGGCACCTCTTTCTCATACTGGTCACTGCTGTGGGATGACGTCCTTTAACTAGCATTTGTCACAAGTCAGCCATTGTGATTGTGCTGGTCACTGTGGCATGGACAGCACACCCAAACTGATCCCACTAGTGTTCAGTGGGGTTGAGATCAGGGCTGTATGGCAGGTCATTCCATCCTCTCTGCTACCAAGTTCTGGAGGTAGTCTTGGATAAATCCCCCTCTGTGGGGGAGAGTTCCATCCTTATTTATTTAAGCATTGTTATTCAATAACTGACCAGATTTTTCTTTGTGCTAAATTAGATAAAGAAAAGACATAAATCCTTTCAATCTCATGAAAGTAGACAAGTATGATGTTGGCTTGTATCCAAAGATGCTCAGCCATCTTAATTCTATTTTTTTTTTTTCTGCTGCATTTGTGAAGTTTTTGGTGATAAACTGTGTGAACACTGACAATTGTATTCTAATCTGTCATACATAGACCTAACTGGAGTAATTAAAGGTTCAGTGAAAGAGAATAAATAAAAAATAATAACTGATAGTGATGTGTTAATACACTTCAAATTTAATTGATATGATGCACAGCATCACACCTCTCATCTGTTATAAAATATTTGGTTCAATTTCTTTAAAAAAAAGATTACTGAACTAGATTTAATTTCCTAAAAGCACTTTTTTTTTTCAAAATCAATCAGTACATCTGTCAATAATCTTTGCGTCATCAAAGAACTGATCAGCAATGCAGTGAAGATCTAAATTAAACCATGCACTTCTATTAAAAAGGTTAAGTCTAGAGGTCTGCAGCTCCACAAAAAAACAGTTTTATGAACAATATTTGGAACAGAGGTCGCCATGTGTACACACACTAACCTCTGGTTTCCTGTGATGTTTGCATCATGTACTGTTCAGCTTTGATCAGTAACTCGTCTCCCAGATACTCTATTTACAAGATAGTTTCAGAAAAAACACGCACAGGCACGATTTTAGCTCACTGCACATATCAGGGACTTTATACTTATGAAGAAGCAGTTAAGCTTCAGGATCAACAGGAAATAAGATGAAAACAAGTTTTTATTAAAGTCAACATTGCTTAAAAGAAATGCACTTTTAATCCAAGCTGCCTGCTTTAACCTCGACATCCATCAGACTACTAGAAACAAGGCATGACAAATGAATGTCTTGTGTTTCTGAAGAATTTTTTTACCATAGCTATCATCTCTGTGTTGTCAGTTTCCGATTGTTTCACTCAATTTTTTTGTAGTGAAAACATTTGGTTTTGAGTTTATTTTATTTTGACTCCAGATGTGTGAGAAACTTGCTTTGTCTCCTTCCAGGGGCCACCATTTGAAATGTGTGTGTGTGATGGAATATCTGTTTGATAGGGACTTTCAGTGGATGTATGAAGGGGTTGGTTGGCGGTTTTGACCCCTACGACTCTGTCCGACCTGTCCTTTGTCTCTTCTCACCCTGGTCCCTTTACCCCCCTTGTGGCCCCTCACCCCCTTCAACAAAAGGATCTCTTGGAGTTGGAGGAGGTGGTGTTGGGGGCATCTCTTTTATGACTTCTTTGCCATTTTTCTACTCTCCCCTGCACCCCTCAACAACCCTGTTCGGTTTTCAGCCTCTGTCTCATCCTCAGGAGTTGGGGGCCACCATTTATATCGTTGCCTGGGAATTAAGGCCCCGTGGCCCCTTTTGTTGTGAGGTGGCTGGGGCAGCAGTGGCTGGGGCAAGGGGGCGAGGGCTGCCCTTTGTTCCTGCCAATGGAGTGGGCTTCAGTTCCCACAGACCTGGGGACCAATGGGGACCCTGGCCACCACAGCATGACAGCGATGAGGTAATGTTTACAGAGCAGTGGGCCCTCACACATGCACTGCTCATGAATATGCAGGGCCACCATCCACAATCAGGTGTTAACAGTATTTCAAACTGTGAACTAAGAAAAGCTTTTTATCTCTAACAACCTTTTATTTAAAAGAAAAATCTTTGACTTTCTGATGTGTTAATAAAGGTTTTACTAGAAAAACACCTGAGAACCTTAAACAAATCCTGTGTAAAACAACACATGGGAACACAAGTACTATCATCTGACATTTAGAATTAATACTATGGTGGCCCTCAGGTGCAAAACTCAGTAAAGCCCAAGATCTCAAAGCCAAATCTCAGGAAAACCTTCAGAGAATGGGAACAAAATGAGAATAATTTAGAATACAAGGATCACACAAATCCACTACTTAAATAAAAAACAAAATGTTGAAATTAACCAATATGATTAATTTTTAAACAGCTAAAAACACATATAAAGCAATCCACGAACTACTTCCATAAAATATTCTTTTCACTAATTTTTCTAATAGATAAAAGGTATAATTTCAGAGAAAACTCAGTTTAAAATGTCTTTGCTCCTGCACAGCATTAAAAACATTTTTGTATTCCTATATTTGAAGTGATTGAATGAGGAGCTCAAGCAATGTCCAAGCATGAACCAGCTCAAAAAGCAGTTCGAACTCATGGTTTTCATGCAGTACAGGGAGGAAGAAGGGTGTTGATGATTACCAGGGATTCTGGATAACCGTAGGTAAATATCATGGGTTATTTGTGAACATCACTATAGGAGAAAGGAAAGAAAACAAATTTGTTGAGACATGAAAAAGCTGAGCTGAACAAAACAGAAAACATTACAATAGAAAAATTACATTTCCAAAACATACAAACAAATAAACATAATTTGTAAAGACACATACAAATGAAATGAAAACAGGAAAACAAACAATGACACAAAAAAACACAAAAACAAATCTGGAAAATAATAATAATAAGAAACGACTCACATTTAAAAACACAAACTTTGAGAAAACAATAAAACAGGAAATGAATCAACACTAAAACTAAAATAAAAAAGCATTAACAAATTAAAAAGAGAAAAAGGTTTTTGCAAATGTTTTGAAAACATCACAATAAAATGGCATCATGTAGTCACTATTTCTACATCAAAAAGCATCACTTAATGTAGATGTGTAAACACACACTGATGAATTTCCAAGAACTTTCATTTCTGACAACATTTAACTTTAAAACTAAAAGCTCAGTGCTACTTGCTCACTCGTTTCTGAGTAAACAAATTAGAAGTCACCAAAAGAAGTTAAACAATGTAGAATTTTAACTTTCATTCATGGATTCAGTGATAAAGTCATTCTTAAATTATTCAGATATATTAATTTCCTTTTTAAGGAACTCTGATTTTCCCTATCCCCCACATCATGATGCTACCACCACCATGCTTCACTGTTGAGAATGTATTGGACAGGTGATTAGCAGTCTCTAATTTCCCCCCACACATAACACTTAAAACTGAGGCCAAAATGTAAATTCTTTGTTTCAACAGATCAGAAAATCCAGTTTCTTTTAGCTTTGAGCTGTGAGGCCTCATATAGATGCGATTACACACCCCGTTCACAAATGCGCATGCACGCGTACACCCATTTCATTCCCGTTGTTTCTTTGGCAACATGATCATGCAAAGTGGGTGCCAACAAGGCACATAATAAGCATGTGCATTGCAGCAGTTGGACCGTCCACGAAGTTACCTCCCACCACGCCACCTGCCACTACTCAGGTAACGCTGAACTATTTTGAGGGCACCTTTTGCTCCTAAACTAAGCCTGATACCAAACTGTTCGTCCCTGTTGTAAAGTAGCCTGTCTGTCTCATTACAGGCTAAACGTCTGAGTCTAAATTAGCCGAATTATTGAGCTTGGCACTAGCCATAATCAGCGGTACCTTGCCAAATGTTAGGCTAAGTGGTCACTACAAACGCAACTTTTTCTTCCGTGAAGTTTTCACCACGTATTCATAAACTACGTTGCACAGCGTTCTCAAGTTGTCCATCTCTTTTGTTGCAGGTTTTGATAATTTGAATAATAGTTTTTTTCTTTATTCCAAGCACCATTATTCTAAGCTATAACACTGTTGGTCTCGGCTTTTATCAATTGCAGCATGCCTAAAAAAAGAGAGATTAAGAAAACAGAAATTAAAGGAGCTACACCGGACAGCTCTGTAGCTTTCTGCTGGCCTAGATGAAGCCATCAAGCAGCAAGAAGGATGAGGAGGAAGATGATGAAAGAGAAAGGTCAGAGCCAGGACCAGTCATGTTAACTGTTTATGGTAATTTAATAATTAATAATTAATAATAATTCCTTACATTTCTATAGCGCTTTTCTAGACACTCAGAGTGCTTTACAATGATTGGAGGACCTCAGGTTTTTAAAAATGAACTCTTCCACAAATTTTATTGAACCATGTAAAAGTGTCAACAATGTGTTTGGCAGCCAAATCTGGTACAAGCTATATTAGCCCAGTACATTATTTTGTAGCCCCACAAGTAAAAGTTGTTTCCATGTAAGGCCTTACAGAATTCAAAGTTATCTTGTATTTACCATTTTGACTAATAATGAGATGTTGACCATCATAAATACCCAATTAGAATTTGTCTGCAGAACAAAGTTAGTGGTGAGGCATTGAAGTCAGACTATGGCAGTTGCAGGCTGGTGTTAGTTTTAGTGGTGTAATGCTGTGACTCTTGTCACTACGCAGTCTTTCTCAAAGATACATCACTCTAGTCTCTCTACTGTCCCACAGTAGACTATCTAACAGCATGGAAGATGAGGAAGATAGGGAGAGCAGTGTCAGTACCAGGTTCATGTACAGTAACATATTTCAATAAATTTGCGAGTACACAAAAGCCTATAATGTTTTTTTCACACTATGATTAAGCATAGGTGGCAGTTCCACACGCTCTGCAACGTGCCCTTTTTTAAAAACTGAGCACCTGCCCTTCAAAATGTCTGTGCACGCCACTGTATAGATAGAATCATCTCAAAGATGATCAATAGAAATGAATGCCACCTGAGTTGAAGACTCAATAATCATTTCAAAGGGTCTGAGTGCAAGTCATATTTCAGCCAACATTATCTATAACTTAAGGTACTAAGTATGTACTAATTTTTTTGGTCTTGTTTTTAGCATAAGGCTGCAACATAAATAGTGAAAACATTAAAACTTCAAGTGGCCACATGACATAAGTCTGAATCCAATATGGGCAGCTTCAGATTCCATATACCTTCGTTGCTGACATGTATGCTTTGAGCGTAGTCATTAATAGCCATTAAGCTAGCAGTCCAACTTTTCTTGTTCCACTGATCTTTGTTTAATAGCTGGAGAAATGTTTACTATCCTTTAGAGCTAAATTTAATCCCAAAATATGCTGTGACATCTTCCATTTCACCATTCTTCCCATCTTTCAGTTTAATCTCCTGATTGGTTTTTGTGAATATGACACTTTCTGCTGTAAAGTCACGTTCCTATGATGTTGAATCCAATTTGAGCCACGTTGAATGGATTATAAAGCTTTGCAGGATTTCCAAATAATTACAGTTTAAATGGTTTTGAAATGAGTACAAACAGTTTCTAGAGGACAAGGTTGTCCTAAGAAAGAAGTACTATTACAATTTCCTGCACACACTCTTCCCTAAATATTTAGAATCTCTTAAACTGTTGATGCCTGCAGCTCTGACAAGCAAGAGTTCACCCAGAGTTGCCAAAAAAAGCCTCAGTTTTTGTTTATCAAAGTGTTTGCTTCGACAGACAAGAAGAAAGGAGACATGGAGGATGTACACACCTGTCATTAAAACTGGCTAACAGAGAGGAAGTAAAACACAGCGCCACCCACTGACAGATTCACACAATCTGACAATCACGAACAGATCAGTGGTTTTTGTCCCAATGACTCGGCCACCAGCCTTTATATAAAAGCTAACGCTGCATGTTGCTCCTAGATATCACTTGAGTTTGGGTTGTTGTGCATTTCTTTACTCTCTTCTTCACCTTGCATCATCTAGCATCTTTCCAGCATCTTCTTTTCCTCTCTCCTTCACCTCTGTAGCGATTTTTCTGGCAGTCACAAGGTGAAATTGTAAAAGATCGATTTATGCAAGCTGAACTGCGAGGAGGTTTATTGACACAGCCCGACCCTGGCAGCCCTCTTCACCATCCCTTCCACCTGAGCATGCTCTCTTCATCTCACCCTGCTCTGGGCCTCTCATCTTCACCTGCGTCCTCTCTCTTTTTCTGTCTACAGCCTGGTTTAATTTGTGGATTTGCAACTAAATACAGCTGCTTTCCATCCATAAAGCAACTGTTGTGTCATTTTTGTGGCTGCATTCGGCCTCAATTTGGGATTCACAGACGTGGAGATTGTCCTCAGCCCTTCATGTGCTAGATGCTCGATAGCAGATTCAACAATGGCCGCTATTGTTCAGTCTAATCCATAACACTGATATGATGCTAATGAAGGGATGTGTAATCATTATCCATGGCCTGGCCCATGTTTTTGCACTCTGAGAGGATTTGTGTGCGAATCCAGTGATCGGGGTTAATCTTGTTTCAGTTTCAGGTCGACTTTTTTACACAGTGCTGCTTTTTTAGCTGCACTGTTTTGTGTGTGTGTGTTTGAGCTTTGACTTTTCTCATGTGTCGGGGCAAATGTAGATGTTTTCTGCACATTTGGGAGTGTTTGAATTTATCCTTGGGTCAGAATTTCAGATCCCTCTCCTCCCTGAAAGGCAATATTTGCAAATGAAAGCAGGATGGAAAGCTGAATGTGTGTGAACTATTTGACAACTCTGACAGTGTCAAGGCATTCATTTGAATTTAATTTTTAACCTTTTACCTTTAAAATGGCTAATTCAAGCAAAACTGTATGTCAGTGCATTTATGTTAAAGATCAAGACAACACTTTCTACTTTACAATGTGTATTTTATGCATATTTGTTGCACATATCTAGTATATATTTAAAATTTTTGCACACCAATGAGGACCACAACGATGGCATATTCCTCTTATGTTTTTTAAAACTGCTCCTTCTTATATTGACACTAGAGCTGTGTTTTAATCCACCTCAACTTGTGGTTTACATGTTTTTCTTCTATTGTTCTTTCTAGATGGTTGGAAAACAGCTTGGTAAATTGACATCTTGTAGTGGAGTCAGCACATCAACTAAAAGAAAACAGTTACATAAATTATTCTTTCTTAGAATTTCTTAAAAAGCTGAAAGTTTATTAGGAGTTCAAGTCTTTTTCAGAAAACACTGGTGCTCACCTGTCTGAAAAACCTCATATTGAGTGCAGGTCTTTTTCCTGAATACAGTGATATCACCACGTTGTAAGTTTCATGTTGCATGTTGCATGTTTGTCTTAGTGTAAAGTGAAATCTGGCTTAAACCCCAATAAATTTTAAGCAATCAGAAAAGACTTGAGTTTTTGAGCAGGGACACTTTAAAGCAATAGAAAACAGCTTTTCAGACAAAACGCTGTAAGAGATGCAGCAGCAGCTATACCCAGTTTTACTACAAAAGTATACTTTCTTTTAAAAATAAACCATGAGACAACAATAACAATAAGGAGATAGCATTGTATAATGAGAGAAAACCATTTGTGTACGTATTAAAAGTCTATGTAATAATGTTAGATCTTGTGTGTGTACATAAAAACTAAATGCCAACAAGCCAAACAATGAGATATTTCACTGTATTTCTGTGGACCTTCTTTCTTGCCGTTAAACAACCACTGCCAGAGAAAACAGACAAAAAGAACAATTTCTACACCTGCTTACATTTTCTCTTGCAGGTCAGCAACATATTTCTTGAGCAGTTCTTACTTTCTTGCAGAGCCTTGTCAAAACACAGCCGTGAAATCCTCCTGTGGCTCGGTCACTGCACCGTACTCCTAATAAGCCAGACACACTCACGGTTACAAAGGGACAATTGTGGCAATTTCCTCTCTCCCTTAATCATCTTCTTTTTATGATAAGGATGTAACTAACTGTGGAGGTGAAGTTACATTCTAATAAAGTCAGACGGTTAATAATGTAATCTTAAATTACGCTGTAATTACCGCCTCTTAGTCACCGGGGGATGCTGTGTAATTCAATCACTGGCCCCTGCGATACTGTACAAAAAAAAAAAAAAAGCACATTATCGGGGCTATTTTACCATGGAAATGAATAGCCCTACCCACCGCTGCTCCTGCTTGGAGTAATTAGACAGCATAGTCTCCAGCTGCACACCAGCTCAGTTATCAGCGATGAGGCCTTATCCATCAGAGCTTTAGAACCCGCATGTCTGCAGGGGAATTGTATTCAGTTGCATACATTTACAGATCTGTGGATTTTTCTATGTATGAACACAGCATAACTCTGTGTAAATCTCTCCCTGCAGTCCTCTTTAACCCCAAACCTCCTCAGATGTGAATGAAAAGTTCCTCTCTCTGAGGTGACACTGGCAGGAAATGTGTAGAAACTGTTTCTGCCTTCAGACATGCATGCACAAATGCCACAGGACCCAAACACAATTTTGTCATTTATTTTCAAGAGGGTGATTTCTTTAGCGGCACAGCTCATGAGATATTATGTGGCAAGGAAAAAAAAAAAAAAAAAAAACCTAATGCCCCTCAATAGGTTTTCCCCAGGAAAAAGAGAGAAATTAGATTTGCGAACTGGGAACTTCATTTGGCAGCACTGGCACTGACTCCCAGAGGGAGGGGAGGAGGATGCATCGAAGGAAGCGCTGGGGAGAGAAATGAAAATCCATACTGCAGTGCTGAATCAGCATTGCCTCTTGTCCCGCCTTCTCTTCCTCCTCAAGTCCCTCCCCACCCCATCAGCACAACGAGGAAAAGCCAAAAAAGAAGGTGCTGTTGTCAGGCTTTGTTTCCCTTCTTGGGGTGTCATTGAGCCATATTGCCTCTTCTCCCCTTTAAAGCAGTCAAACAGGCTCAAAGTCAAGTTGCACAAGGTAGCAGCAGGAGTAAATGGGCTACTGTCGAACAGCGAAGGCACCGCCGAGCCTCTTGACCTCATCCCCTGCGAGCTGGGGCCACTGTAGCAGAGTGAGATGGATAAAAATGGATGACAGGCTCCAGCAGAGGGGCCAGGTGCAAGGGCAAGTTGAGAAAAGGAGGTGGAGGTGGCAGTAGTGGTTGGGGACTTCCAATTTGTTGGGAGCAGGAGTGTAAAAGATGAGATATAGATAGAGTTATGCCCCCCTCCCACACACACACACACACCCTCAACTCTCTTTTTTTTAAAACCACAAATGGTCTCCTTTCACAACATAAAAACAAATAGATTTTCATGTCACGCTGTCAGAGAGTTGACAAGAAGATACACACTTCCCAAACACCTCCACCTTAACCTCAAACACATCTGTGCATGGGTAGTCATGCCGGCAGCAAGCCTGGGGTTCAGGGGAGACATAAGGTGCTGGAGGCATGATAAATCTGACACGGGTGCTCTCATTTTCTACGCTGACAGTGAACACTCACCCACGTGTCTTAGTGTAATGGCAAAGGGAGAGTGTAACTCGCCAAGAAGGAAGAAGGTGCGCAAAACACAGGTAGTTATGAGGATACACACAGCACAGGGGAAAAAAAATAAAAAAAATAAAAAAGTTTCGATTATACGTTGTGGATGTGGATAATCTGAAGATTACATTCCTCCACCATGAAAGAATGATGTGAAAACAGCATGAATTGTAGACAAAGTTTGGCGTATTTGCTGCATGGAGAAATTTCATCATAATTGTGTTTACTTGTTGTAAGCTGGAGTGAAGTTGGTTTTTGGCAACTTTAGCAGTTTGCGTTCTGGTAATGAAACTGCCAAGTAGGATTTGCAACAGCATGTATCTGTCCAAAAAAAATTGCCCTCTAGCATTTTTGTTTGCAGACAGTGTTTATACTCTGCTACTAACCTGACACTGTGTTTAAGAGGAATACTCTGCATTTCCTGCCTTAAGAAGGGAAGAGAAGGCAAGTAGTTGTGTTCTTATGTCAAAATTTAACATTAACAGGTTAAAAAAAAAAGAGTAGGTGAGGCTTTACCAAAAACTCCTGGGTTTTTTCTTATTATATTCAGAGCTGATGCTAACATGTTAACAAATATATTGAAGTTAAAGAATTACCTTTTATTATTTTAGTTTATTTTGACCAAGAACTCACTGTGAGGTCATTTTTTATAAGACATATCTCACCAGTCAATGTCTTGTTAATGGTGGGAACCTAGGTTGCAGTAACAACTAAGTCAAGATTAGGTGTCATAAGTATACTATACAATCTGCCTGTAAATAGAAAATAATGTAGCAATTAATTCAATTACCTATGGCATGCTAGTAACCAGAGGAACAAGCAATTCAGTAGGGTGTCAGCATTGTTAAATTGGTTGCCAGGCCAGCCGGTGCAAATTTATAGACAACTTAGGGTCATGTCCTCTACCTCCAGCACCTTGCTGTAGTCGACATGCAGATAAACTCCTCTCCAAAGTGACTACAAAGACAAGAGGGCTCATACTGACTCTTCACCGAAGCACGTTGGAGTAGGGTAAAACTGAAAAATGAACATACAAACCCTCTTAGAAATCATAAACAGGCAGCAAATAATTCAGCATTTACATTAAAACAAATTCACTAAGCAGCAGGACAATTATCATCCAGTTTTATAAATGTTTCTACAAAATAATTGGTACTTCACCTCAAATACTTAAATACGTTCCCAATCAACAGACATATCAGTTGTGAATTTGGTTACATACCAACGTTAGCCTCTCTGATGCTAACACCAGCATCTGTTTGCTAATAAACAGCAGAAGGAAAGCATGCAATCTGGTATGTCACCAGCCGAGAGAAGCTAGTAGTTAGCGTCTCCAGTGCTAACATAAACATCTCATTGTCAATGGATAGCACAGGGACTATACAATACAATGGGTAACCAGACAAGAAAAGTTAGTTCTTTAATGCTAACACACAAGTGGGATGATAGACAATTCAATTTGTCACTGTGTTTGATAGTGACATTACCATTCAGATAGAAGAAGCTGTCACCTTCTCATTTGCCATTGCCAGCTGCTCCGTTACTAGTGTCGACATATTTATCAGATTAGTTCCTGGGCTCTGAATGGTTATTCTGGTGAACTGGTGTACTCCCAGATAAAACTAAAACAGCAAAGATTATCCCCGTTTACAAGACTGGAGAAGCACAATTACTTACAAATTATAGACCTACATCATTACTCTCACAATTCTCTAAGATCATAGAAAAAGTATTCCACAGGAAGCTGTATAAATTCATCACAATAAATAGTATATTACACAAACAACAATATTGTTTTAAACCAAAAAGAACCACCTCACATGCACTGACTGTATTTGTTGACAAGCTAACAACTGCAATTGAAAATAAGAAGTATGATGTTGGAATTTTTCAAGGTCTGGAAAAAGCTTTTGATACTGTTGATCATTGACTATTGTTTGGAAAACTTGACAGATACATGGTGAGAGGGGCTCCACTGTTATGGATCAAAAGTTATCTTAGTGATCGCAAACAGTTTGTCCAAACTCACAATGTCAAATCACATTATCAGACTGTAACATGAGGAGTGCCACAGGGACCCATGATCGGACATCTGTTGTTTATCTTCTAAATCAATGACATCTATAAAAATTGTGGCACTTTACAAACCATATAATTTGCTGATGACACCAATCTCTTTTTTAGTTATGGAAATTTGGAACTTTCTGGATGGGTTGGAAAATGGTCTTCCTACATTGAAGAGCTGGCTTGACTTTAATGAATTAATACTAAATCTACATAAAACTAAATACATACTGAAGCCAAAAAAAGTTCTTATAGACAATATTTAGTCAGGGAAAGTAAAAAAAAAAAAAAAAAAAAATTCTGGGTGTGATTTTAAATAATAAATAAGCTGGATATCTCTAAATCTATGTTTATACTGTATCATTCCTTAATACCCACATATTTGTTGTATTGAGTGTAAGTATGGAGGAATATTTACAAGACTAATATTCAGCCATTATTTACATTACAGAAACAAGCAATAAGAATCATAAGCAAAACAGCATGTAGCCAACCCTCTAATTCATTCTTTCTCAAACTGAAGATTTTAAAATTTCTTGATTTCAGAATAGTCCAGATGATGTATAAAGTTATACATAGTTAGGCTCACACACCATCCATTGAGAAGAAGTCACATGTTCAATAAACCGGCTGTAAGAAATACTGACACTTAATATCACACTATTACCTTATACTTTAATTGTACTCTTTTTGTCTTTCTTTTTTTAGTGCGTGTGTATAATTTCTCTATCCGTCTCCCATGTGGGAGACCAGAGTTCGATTCCACCAAGGGATGAATATTAACACCTTCCTGTTGGGTCCTTAGGCAAGACCCTTAACGCTGCTGCCTAACCACTGTAAGACGCTTTGGATAAAAGCGTCTGCTAAATAATTGTAATCTAATCTCCAGGCACATGTCTGTTTGATTTTCATGACAGTAACATAAGCATTGTTGAAACTTTATTATGAATTTTGGCTACTTTGTCTAGTTTGATTTATTTCATTGATTTATTTTTATTTCTTTAATTTTTTGTTGGATATGGTACAAAGTAGCAGGTCTAGATAAATCCTTGGGGCCGTCCCCATGATGCCGAATTGCAGTAAAACAGCAGAAGTATTTTAGCAATCCACCCTTTCATCCCCATGAAACCAGGGATTAGCCTCCATGAAACCGATCATGTCTGAAACCAGCTACCAAGGTGGATAGGTTTGAAACCTCTACTGTCTGTGGTACTGTGAGGACACAGTAGCCGCACAACTGGAGGATATGACGTCAATGTGACGAACTCATGCACCGATTCCCAATCTACCCTTCCTCAAGTTTTGTTGCTTTGTAGTCCAGCGTTACTTGAAGAAGCTTGACTTCTTCATCAGTCCAAACAAATGTTTCTCTTTTTCCTCGCAATGACTCCTCAGCCATCTTCTCTTCTCTTCTTCCAATGTGTACTTCCTGCAACATCTAGTGAGCTTTTATCTGTGCATGCATTGTTTTGTTCTAGCTTTAGAGTGTTACTCTTTAGCACCCCCCTCAGCTTGGTAGTATGTACTACAGTGGTTTCATGGGGATGTTGAAGCCTTGCTCCTAGTTTTCGCCAGGGTTTTCACACTGTTTTCACACCTGAACCGGCTTTGGTGCCATGCAGACATGCCACTGTTTATGTTTATGTGTTGTTTTGTGTTTTAGTCACTTGTTCGAAAAAAAAAAAAAAAAAAAAAAACAACAACATTATAGCAGCAACAGTGCACGAAGCTGCAGTGAGAATGCTACACAGTTCTAGATTTTAGTGGAACTGTTCATTTAGTGTATGAAAGGCAGAGCAAGGCAATGTCCTTTCTTATAGCACATACTGTGTGGTTATAGGTGCAAAGAAAACTTTTCTTCAGTTATTTGAGGATATAAATAATGAGTTTGGGCTCATTCTCAAAATCCCAAAACCTTAAAAATGTGGACTTTCATGCATTGAGTCAGCTGTCAAAACATGACTATTGCATGCAACACATTTCACTGTTAAAAACAAAAAGAAAAAAAGTTGTGCATGTGGACACAAACTAGTAGAACGTTTGGGTATTTGATTGGGTTGGCTGTGAAGGAAGAAGACCTTAAAATTCTAGCATTTTCTTTTAGCCTTTTTTTTTGCACTGGCTGATGTTAAAGCCCCTTAATTCATTAACTCACAGAGAAAACAAACTAACTGCACAGAAATGGTAAATTAGCTCAAATGAAAGTTCGTGGTGCAAAGGTTACCGTATTAGGTCAAAATGTATTTCCATATTCAGTTATCTAATCAATAGAAATGGAAGCTTTGTGGTTCTGTTGTATCTGGCACTGAAACACAGAGGGCATATTTTGTGAGTCTCGTAGTGCTTTTGTGTATCAGGTTTGAGTCGGACAAAGTTTTGAAGAGTTTGAAGGCTGGGTCAGTGCCTTGGGTTTCATATTTTTAATAGTATTTAAACAATGCATACTTGAAGAAAATATATCAAAATATTCCTCTAATCCTGGCAGGGTTTTATATGCTTTCCATGCTGTACTTCCTGTTGAGTAACCCTGTGGTCACATTTCTCATCCTGTGTTGTATTGGACCAGTATCCTCGGCAACAGTCTCTGTTGTTTAGGTTGGAGAATTGAAACTGGTCTAGTCTTTCAGACCCTGACCACAGTCCAATCATTGGCCAGGACTTACATCTTGATTTTCTTTTAAAGGGCTTCTTCCCACACAAACTATACATCACTAAAAACCAAAAGAGCTGCTGATTGGTATGTTTCATATTCATTTCAGACTTCAGCTTCTTTACACTTAAGTAAGTCGCTGTTAAGATCTGCAGCTTTGCCCAGTGCACACAAACCACCCTGGACACAGACCAAGCAAACCAAGAAAGACTGATTATTTATTTCAAAGCTTAAAATATAGAAGCCCTTGCATTTCCAGGGTGTGAGACACATTTTGTGGAATAGTTTGATTTTATGAGAAAAAGCTGTTTAAAAAATCTCTAAATCCCACACACTCAAGAAATAGTTATGTAGCCTGTTAATATATCACATAAACTCTAGCGTGCAGTCTCTGGACATTTTTATCCTCTACGTTTCAATTATTGTAGCAATAAAGGGATTTGGATTAACAGCCAGAGAGGCAATTGTTCAGAAACATTATCCCATAATTACAAGTTAAAAGATCCTAGAAATAGTGAATCAACAACTACAGTACTACGTTTATAGTGACACAAAAAACATTCTCATACCCAGAATGTCTTTATGTAAACAAAAATAGCAGCTTATTTTTGCTTCACACACACACACACACACACACACACACACGCACACACACACACACACACACATATATATATATATATATATATATATATATATATATTATATATTATATATTGTGAAGTTAAATGAATGAGAAAAGATATAGTGGTTGAAAATGGTGCACAATTAAAAAAAAAAAAAAAACTCCTTTCCAACTGTTCAGCACAGGGGTGGATTGATCATATTTTGAGCTTGTGCTGCAGTTGAGTGATACATCATTAATCTGTTAGAGTAGCCTGGAAGAAAACTGAAAATTAAGAAGACAATGGCTTTTGCAATAAGTTAACCCTCCTGTCAACACAACTTGAAATCAACAATCAGATCTGGTGACTGTGGAGGCCATTGGAGTTCAGTGATCTCATTGTCATGTTCATGAAAGCAGTTGGAGATGATTTGAGCTTTGTGACATGGTGCATTATCCTGCTGGAAGTCTCCATCAGAAGATGCTACACTGTGCTCATAAAGGGATGGACATGGTTAGTAACAATGCTCAGGCAGGCTGTGGGGTTTTGGTACGAGGGATCTGAAAGTGTGCCAAGTTATAAGTTTCAAATTTCAAGACCCTTTAGTATGTCTTAGGGGCAATAAATTTTAAAACCAGCAAGGAAGTGAAAATGAAAAATTTAAACAAATTCATGCTTTCATTATTTTTATACCAAATTCTGACCCTACCATCTGAATGTTTCAGCTGAAATGGAGACTCATCAAAGTAAGAAATACTTTTCCAATCTTCTACTGTCCAGATTTGGTGAGTTTTTTGTGAATTGTAGCTTCAGTTTTCTGTTCTTAGCTGACAAAAAAAGGAACCAGGTGTGGTCTTCTGCTGCTGTAGCACATCTGCTATAAAGGTTGATGTGTTGTGTGTTCAGAGATGATATTCTGCATACCTTGGTTGGCATTTTTGTCCGGACAACTGCTGCTCACGGGGTAATTTCGTTTTTTCAGATCATTTCCTGTTAACCCTAGAGATGGTTGTGTTTGAAAATCAATGTCCATCAGCAATTTCCTAAATTCTCAGACTAGCCCAGTCTGGCACCGACAAACACGACATGTTCAAAGTTCCTTGAATCTGCTTTCACCACCATTCTGATTCTGGGTTTGTGTTGACCGCACCTGCGTTCCTAAATGTACTGAGTTGCTGTCATGTGATTGGCATTTTGAACAGGTGTAACTAACAAAGTGAAACGGTTTAAGAATCTCACAAAATTAGAAACTGACTCCTTTTTCCAGCAATATGGATAAAAATATCCCCCAAAACAGACACAACACATTGCCAAGAGAAGCTTGCAAGAGGTAAAAAAAAAAAAAGCTAAAAAATGTGGTACTTCTGTCTTTGAAACTGTCTTTATACACTACCGTTCAAAAGTTTGGGGTCACTTTGCCATAGGATTCAATAGGGAAGTGACCCCAAACTTTTGAACGGTAGTGTAACTATAAAAAAATTGAAATAAAAAAGTAAACATCAAATATTCTATTCTGTAATATATAATATTCCATAAAAATGCTATCTATAACCAGACCTCATTCACTTTAAAAAAGGGAAAAGATGAAATGTACAAAGTAATATTGTAAAGCAGTGATCAATTAGTATGAAACTTTATGTGTTTAACTGCAGTATTTTCTAAATTCTATGAAGTGAGGCTGGTAAAGGAAAAAAAAAAGAAAAGAAATAGAGCTCATACAGTCAGTAATTGACAGCTCAGCTGACGTGATAAAAACCTCCCTGTCAGGGTCAGCAGTGTGAAACAAAACGCATCTGGTTTATATTGTGTGTGCACATGTCAGACTAATAGTATAAACACGATTGACTCTCTGTCCTGATGAAAATCACTTGTTTTATGGCCTTTGCTGCCATTGCGCTGAGAGCTGAGACCATCACAAAACCACAACTGCATCATCCTCCCTTGCTGCTATCACACCACTAACATGCACACATGCACGCACATCGTAAAGCATCTGAATCAATTTGTTTTAAAAACACGTTTCTCACTCCTTATTGGGTGGTTGTAGAGATATATGATGCACCTTCAGCTGGAAAGAAGGAAAAATTGCTGGTGCTTGGCAGGCCCATTTGTCCGGCTTGATGATGCGGTGGCCCTGTTAGCATCGTTGCTATCTTAAAAAAAAAAAAAAAAAAAATGAAAAGGGAGGGTTAGGGGAAACCTCACCCCTTCATGTCACCAGCCCAACAGTCCACGACCGCTTGCCACGCTGTGCAGTGTGACCATAGCTGAGTTTAGGGGGCATAAATCAAGATAATTTTCGGCACGCCTTGAACTCTGACCTCACCACAATTCACAGCGACGTCAGACATGAAGGGGGAGAAGAAGGGGAAATAAAGCAGCGGGGGTCGCTGGGTAAAAAAAGGGAGATGGAGAGGTGACGTAACATAGAAAACGTGTGTCTATGTGTGTTTTTATGAGTGCGTGAGGCAGCACATGCACACGCCCGTTGCGATTAGTCACCGCTGTCCAGATTGAGGCGGCCGTCCCATCTAAACGCTCTGTCTTTATGAGCCATTAATCTTCGACTCAGGCCATTTTCATTACAGCCAAACCCCGCTTTGGAGCCACCAGCTGCATGATACTGCATAGTGGAAATTAATAACCCACCCATCTCTGCCTTACAGTCGCCCCACACACCTCTACATCGCTGCCTCCCTCCCGCTGCACCCTGCTCAGGGCTTCGCATATGATGAAAGATAGAAGAAGATGAGTCTGCATGCCACTTTTTTTTTTTTTTTTTTTTTTTTGTCGCTGTTTGCAATCCTGGCAAGCTTTCAGCTTTCTTCCCAACCACACACAAACACACACACACACACACACTTTCTCCTTGTCTCCAACTGCCATTTGACTCCCCTTCGTAAGACAAACAGCTCATCCTGATCGTTTAAAATTCCCCCGGTGCCTTGAAGCCGCGGTGTAGCCGCAAGCCAGGAGGAAGGAAGAGAAAGAAAAGGCCTAAGAGAAATCTCGGTGGCGGAGTAGGAAAGAAGAAAGAAGCACAAGACAAAGAGAGTATGGTGGGAGGGGTATATTAATTCTGCATCTTGGTTTTTCTAACCAAACTCAAAGAAAAAGTGGAAAATGACCCCCTGGGTCCCTTTAAGGCCGTTAGGGCCCTGCTGGTGTGGTTGTTAGTGAGAGACAGGACTGAACATTATTAAATACTGCACATGTTTGGGCAACCTGCAGGGTGAGCACAGGGAAGGAAAACAGATAAAATAAAGAAAAAGAAAGAAATGAGGAATGAAAACAAAGTGAGAAAAGGATGAAAAGTTTCTCTCCCTGAAGCTTTGCCAGTAGGGACACCCAGAGAACTGGTCGAGTGGCAGAATGTCTGGTGTGATATGACAGCAGCAGCATCCAATAAAGGGGAGCAACGTTACACTAAATTAATAGCGCTCATTTGGTGAGTGGGAAGCAAAGGAAATTGGTTAGGTAATGGTAGCTGGAGCCAACTCAAAGAACACGCTTACAGCTTCTGTGGTCACTCTTGAAGTCTGTTTATGAAACACATTCATTACGAGTCTCAGCATGAGTCACCTGCAGGAGATATCGGTGAAGTTCGGAGAGTGACGAAATTGAAAAGTTGGAAATTGTTTTTCGGCTGCCATCAGAGAGGAGCCCTTCTCATTTCCTGTTGAAAAGTGCAGTGCATTGTGGGCAACACATATAAGAGGCTTTGTGATACGAATCATCGCTGGTCATCCATCACTTTGCAACCGATAAAATGATCAGAAACTTAAAAGAAAAAAAAACTTTGTTCAACAAAGTTTAGATCCTTTTCAAATGAAATGCCTAAATTTGCCTTTAATTCTGCAGCTTTGTGTAATTTGCATATCTGTTCAGTTCAAAACTTTTCTGAACAGGGAAATATAATCAATAAAATATAAAGTTTAAAATAGGCTTAAACTGACCCTGGTTTCATTCTGATCTCTCAAAGCATCAGGCTCCTTTTAAACACAAATCAATACAAGCAATGTTCAGACATATGAGAGACTCTAAATGAACTCTTCAGATTATGCCACTCCACGGCCTCTCACATCAGTCGGTTTGCATAATAAGTTAAACATTGTGTGCAGGCCTTGATGCCCTGCGCTTTGCCTCGGCAAGCCTGTGTTTGTGTAGGAGAAGAGGTAAAGTCAGGAAATGTGACCTGCCTCCGTCTTAAACATCGCAGAGCTGATAGATGACCTGCGCTCTTTTCAATCTTGCATCGGTTTGTTTATCCTACAGAAAATTAAATATGCACCACTGCTGGTAAAAGAAGTTGTGTTAAAGAGCTGAATTATTTTTTGAGAGTTAACATGCCTCAAAGTTTTGGTAATTTGTAACATGTGCAGTATTGTCACATCAGTAATCCCAGTATAGAAGTTCTAATACTGTTTTTCATCCAGTTTGACTTGGACAGCTAATGATTATGTTGTCACTATTTTCTTTTATAAAGTTTTTGAACACGAAGGAGACAAGACTGGTGCTGATGATGTCATTAACCTAGCATGCAGGTTTCACAATGACATAACAGCAAACTGTCTTCGCTCATCAATCAATCAAATCTGGAAGCTTTTACTAAAGCAAACAAATCGACTTGGGCTCAAATTCATGATGCTTGTGGGTGGGTGGAGGTGGTGCAGGGAGAGGGCCGACAAAGTTCAATGTGCCTTCAGGCATCTAAGTATCGTGTTTGAACCGGCGACCTCATGGGTGTCACGGTTCTCGGCCCTGGGTGTATGTGGGATTGGCCCAGAGCTGCTTTGCGCTAGGCGGGTTCAGAGAGTTCGGGGTCTCGTCCTGTGCGGCTTGTCGATCTGCATCGAACTGGGGAGTGCCAAGGTCTACCCCCCCCTCCCACCCATACCCATCTCATACCACCCCCCCTTCATCCTTCCTCCCCCAGAGGGCCCATCAACAATCAGCTGCAAGTGGAGGAAGATGGAGCAAAATAAAGCAAAGCTGTTTCTCTCTTCCTCCGTGGTCTCGCTCTGCCACTGAGAGGCTTCAGGGAAGGTGTTTGTGCTTCAGAGTGGCTTCAGTGAGGGACCTATTGTTCTCCTCCCAGAGGCTCTCAAATCAATACCTCATCTCTCCCTCTTTCTCTCTGTCTCTCTCTGCAAAGAGGCGCCACTGAGGGAAAAAGGCCCATCAACTACACAGGGCTCGCTTTCATGATTCACGCCACTGAAGAAGAGAAAGACAGAGAAGAGAAGTGAAAAAGATGAGGGGGAAGAGAAAGTGGCAGGGAGGGAAGGGGGGACACTGCGGGGGCTGGTGCTATAAAGACACCAGAGGAGAAAGGCGACCTCTGGGTCATTGCTCTCCTTAGCACCACACACAGCCGGCCTATCTATAGCTGCCGAGCTCAGCCAGATTGATCTTACTGTCTTAAAGGAAGAAAGAGAGGTTGATCCAAGGAGGCGTTGATATCGTGGAGCTAACAGCATCAGAGTAAATTCTAATTATAGCTCACCCGGGCTAAAATCTGAAAGTTTGTTCATTCTGTGCAGGAAATATACAAGAATTCATGACATCTGAAATGCTCTTTTTGCACACTGTTAAATGCAGGAGCCCCAGCTTTGATGTTTCAGTATTCTTCGGTCACAGATACACTACCGTTCAAAAGTTTGGGGTCACTTCCCTATTGAATCCCATGGCAAAGTGACCCCAAACTTTTGAACGGTAGTGTAAATGTGACTGACTTGTCAGTCAACCCAGTAACACCTTTATTTACTTACTTTTTCACCCTTTTGTTGCCCTGTACCAACTTTTTAAAGACATGTTGCTGCCATCAAATTAAAGACGAGCTAATAGTAAAAGTCTCGGCTTCACCATTTCACATGTTTTCTTTGTTCTGTTGTGAATAAATGTAGATTTATGTTTTTACACAGCATCTAAAGTTTTTTTGAATGACTGTAGAAATAAGTATTCAACATGGTTTTCTGCTTAATTAAGATGAAAACCGATCACAAGTCAGGATTCTATTAAGAATAGCAGTTTCCAACATTGATCTGTATTTTTCGGCTTTAACATTTTAACTTCTATCACTTTAACACCTGTAGTCCACGTGTCCTAATCTGACATCGACTCCTCTTGTCGTGGGGGACAGCTACACAGTAGCTGTGAAACTTGTGAAGCATAATGTGTGCTTCTCTTCATTTCTTCACCATGTCTTCACTTTCTGTATCACTGCACAATTTCCACAGCTGTACCGCGGATTATGTCTTCTACAAATGTGAAGAAAAAATGTAATTCTGCTTTCCATGGGGGTAACGTCTTTATGGCTTTTCCTACACAGGTGTCTCTGAGTGAGAAAGCCAGATGGAGATAGAGAAGGAGGAAAAAGATGCCTTAATGGAGTTATGCAAATGGAGGCAGCCCCATAATCCCTCGACTAAGTATTCCACCGGAGATGTGTACCGTACAGCTGTGTACAACGGGGATCCATGCCATGCATTTTCTTTCTGCTTGTACACAGAAAGCTCTGATAGACTATATATCTCAGTCCATGTGTGAATTAAGCCCCCCTTTTTCTACCACCACCTCCCTTGGTAAAACCTCCTTCTGTTTCCCACCTGCCACTTCCATCACTGAATATCTTTTCTTGCAAGTAAACTTAGATTTCTTGTTGCAGGCATAATTCCAGAGCTGCCTATATTCGCCTCAAGAAAACACACTTTCTGTGCGTGTTAACATTTACATCCAGTATGCGTGACTATTTATACTGCTGCTTGTGTGGGAGCTTGTTTACATGTTTATAGGTTATGCCATATGATTTTGTTCTTTGTAAAGCTGGATTTTCTGCATTCCAGTGCTTCCAAGTTTAAGATTTATGCTTTTATGGGGGTTTATAGTTTTTACGCTATGTGTGTATTTAGACACGCTGCTTTATTTTATGCCTGAGTGTCTCTGTTGATGAATGTGTCCTTGAAGCCGACTACACTTGGCATAATGTATATATATGTGCAATTAAACTTGTAAATTAAAGGGGATTTTATTGGGGTGACTGTATGCGTGAACGTGCTTAGGTTTTCTTTGTGTATTCACCTTCCATGCATGTCTTTTGCATAAAAACACTATATGTGATGTTGGCAGATGAGTCAGCCGACCTGCCGAGTCTCCTCTGCTGAGAGAGTGACCCCTGGTTCATAGAAAGAGAAAAAAAAAGGAAGGAAGAGAGACACATCACCTCTTTCAGTGACTCACACACCCAGCGTGAGTGTAGGCCTCTACCCACAACCCCCTGCTGCTTGTTTAGAACAACAACAACAGAGGGAGACAGTGGGATCACAGAGTAGCTGGCAGGGAGGCCGAGTGGCAGGAGAGACAGTGGGAGAGAGAAATGAGGAGGGGAAGACGGGAGCTTCCTGGATTTTAACCTGGAGTAGCCCGGAAGTGCAAAACATAACATTCTTTCCAGTTAAAGTCAGCTGCCAGGATCTGCTCCAGCCTCAGTTATGTTATATGACCTCTTAGAACATACAATAACTTTTTCAACAAATAGATTTGTCACACAACACAAACACCTCATACCAACTGTCAAGCACAGCGGTGGGAGGGTAATGATTTGGGCTTGTTTTACAGCCACAAGACCTGGATACTCAGCAATTATTGAGTGAACAATGAACTCTGTAACATCTGTACAACAAAGTATTTTTGAGTAACAGTGAAAACTTGGCTCATGAATAAGACAATGATCCCAAACAAAGCAGCAAATCTACAACAGAATGGCTGAAAAAGAAAGTCAATAAGCATAAACGCAAGTTTGCTCAAGTAAATACAGTCGTAAAAATGTTGCAGTATACATAATCTCCTTTACATATGCAGAAAATAAGTATCTTCATCTGCTTACTTAAATAAGTGTATTCTGTGCACACACTCACACACACATTTACACCAGTAAAACTGTGCACACACATGTACCTGACAATCCTCCAATCCCATTAAAATGTATTTAAGGATGTCTAATGGAAATTGATCAGTCATTAAGATTATTTGGGGTTTATCCAATTAATCAATGCCTGCTGATTAAGGAAGGTGGCAAAAAAAGGATTCATCACGACTCACGTCGGCCCCGGACGCTCCCCTGCCGACCGCATCGACATGCCGCCGTCAGCTGCAGTTACGCTTGAATTTTAAACAGGTGTGTCACCTTCAGGTCTGGGTGGCAAAGACTGGAAGAAAATTTGAGGAAGACGCAAAAAAAATATAAATTCAATGTCTTCACTAAGAATGCTGACTTTTGCAACACTCACTCTAAGATGTTTTATTAGGTTCAGGTGTGAGGAAGAAAAAAACAAAATCAAATGAACCCCACATCGCCTCATTTCAGTGAAAGACTTCCGTCTATATTTATCTTGGGTAATCTGAATACAACTGAAAATACAATCATGCAGTTTTTAAAACTCTCACAAATATTATTTTGATTGAAAACAGCTGCATATTGTTAGTGATACTGAATTAGTTGTCATTATGATACAATCTATGTCAGCAGTAGTTTTTGGAAATATCTACTCACCTGTCATGTCATTAGGTATAAGGGACACCTTGTTAGTACTACTGGGCTGGACTATGAATTTAGACTTCAGAAATATTTCATGGCATAGATTCAAGAAAGTGGGAGGAAAGTTATTGTTTTTACTGAGGTTTTATGGATGAGACAAAAAACATCTTCACAACAAAGAAAAGAAGTTCCATTGTGGTCAGTTTAAATACTCTGGATTATCATGGATGACTGAAAATCTACACCAAAAACTCCTCCAAGTAGTTATTCTGGTATGTCACTAGAAAATCAGTACATAGAATTCATACTACACCCTGGTTGCAGGCTGATTTCTAATAATTTTCCAGGAAATGGTAAGTAATAGTAAGGATTAAGTAAGACTGCAACCTTGAAACCATTCTGGATTCTCATTAGTCTGAAAGGTTAAAAGAATAACAGGAGACACAGTGTTAGAACTGAACCAATTATCTGTTCCTCTCCAACAGGTTGTGTATGGATCTTTATGGAAGTGATGCACTTTATTTTTTATTGTGACTAACAACAACAAAAATAAAGAAAACAAAAAAAAAAATAAAAAACAAAAACAAACCTTAACCAAATGAACATTCACCAGCTACTCTACTGAGTTTGGACTCTCTTTTGCCTTCAGAACTGCCTTAATTCGTCATGGCATAGATTCATAAAGGTGTGGAAGCATTCCTCAGAGATTTTGCCAGGGGCATATACTTTTTATAAGCATACATATAACCACTATGACACACAACTTGGTTAGGTTTAGTCATTAAAAACCACTTGAGTAGGAAATCATGCTGCCTTACATTTAATTAGGTGCAATCAGAAATCTGTTTTACTACACATTAAAAATCGAAGTCATAAATCATATAGATCATCATACAACAATGTCTTTTTTTTCACCTCATTCTTCCACATTTGTAAACTCACCTCCCGTCCACGCCCCCCATTTTAAATACCTTTAAAGTCTGAGTGAGATGTAGCTGAAGGATAGTTCTGGACCGAGTTGGCCAGAAAAAGATAGAAAGAAAAAAGAAAACTGACTCTTTCCACTGCAAGCAGTCAACAGTACAAATGCTGGTCAGATCCCAGCTGGAGGAGATAACAGGCAAAATTTATAGTGCAATTTATGGGAACTATTGAAAAGAGGTGGAGCTGCCAGTTGTCGTTTTCTTTCTCAGTCTCTCAGCACATGGATGCACGATAATAAACTTTCTGCACATATATGTACACTCTAATCCATCTTATCCAGTGGGTTGAACATGTAGTTTGGACAGTGAGTCAATCATGTGCTCACTGAAATCCATACCACATATTTATTTGTTTTTAGGTGGCAAAATGCATTTTAATGCATGCAGCATTTTTTTTCTGACACAGGTATTAAGCAGATTGATGAACGATAAGAAGCTCAGACACCCAAATAAAGGCCTGCACTATGCAGCGGTCTGGTATAATGCTAACATTACTGCCAACAACAGCTGATGTTAGCATCTTTTCTATCCCCACTATTTCAAAAGTTTTCCCAAACTCCATCAGTTTGGGTTGTGATTTATTTCCAGTTACCAGCATAAGGAGAAAAGTCAACTTATTTATATTATTATTATTATTATTGTAAGAAGCTTAAACATTAATAATAAAAAAGTCATTATTATTTTTATTTTAAACTTAGATAACTACTCTGATGTCAGTTGTTGGTTTGAAGATTGACATTTTGAAATTTCAAGTTATGTATTTGATTATATTAAAAAAAAAGTATGCTGTGCCCCTATAGCACGTTAATTGTAGCCACTCTCACAGATTGTTTCTTCTATATGGCTTCAATGATGAGTCCCTTTCTGAGCCCCCTTGATGTCCTTTCACAAAACAGAGTTGACATTGCAGATTCAGAGGCATGGTGTTAAATTTACATCTGATATAGCCCCTACACCATCTCTTCAATTACGAATAAGTAGCACACAGTGTTACTTACAGTAAACCTCATAATGTTAGAACATTCCAAAAGAAATAAACACATTGGTTGTTTATATACTGGTCAGCAATATTAGATTTTATAAAATTAAAATAGGGGAAAAAAATAAGATGTGTATGGCTTGTACAGAACATGATGTGTGTTTAGTTGAGGGGTAGGGATGTGGCAGCCAGTATCCAGGAAAAAAAGCTTAAGTTTAAGTGTAATATTATCACAGGACAAGCTGTAATGTAAACCAGTAGATTTTCCTCGTACCTCAACCAGGCTGTTGCCAATTCTTTCATTAATGCAACTCACACACTTAAATGCATTTTCTTAACTTAAACATGGCATCATTTAAAAGGGAAATAAACATGCTTCCCAGATTTATTGCCGAGAAAAATGTTACAACAAAGAAATTATCCACCAAAAACACATTTTCAAACTTTTTGTGCTAAGTTTAAATAACAATAACTGACCATAATGATTTTAATACCTAACCTGAAGAGAGTAGTTTATTTACTGGAAAGCAGCTAAAAGCAAAAAAATGCACAATGAAATGGTGACAGCATGGAAAATAACATTTCAAAGCAAAGTAACTTGAAGACAAACGGTGGAAAGTAAGGAATATAATCTTCTGCACCATTGCATCAACTTGTAAAGTTTTCTGAGGTTTCTCTTTCAAAGGCCACTTGGCCATGTGTCTAATGAATGATTATAGATTTTTAATTTGATTTTATTTCCCCACAGAGACAAACAGACAGAAGGAAGACGATGTGGTGGGACCAGAGCAAAGGGACAGTAAAGGGCAGTCATGGGTAGAATGGAAACAAAGTACAGGAAACGAGAGAGGAAATGAGAGCTCAGAGGATATATGCCAAAAAGCCTGGTTAAAACTCACTATGTAGTGGCCGATTAACTCATCGGTATGACCTTTCTGGAACCTTAAAATCACTAAAAGTTGGTTAAGTAATATATTTGTTTCATCTGAATGAACACTGAGATATTATTTTATTTTATTTTTTTCTGTAGTTGCTCTTTTCCAAACATTTTCAACACAGCGGGTAAATATGTAAAATGGTGGATGCACCAGATATTTAGCTGTGATTTGATTGGAAGATAACAATAAAAGTACCTTGGGTGAGAATGTTTGAGCAGGTGACAAGTGTGTAACCTCACACACTACATGCACACCACACCACAAGTGGGTATTTTTCACATTTTTCCCCACTTAACCCTACCTCTCCACAAATGTTTAAAGGGCTTCATTCTGTTAAATTGTGGTTAAAAAAGGGCAAACTGCTCTCATCCCATTTCAGCTGCTGGGTACAGTGCATAGAGAAGAAACCGTAAAAGCCTAAGAACAGGTGAATGGCAGCGTGGCCCCTGCACGATAAAGCACCGGATTGAATTATTTACTTCCTCCATAAACATTTTTCTCCTGCCACCTGGAAGCAAAAGGGCCCCCTTCGCTGAGTTATGACAGTAAACTGGTTTTGGCGGCGGGCCTCTTCAAAAATAATAGGCCTTTAAGGGCTAAGTTATAGCTCAAGGAAGATTCTACCAGACAATTCCCTTGCTTTGTGAAAATAGTCACAGAGCTGTGCAACCTGGCACAGGAAACCGCCAAAGGGGGTTTGGGAGAGTAATAAAGGGCTGTTCTGCTTACTTCATAAACTTGTCACAGCTCCTTTCCATTTTATTTCCTGGGCAAACCTGATTACCCCCACCCCTCACATGGTTGGCGTATGCAGCTTTGGCGTAGGTCAGTTAATAAATATATCAGCTTGCCACCTTAAAAAGTGCTGCAGTATTAAAAAAAACGGTGCAGGAATAAAATATGGATGAGGCTGCTTCGCTGCTCCAGGTGTGTCAAGTGTGATTTAATATGAGGAAGGGATGCACTGGGAAAGGAAGGGAGATTACTGACGAGAGCACAGACAGACAGAGGGACCTCTGACCTCTGAATAGCAGCCAGTCAGCTAATACTGCTGAGCTGAACCTCACAAAACAGCCACTGGGGAGAGACCTGCCGAAATCCATCAGCTTTACTGATCAAGAAGAAGCATACATCAATCTATGGCTTCTTTCTTTTTAGTATATAAGGTGTCAACACTGAATCTATGACAAACTATGCTATAGTGTGTTGTCTGTGTGCATTTGGCAGCTAGTGTGTTTATATGAATCGTAGACTTATACATGCCATCAGACAAGATGAGTGAGGATAACATGACACTGAACACTTTCTGTGTAGATTTGGAAGAAAAACATGTTCGATGGATATTAAATTGAGTCAGGAACACTGTATTTTTGGAGCTAAAGTTTTCAAAGAAGGATGGAAAAGATGGAAAAGATGGCTGTTTTGGAGACCTTACTCAAACTGTCTGAAATAATTGTTCAGTGTGCTTCACTTCATTAGAGTTGGTCTTTGTAGAGATAATGAAATCCGATCTCATAGAGGTTTAGATCCACAGCTGAAGTATTTCAAATAGAGTTTTATATTTATTGAGACGGTGCTTTTTTTTGCCTGTGGGGCACTTTTTCATTTGTGCTATGTGCCATCTGCACTTATTCTTCACCATTAACACATATACTGATCTTTGCACATCTTAAATCGCAACTTTTCTCAGGTTTCTTTCAACATTCTTAGTGTCTTTTGCTATTTTCAAAATGTTCCCAGGTTCAAGTAACAATAATTCTACATTTTTAGAGCTTGTTTAGAGGAACGTGTTGGAGTTAAATACCTTAATATTGATGTTTTGGAAAGACATGGGTCTAATAAATTTAACTCAAATGAAAATGTAACAGTAACTGCTTGTGTAATATTAAAGAAAATGGGCTACAGCTGTACAGCATGTGTTGTAATGTCTGTAATGTTGTAATTGTAACATATAAATGCTTGAAATTGGTAGAAATGCAGGGTTGTTTTTCTTTCTTTTATTTATTTATTTTTTTGACAGTTACAGAACCACTGGCTTGGAAATTTTGTCCAGAGGATCCAAGCAGAAAGAGCCTGAAGGCAGTCACAAAGCCTCAAGCTGCCTCCTGATACCAGCCGCCTTGCTAGCTAATCATTACACATCTTCCTCTCATTCCTCTGTTCAGCACTTTCTACTCCTCTTTTAACTGTATCCTTCTCGTCTTTCTCATCTCTGACCCCAGTCTGTCAACTTCTCTTGTGCATCAGTTCTTCTTTTTAGACACGCAGTGGCAACTTGTTTATGTGTGTGTTTGTGTGTTTAGGAGAAAGAATGAAAGAAGAAAGAGAGTCTGTGTGTATCCACTCTACAGAAGGGTTTCTGCTCCAGGATCTACCTTGCATGCCCTCTAAATCTGCTGAGCTCTCACAAAAATGAACTCTTTTTTCCTCCCATCTGAATCTCATGCAGCAACGAGGAGGAGTTGTACATCAACGATGCAACACATCAGCTCTGAGAAGGGGATGCACCGCCTGCTGCCAGCCTCCACATGAAGAACAGTCAGTAGTTTCACTCTTAAGAAGCAAAAATGTGCCGATCTTTCAACTGTAAAACTCATTTCCACCCCAGACAAGAAAAGCTTTTAAATTCAAACTTATTAATTTGCATTTCTGCTTAACAAACAAGGATACACACACAAAAAAAATGCATTTCATCTTTTTTTAAAACAAAAACACACACAGTTCTGATTCATTGCAACTGCTGTTGCTGTGACCTGCAGACAGGGCTCACTGGGCAGCAACTGAGGCATGTTTGACCCTTGCTGACCGCTACAGAGCCATAGGGACAAACCCACGGGTAGCCGTGCGTAATTCCACTTCCTGCCCCAGTTATCGCTTCTGGGGACCCATTAAGCCTCATCAAGCTCACTCCAGTCCTCCAAGCACTTTGATCCCTGAGGCTGAGTGAGTGAAGGTCTGAGGAGATTGTTTTAGAACCTGTTTTATTACCTTTCCCCTCCTTAAAACTTCCTTTCTGCAACTGCTCAAATCCTCAATGACCTGTACCATATCATAACTTAATGATCATTTTAAATCTAATATTTTATATTTTTACATTAATTATATATACAAAACACTAGGTCTGCCTGCACAGAGCTGAAACCTTTTAGAGTTTCTAAACTTTATTTTTTCCTCATGTTTGGTAATGATACAATGAAAATGAACAATTGTGATTGCACTGTAATGATGTCAACTGCTCTCTCTCTTCAGTAGGAGGTAGTTTTATCAGTAAATTTTGTATAAACAATTTTAAACACGATTAGGAAAAGAAATTAGGGATTCAAATAAAATGGCTCTTTAGTTTGTCTTTTTTTGGACAAAAATCCTCTTGGAGGATCACTTACATTTTTAATTTGTAATTTTACAAACAGAAATGTCAGTTTAGATTGTGAAGTTCCTTTATCATATTTTCATATTTCACATATATATGTAATTATATTTCATAAAATATATAAGATATGCATAGGTAAAAGTTGCTATACATAAACACATACACTCACACACACACACACACACATGGATGGCTACAGCTGGCTGGGATGACATGTTAAGGATGTGTTAATTCATCCCTCCAAGTTTCCTTATCATGTCTGCTGCTGCATGGTCATTCATTAATAGTCCTATTTTAATTAGCCATTAGTGAACACACTCCCCATGTCAGAGATATGAGATGGAGGGCATGTGTGTGTCTATGTGTGTGTGTGGTAGAGAGAAAAGATAGTGGGCATAGGCATAATGCAAGGAAGGTGTTGGGCTTCATAGAGTGTGTGGACGTGTGTTTTTGTGTGCCGACAGCTCCATTCTCCCACTGTGGCGGCAGAACAATTGGCAGGGACACGCTGTTCAGCGGGGCCTCCTACTCATTATAGGCCCGCTGCTCACTTGTGAGCCCCATCATTGTGTTGCAAGACAATGGCAGCCAGGGGCCCCACCCAACATGATACCCTGCAACCCCTCCAACACATGCACACTTTGAGTCCAGCTGCAAGCTTCACTCCCTGTCTAATCTTTTCCTCATGGACCCACAGAGAACTTGCCGCACTTCTTCCTCTACATCTCAGCCCTGCAGTATCATCACACTTGATTGGCTGCTGCACGAACAACCGATGCTGGTCAGAGTCCACAGCAAGAGAAAAGGGGATTAAGTCTAATTAGCATGAACAATGAAAACAAACAAACATGGGGAGATGGGGGATAAGGGTCATGGAGGCAATCCCACTGTCTGTCTTAATTAGCATTGTTTACCAAGTGACACAGTTGGTTCCTGATATCGGCTTCATGGCAGCACACATCTATTAGATTCTGCTAACACAGTCAAGTGCACACACTGCTGAGACACACAGATTCAATATAGCAGTGGATAGCAGTGGTGGTCGGAACAGAAAATCATCATCATAGTGGTAAAGGTTGTTTTTTATGTACTATTAAAATAATCTAGATTAATTATTGAGTTAAAGTTAGTTTTTATCTGCCTAATACAGAATTGAAGTTGCTGCTGGCAAAGACTAGAATGAAAAGAGGAAACTTGTTACAGCTACTAAATACTGAGTTAAAAACACAAAGAACAATGTTTTTTGTAAATTCTCTTTGGAAATAAATCTAATTTACTACACCACAAAACACATTTAATAATATTGGATGCTTACAGCTCTGGCTTCAAGCCCATCCAACACCTGCAGAGCTGGTGCTGTGGGCGGGCCCCTGTAGGCAAGGCCCACCCATTCACAAATCAGGCCTTTTCAAGTAGAAAACATACATTTTTGAATACAATTTTTTAATATAATTATTTAACAATTACTTTTTTTCACTGGTAGTTTGGATGATTCCAGCAATGTGACGACACCTAGCGAGGTAGCAACCATAGCAACCACAGGTGCATGTACTTCATCTACCTCTTGTGGCATAGTCTGCAGTTGGATTAAACCCCAATTTGTTCTACCACGATTCATCTTTGACTGGGATGTAAAAGTTTGTTGAGTAGCAAGAAGATAATAAACCAACTGTGCTGTGCTGAGCATTTGTGTTATGTGTGAAATATGATCCATCTATCATAATATCACTGTTCAGGTTCTTTAATAAACTCTCAGCCTGTCTAAAGCAGGGATGACCAAAGTTGGCCCTTGAGGACCGCTGTCCTGCAAGTTTTCTCCCTGCTCACACCTGACTCAAATTAAATGGATCCAATAGCATGTGAATTTCTCTACAATGACTCATTCATTTAAGTCAGGTGTGTTGGAGCAGGGAAACAGGCAGGACTGTGTCCCTAGAGCAGGGGTGCCCAAGTCCAGTCCTCGAGATCTACAATCCTGCAACTTTAAGATGCATCCATTCTCGAACGCATCTGAATCAAATGGCTGAATTATCTCATCGACATGTCATTCAGCTCTGCAGAGGCCTGGTAACAAGCCATTCATTTGATTCAGGTGTTTTAAATATTTCATTCAATGATGTTAAAAATAATGGTTGTGACTTTTCTTCACAGTGTTTCAGAATGTTAAAAATGGCAGGTTCTGACAAGTCAGTGTCTCTAGAATTGCTACCCCCATCAAAGTCCACAAACTCTGTGCAACTGATAATAACCACAAAATATATAAACTAGTATCTAGTGCAGAGTAGTTTTATCATGCTGAATGAAACTTAAGAGAAACATATTAAAGTTTAACTTATGCAAACACTGCTTAGCTGGAAGGCTAATGTTAGCTTCCTCGTTAGCAACCTCCCTTTCACAGCTCCTGAACAAAATAATATTTTTATACAGCATTTTCTTTTCTTTTCTTAGCATTTGTTAGAACACACAAACGTTTATGTGTGTCATTGACTTACTAGTTTATTCAACATCTTTTCATAATAACCTGTGGTCACTTTCAAGGTATATTCAGACTGCTGCTCTGATACAACCTTGATTTTCTAACTTAAGTGTCATCAGGCAAAACTGCCATTCACATAAATAAATTACAACTTTGACCTCAGTTACATTTATATAAGCTCCCGAAGAAAAAATGGCTGCAACAAATCCCAAACATCTTAGGAGTTTATAGCTGAGAGTTTTTTGAAGTGTGGTGGCAAATAAATTTTCTTCTCAGGTTGATAAAAGGGAATATTCTGGGCAAGAGAACAAGCAGGACCCAAGAACATTCTGTTGTACTGCCTGATCAGGATTTAATTTAGCTGATCAGACACATTTAATACAGCTAAGAAGAAGAAAATGGGTGTTTATTCAACTTTTACACATCTTATAACTTTGCTACAAGCAACTTTGTAAGTTACCAGAAAAGGGTCACTTAATGACTTCATCCAGAATTGTTGCCAAGATCACTTCTTACCCCAACAGATGATGAAATATGGAGATCACCTGATGTAGTCTGACGTAATCGGCACACGGTATAGCTCTCAGCAGAATAAAAGTCATGGAAATCTTAGCTAAATGAAAGACCAGGGCAGAAGGGAAACAGACTTTTCCCTTGGAGAAATAATTATTTACCACCACAGAATAATAAAAAAAGAAAGAAACATACTCATATTCTTGCTACGCCTAGCAATAAGTAGCAAGTTGGAAGGACTTTTGCTAACAGTTTTGCAAAAAGCAATTTGAAACCCTTTTTCTCACTTTTTTACCCTTGTCACTACCCTTGTAAAACAAAGCACTTTTTTAAATGCACCCTTTTGAAGATATATTTTCTTTAAGGATGATCTTTCTAGCTGCATAAAAATTCATTTTAGCATGATGTACTTTTAAATATTTCATAAACAATGAGTAGCTATTGGATGTTTTGAAAGTCTTGAGAAATTAGAAACAAAATGATTTAAGAAGTTACAGGGTACATAGTACAGCACACACATGCAGTTCCTCCTACACACTGATATGCCTAGTAAAAAGAAAACTATCGATCGCTGTGCCACATGTATAAATATTAGTGATGAGATGATTGATGATAGGATTTTTAAATCTCTTTGGCATTGTAGAAAAATTGCATTTGCCTCCAAGTATCAGCCCGTCCCTGATACTGAAGACCCACCCCTGGGGAACTCATAGCTACAGTGGGGGTCAGTGAAAACTGGGCCAAATCAAAGTGATTAAGGACCTGCGAATCAATAACGCCTTTATATTAGATTTACTCTCCCTCCTCGAATCGCACAGAGTCAGCAGAAAGATGGAGGGAGGCTGAGGCTGAAATGAACCCAGATCCAACTAAGCGTCCGTAGATTGGGTGATGGTATAAATCGTTAGGCTCACATCAAGTCTTCGAGGCGTGATAAGATAATATAATCATCTTTGGATTGAGGGAGGAGGATAAGTCGAGGGGGCGTCTTTTGTTTCTGCTGAGCTCATAACTTCAGTGTTTTGATGATGCACCAGAAAGGAAAATCACAGAGAAACCAATTCTGGGGAAATTTGATGGAACATTTAGGAGTGAGGTAGCTGTACACAGGAATGGTTCAAACAACACTGGCAATTCAAGATGAAACCAGAAGAAGGATGCTGGAACAAGCGAAAAACTAGATGTTGTGGGTGCTGTCACTTGAAGGGAGGCTTTTTGGTTTGACAGTTTATGGGTGATGCTAAAATGGCTATAAGTCCGTGTTAGATCTTTCATGGACTGTCGACCTGTCCAGGCTGAACCCCACCTCTCGCCTCATATTGGCTGGGATCTGTTCCAGCTCCCTGCTACCCTCAACAGGCTCTATCAAGCACAGAAGACAGATGGCTAAAGATACTTGGTTGTCATGTTGATACACACTGTTAGGAAGCACTAGCTCCCTCCTGCATTTTGTTATTCTTGTGTGCAAAGGTGAATCATGGGCACCTAACATTCACTGTTTTTTTTTCTTGTTGGTATCAATCATTTCCTGTCAAAGTGTTGTTCTTCTAAGTGAAGAATTTGTCATTGTTCAGTGAGGAGGCCTGTCTACCATGGAATTTCCTTACAGCTTGTATGTATGTGTGTGGGTGCGTTCTCAGTCTTAATTGAATAATTGAATGGAAATAATGAGAAGTTGAAGGGAAAGGATTGTACTAAATATGTTTGATTTTCTAAAATTCTGTTCTGAATTGTTAATGTGTATACTGCTGAATTAAGCTCAAGAGCACATAAGAATATGTTTCAGGATCATGATGTTTTGTTAATCAGCTTGTTACCTTATTTTTCAGAAGTCTGCTGTGATAGGTCTGTTGGAATTGAGAGGGTGGGGCCTTGGGTAATAAATAGGAAGTGCTGCCAAGCAGACTGGTTGGACTGCCCAGAGGGATGAAGTTTGTTTGGTGTGCAGAATGGCCAAATAAATTGTGTTTTTTTTTCCCATACCAAATGAAAATGGATTTATTCTTCCCATGCTCACTCATCGTCTTGCCACATTTGGTGTCAGAAGTGGGATCCAGACGCCGGCTGAGCGGGGAGGAAGGATATTGACCTAATGAGAGGAGGACGTGGCAGAGGCCGGGGTTCAAAGAAAAACTCCCTAGCTGATATGGAGGCCCATGAATCTGTACGGTCAGCTGAGATTGATCAGTTAAATGGAGGAGCCATGGCCGCAGGAAGTGGTGAGCCTGAACTGGTGGTACGGCCGAAAGCAAAAGCAGCTGGAACTGTGAGTCAAGAATTCTCTGGTCCAGATATTTATGAGGAAATGAGAGCATTCATGTCTCAGTCTAGACGTACAGAAGCCATTCTTTTTGAACAAATTAAACAGCTAAGGATCGACATCCCTAAGTTGGAGCATAAGGTGGTACCAGATGGGCGTTATGAAGATCCCGTTCACAGCGATCCCCTGTCAACAGTTTCTGATGTTCCAGGGCTGGAGGTTGAGGCCAGATCTCCCTTACCTTCTGTGATGCCACCTCCTGGTGTTATTCCACAGCTACAGGTGCCAGTTTCTTCATTTCAGCCGTTGCCGACACTCCTGCCCCAGCACACTAACCCCCTAACTATGACTGGAGTATCTCGTGGAAGTGACCCTCGAATACCTGAATTCAAGGAAGGAGAGGACCCTGAGAGTTTTTTTGTACGATTTGAACGAATAGCCAGAACATGGGGATGGCGACCAGTGGAATGGGCTGCTCGAGTGGTCACCTTACTGACAGGAAAAGCCCTTGAGGCCTATGTCGGAATGGATGAAGATCAGTCCCACTCATACAATGCCATTAAAGCTGCAGTGCTGAAGAAGTTTAATGTGACAGAAGAGACTTACAGACAACGGTTTCGGAATACTACAGTGCCAGCAGGAGAATCTGTGCGGGAAACCTACAACCGGATTAAGGGGCTTTACAGGCGTTGGATGCGACCAGAGAATCGCAGTAAGGAACAAATCGGGGAAACTGTTGTTTTGGAGCAATACCTGCGTATGCTCCATCCCGACGTACGTACCTGGGTGAAAGAACATGATCCACAGACGGGAGATGAAGCGGCAGATCTGGCAGAGCGCTACTTGGCTGCACACCGGGAACCCTCCAGGTTAAAGGTGACTGTTGGAAAGCCTCGGTTTGAGGAGAGCAAACCATGTGGCTCAAATTGGAGTGAAAGGGTGGACATGGGGGCTGGTAAGACACCTGCAGCTTCCAGGAAACCTTTTGTGTGTTATTATTGTCAGCAGCCTGGTCATAAAGCTTCATTTTGTCCTTTAAGGAAATCTAAGTCTGTTGAATTGTGTGTGGTACCACGTGGAGATGATGTTTATGATGTGAATGACAACCGAACAATTATGCATACCCATGTTGTGGATGTTAAAGTTAATGGCCATATGGTAAAGGCCCTTGCTGACACTGGCAGTTCACAAACGTTAGTGAAGTCTTCTGTGCTAAACAATGTTTTACCCAATTTTGACAAAAGTGTAAATATCACTTGTGTTCATGGATGCCAGAAAGATTACCCAACTACTGATGTGACTATTGAGGTTGAAGGACAAGCCTTTATACTAACTGTTGGTGTGGCAAGTGAGCTTGCCTATGATGTAATTTTGGGTGAAGACTTGCCAGTTTTAGACAACTTGGTACATCAGAAATCTGTAGCATATGCCTGTGCTGTGGTTACGCGGTCTATGACCAAGGGATTAGAGCCCCTTCCGAACGCAGATGATAGTTTGTATGAAGGTGGTAATAAGATAAGAAAAACCAGACGGCAACGTCGTCAGGAGAAAAACAAGAACAAGTGTAGAGTACAACTCCCTGATCCTGTCTGTCCTGTTACCCCAATTGTGGATTATCAATGGGAAATTCCCAAAAATTTTAGAGAAAACCAAGAAAATGATCCTTCTTTAAAATCTCTCTATGAGAAAGTGTGTAAAATAGATGGGGACGAGTCAGGAAGTAATGCCAAGCTGGGAAGTATAACTGGGGAACCTTTCATAATAAAAGACAAACTTCTGTATTTGGCAGACACTGAGACCCCTAGGCTGGTTATTCCAAAAGAGCATCGCTTGGTGATTATGCATTTGGGCCATACTGTGCCATGGGCTGGCCATTTAGGACTAGCTAAAACCTATAACCGTATTGCGCAGCGTTTTTTTTTGGCCAGGGTTATATAAAGATGTGATGGAATACTGTAAAACGTGTCGTGAATGTCAAGTAGTAGCTCCCCCTAAAGTCTCAAATCGAGCCCAGTTACAATCCTTGCCAATAATGGATGTACCCTATGAGAGGATAGCCATGGACATCATTGGTCCTTTACCAAAAAGTAGCAGTGGACACAAATATGCTTTGGTCATTTGTGATTATGCCACAAGATATCCTGATGTGTATCCTTTGCGCTCCCTTCAGGTCAAATGTATAGTTCGGTGTTTGGTGGAACTATTTTCAAGGGTTGGTGTTCCAAAAGAGGTCTTAACAGATCAAGGTGCAAGCTTTATGTCCCACATAATGAAAACACTCTATTCCCAACTAGGTGTGAAGGGTATTCGAACCACTCCATATCATCCTGAAACGGATGGTCTGGTTGAACGGTTTAATGGTACTTTGAAACAAATGTTAAGAAAATTTGTTGATGACACTGGCAAAGACTGGGATAAATGGTTACCATTTCTTTTGTTTGCATACAGAGAAGTACCACAGGCTTCTACTGGTTTTTCTCCTTTTGAATTGCTTTATGGCAGACCAGTCAGAGGGCCTTTGGACATACTGAAGGAGAACTGGGTGGCTGGTGAGGTAACTTCAAAAACACCAACCAACATCCTTTCCTACATTCTACATATGAGAGACAGACTGGAAACTTTCCGTGAAGCTGCCAAAACCCATCTGCAGAAAGCCCAGCAAAAGCAAAAGGTATGGTATGATAAACATGCCCGTGAAAGAGACCTAAAGGTTGGCCAAAAAGTATTGGTGCTGCTTCCAACTGGACCTAGTAAGTTACTGGCGAAGTGGCAAGGCCCCTATACTGTAACTAGGAAAGTAGGTCCAGTAACCTATGAGATCATATGTCCAGAGAAAAATAAACGTAAACAACTTCTTCATGTTAATCTGCTGAAGGAATATTATGAAAGAAAGGAACCAGAAACAGAGGGGAAGCATGTCCTGATGGTCCAAGATCTCCTGTCAGAAGACCCTGATGTGTTGGAAGCTGAAGAAGCAGAAATGAGTCCGTCCCGGGGGCCGTGTCAACCTGAGACTCCTCCAGATCACCTGACACAGGAGAAATGGCATCAGTTGGGTGAGCTTAAAGAATCTTTTCCATCATTGTTCTCAGACAGACCTGGTCGAACCGATGTCATAACACATAAAATTGTTTTGAAAGACACCAAACCTGTTCGTCTGAAGCCCTACAGAATACCAGAGCGAATGATGGAACCACTGAGGAAGGAAGTCCAAGCAATGCTGGATATGGAAGTAATTGAACCATCAAGAAGTGAGTGGTCGAACCCCATCGTACTCGTTCCTAAGAAAAACTCAACTCAGCCTCGTTTTTGCTCTGATATGAGAAAATTGAACAGCATTTCCTGTTTTGACTCTTACCCCATGCCACGTATTGATGAGCTGCTGGAGAAGCTTGGAAAGGCCAAATACATTACAACCTTGGACTTATGTAAAGGGTATTGGCAAGTGCCCCTTGACCCCACTTGTAAGGAATACACTGCCTTCCAGATTCCAGGAATGGGCCTATTTCATTACACTGTACTACCATTTGGTCTTCATGGAGCCCCTGCCACATTCCAAAGGTTAATGGACATTGTTCTTGGTGGTTGCTCTGCATTTGCAGCTGCATATCTAGATGATGTGGTAATTTATAGTGAATCTTGGAATGAACATCTGGAGCATCTAAAAGTTGTCCTGGGAAAAATTCGGGAGGCTGGCCTCACCCTTAATGTGAAGAAATGTGCATGGGCCCAAGAAGAGGTGAAATATCTTGGATATTTAGTCGGTCATGGCCTAGTAAAGCCCCAAGTTGAGAAGGTAAAGGCTATCCAAGCTATTCCCAGGCCCACAACCAAGAAGCAAGTGAGGTCCTTTTTAGGTTTGGTTGGGTGGTATAGGAGATTTATTCCCCATTTTTCTACAGTGGCAGCTCCCCTTACTGAACTAACGAAAAAGTCACCTGCAAAAGTGAGTTGGCATGATGAGTGTGAACATGCTTTCCAAAGTTTGAAATTACAGATCTGTCAAGCTCCTGTGTTGCAGAGCCCCGACTTCACAAAAAAGTTTGTGGTGCAGGTAGATGCCTCCAGTGTTGGACTTGGAGCTGTGCTGGCTCAGGGAGAGCCTGGTGAGGAAAAACCTATTCTGTTCTTGAGCAAGAAACTGTTTGACAGGGAGAAGAAGTACTCCACGGTGGAAAAAGAGGGTCTCGCTATAAAATGGGCTATTGAGTCCTTGAAGTATTACCTTCTAGGGAGAGAGTTTGTACTTCAAACGGATCACAAGCCATTGAAGTGGATGCAGTCCAAGCAGCACCAAAACGCAAGAGTGTTACGTTGGTGTCTAACCCTCCAGCCATATCAGTTCACCGTACAGTACTGTCCGGGTAAGAATAATCTTATTGCTGATTATCTTTCACGTTTACCTGACGTGTGTGAACCAGAGGGGGGAGGATGTGAGAAATGTTAGGAAGCACTAGCTCCCTCCTGCATTTTGTTATTCTTGTGTGCAAAGGTGAATCATGGGCACCTAACATTCACTGTTTTTTTTTTCTTGTTGGTATCAATCATTTCCTGTCAAAGTGTTGTTCTTCTAAGTGAAGAATTTGTCATTGTTCAGTGAGGAGGCCTGTCTACCATGGAATTTCCTTACAGCTTGTATGTATGTGTGTGGGTGCGTTCTCAGTCTTAATTGAATAATTGAATGGAAATAATGAGAAGTTGAAGGGAAAGGATTGTACTAAATATGTTTGATTTTCTAAAATTCTGTTCTGAATTGTTAATGTGTATACTGCTGAATTAAGCTCAAGAGCACATAAGAATATGTTTCAGGATCATGATGTTTTGTTAATCAGCTTGTTACCTTATTTTTCAGAAGTCTGCTGTGATAGGTCTGTTGGAATTGAGAGGGTGGGGCCTTGGGTAATAAATAGGAAGTGCTGCCAAGCAGACTGGTTGGACTGCCCAGAGGGATGAAGTTTGTTTGGTGTGCAGAATGGCCAAATAAATTGTGTTTTTTTTCCCATACCAAATGAAAATGGATTTATTCTTCCCATGCTCACTCATCGTCTTGCCACACACACTGATAACTCCAGGTTTTACGCCCCACATAAAAATCTACTATAAAGATTCCCTGAAGCATGTTGTATGTTGTATGTTGGCCCAGAGCTACAAAATGCAACAATATTTGAATCTAAAAAAAAAAGTAAAGCATAGAGAAAAAAAGCCAGGAGCAGAAAACAATTTACAAAGCATGACTTTTTACAAATCGAAATGTTTCACAACAGCATGAAAAAACACCATCAACACATTGATTTGATTAAATACCCAATCATAAATGAGGTTTTAAAGAGACATTGTGTAACATCTTCTGTTTTTTATTGGTGAAAATCAATGTCTGCATGTATATATGTGTAATCATTGGTGTATTATGACCTCCACTAATGATCTGACACATTCTCATAGGCAAAGAATTTTAAATTTGTTCATACATATGAGGGGTAAGCCGGTAGGGAACCATGACGGTCTGCCATCTTGTAACTACAGCTGCCAGAAAGGGACAAATAGCACCAACACAGAATCCCTGTGATCCAGCGAACAATGATTGAGACATAGGAGAAGAAGATAAACGTGAGAGGCTTACTACCCTGGCAAGATGGAAAATCTGCATGAGCTATCGGACGACTTGCTTTTATTGGTGTTGTCAAGGCTTTTTGACACACTGGGGCTACTGTTGTTGCAATACATGTTTGAGAAACGGAAGCGCTAGATTGCAGTATACTTTAGAACGCAATACATGTTTCCAGTGTTTGATAGACGTAATTCTTACACAATGTCCCTTTAATAACATGGCAGTGATATTGATAGTGTTTTTATTTAGTATATTCACATGAGTAGTTGGCTCTTTGTGCAACATTTCCTTCCTGTTTTGGCTGCATTACTGGTTCATCGTAGATAATATGCATCCTAACACCTCTTAGTAAAATCTCCATTGTCAAGGTAAGCTGAGCCCAATCAGTTAATGAAACCCTGGATATGTTTAGGGTGCTTCATATAGCCTCTCTAATCACTGGATAAGATATAATTGATAGATTTTGCACAGTGAAACATAGGAATCTTACATCCTTTTATGGCAGTCAACAGGACTTTAGTTTTAAACCTAGTTAAAATAATGAAACTGGAATGGACTTTAGCCAAACACAGGTCTGTGAACATCATAAAGCTTTAATACGTACAAAAGAAAAGGCATTTAGGAGGAGGAATCTGTTGAAAAAGCCATAAGAAGCAGTGTCAATAGGCTGACATGAGTCACAGCAACTAATTTACATCCCATCTCTGCTTTGCCAGATGTCACATCTGTAAAATACAACAATTTACTGACTGCTAAGGGGACCAGGGCACAATTTATAATGGTGTGGAGCTCCTTATTTGGTGTCATACGCTTTGTAAGCGATGTTTCCTAAATGAAAAGGTCAGAAGTTAAGATAAGACTAAACATAACTAGACGATTGCTGGACTGAATGAAAAGTCTAACATCTACAGTGAGAAAATACGTGCTGTAAACGTAAACATTAATAAATAAATACCTTACTGGCCACAATTAGTTGAACTCATCTCGAAACAAGCACCTGAGCGTGTGCATACATGCTTGCACATGCACAATGTGCTGTTACTTCTCATCGCCATGGAGACATCATGTCCCACTGCCACTGCCACCCCCGTCACCCACACCCAACCAGTGTTTGTCTCACAGTAAATCTAAATTGCCGAGTGCAGTTAACCCCCTCACCGCCTCCTCAGCCAGCTCCTAAGGCTCTGGATTTCTGCAGCGTGACAAGAGGGAGTTACAATCAATGTGAGGAGAAAGAGGAGGAAGGGAGGGGATGGGGGTGAAATTCAAGGCAGGAAAAAACAGAAAAGCTGGGGTCATTCAGGAGCCGTGATTCTCCTCTCACTGAAGATAAAGGTTAACATCCTCTAACATTTTACTTTTAGGTTATTTTGTGTGAATGTTCCTCATAATCTAAGGAAGGTGTATGGATATATGTCTGTTTTGAGGTTTTGGGGGGATGCTATGGACTCTGAAGGAACCTCCAATCTGTTTACAGCTCTGATTGGAATTACACAATCAATTACCACCTCCCGCTGTGGCCCAAATGAGCCGGCCCAAAAGACAGCGGAATTGGTTAAATGTTATTGTTGGGAGGCCATTATCCAACAATCGGGGTGGTTAATGCAAGAAAATGACATTCATTAAAAGGCTCGACAGGAGGCTCCCAGGGGCCAGGCTGCAGCTGACCCTCATTCACTGCCTGGCTTTGTGGGCCCTCGTCCACTGTGGGGAGGGGAGATCATGTCAAAGGCGCAAAATGCCCCTCTTTTGTCACAGAGTGGCCTTCAGTCGCTCTTTGCAAGTATGTGTGTGTCTGACGGAGAGTGGCGAAGAGCCAGAGAAAATACCTGCGAATGTTAATGTCTTTGTGCTTGGCAGAATGTGTGAGGTGTTGGAGAGAAAGAGAGAGAAAAAAAGATAATTACATCATTCTGTGAATTAGAGGTGTAGAGGGGGGAGAGTGTTTGAACCCCCTCCCACCACACACACAGACGCACACATACACCACCCTCGCTCATGGATGCACATGTAATCCTGCAGTAATGAGGCGGCGCCAGCATCACACTCCACACACACTTAGTCCTATAATGTATATCATCAATGCTACAGCTTAAAAAAAAAAATGCTTTCCCCTCTTCCGTGAGTGCACTTCCAGCTGGTGATGGTGATACATGCTATCAATGCAAGCAAAGCTAGAAAAGCCAAAAGTCAAAAGTAAGTGCAGATGCCTGCCCACAGAGGAAACAAAAACGGCAGTGGCTTTATTTTTGATCCAGGATCCCTATGAGAGACTATTTTTGAAATCTTACGCCAACGCAAAAGCTTTCTTTGTCTTGTTCTATTCGGAGAGTCGCACACAGGACAGCGGGTTGGTAAGAGGAAGACAGCCATGGCCTTGTTATTTCTGTTCATCCTACAGGAAACTAGAGTCATTTTGTTTTTAAGGAGCAAAAAGAAAAAAAAGTTTTGTCAAGGTAGAAAGTCATGTTGGAGCTCCTTGAAAAATAAAAAGTGAGTCAATGTGGCAGTTTAACCAAATAGTCTAGACTGTGCTTCAGCTGCATTTAAAGGGACAATAACAAGGATTGGTTTGATGCTTGATTTCAGGTTGAAGAGAAAACATGTCATCACCATTCCCTGACTGCATAGTGTTGTAACTGACATGGAAAAAGGACAGATTTAAAGGTGGGATGGGAGATTGAGATGCTTAAGATAATTGCTATATTGTCTCTGCTTAGAAAAGAGCTTCATTTATAATCTTTAAAAGTTGAGGGCCTTTTCAAGACTTGCCCAAATTGTTTTCCAGTGTTTATCCTTCATACTTTCTATACTTAGCCTTTACTTATGATCACACTCAGTAAAGGCTAAACCATTAGTTCTCAAAACTACGTTTCCACCAAAACTGCAACTTATTCTAGTAATATGCACGTTTTTTAAAAAGGAATTATTGTATGTATCGGTGCATTTACATAACGGACAGGGGTAAAAATTGTTTTATTTCAATTATAGCTAAATTACTCAATTTTTAAAGTCAGACTAACAGACCCAGGTAATGTGGTTGGGAGTTGATTTCTATACAAATGTTTAATTCTCAAACTTGCTTAGGTGCTCTGTGGATGCCCCACTGTTCTAATCCCAGGCTTTGACCAGGAAGTAACAGCAAAGCTATAATTTGCTGCTCAATATGATATCAATTTGCTGCCAGCTTTGTTGTAAATTGCAGTTTGGTCCATAACTGAGGTAATCTGAAAAAAAAGCACAATTAAAACATGCTAAATGAAGAATTGACACCTTCTGTATCAGAATTAGGTTTTGGTTAAAAAAGTGATTTCTGTCCCATGCTTTGTTCAAGTTTAAGCAAATTAAGCTTAGTATACTAAGCTAGTATACAAAGCCATTTCAAACAGGTATAATGCCTTACCACAGCATGACTCCACTTCACATGTAAACATACTGAAAGTGGCCCATTCTTTCAAGTGTTTTTGTGTTTCTTTATTACTGTTGTGAAACAATCAGGAAATAACTTTATATTTTTTTTCTGATTTTCAGATTTGGTATCCTAATTCAACTTTCCGTTACTACTTTAGTCGATTCATCTTTCAGAGGAACTAGAGGATGATCCTCCCAACCCTCTGAAAGTCTTAAGTAACGTTCCTGACTATTAAACTATTTGTAATTGGAGTTAGTAATGTTCTTCATTTCAGTCAAGTTAAGAGTTAAAGAGTTATCTAACTAACTAGTAAGCTAAATATAGTTTCTAATTGTCATTTGGTTCACGATTAAGTTCTTGTTTTTGAAACCATCAAGATTTGGCAAACTAGCTTGCTAGCTAGCTAAAGACGTCGGTCTACCTGAGGGCTAAAGGGTTAACTTAATAAACCAACTAGATAGCATCTTGCAGATTAGAATGCAGCGTTCTAGCCTTCCATAAGCAAAACCGGTATTTGAACCCAGCATGTTTTCTAAATACCAAAGTTTTGTGAGGACCTCTCAGTATCGACTGTAAACAGTGCTAGTAGTAAAACTGACTTCATGACAGACTGAATAAGCAAATTAAACCCAGTATTTTGTATCACTAGACAAAATGCTCTTTGCTTTAAAAAAAAAAAACAGCTTGTGACACATTGTGAATGAGAACAGGTTTTTAATACTCGTACCCTTCAAGTCATGCCTTAAGCTATTTGCTAAGCATCTTCCAGATGTCAACAACGAGCCCTGAAGCTCATGTGTGTTTTATATCAATTCATTGCATTGGACACACGTCTTTGTTTCTCATGATTTGTAGAGAAAACTTTCAGTTTTGTGTCACTAGAGCTTGTCAACCAAAACAAAAGTCAGAACTTAACTGCAAACCAAATGATAACTAGAAGCTAACTCAACACAGTAGACTTTATGTAGGAGCAAAAAAGGGAGGGAAAAAAAAGAAATGAAAGTAACTACTAGATACTGCTGGCCAAAGTGCTTTACATGTGATGAATACCAAGGTGTGACCTAAAATAAAATAAATAAATCTATAAATAAAAAACTGACAGCTAAAGTTGGATTAAAAGAGTTTCATCTGGTTATCAGCCAGAACAAAGTTCAGCAACAGGCTACTAGTCAGCTAAGAGATGTTCAATGGTTAAATTCATAGAATAATTTAATTGCAGTGTGAACAGATGTTGGCAGGCAACACATGGACACGGGAAAGACAGCAGTTTTAACAGAAGGAATGCAAGCTCCATGAGAGGTTCTTGGAACATTGCATCACTACATGTGATCTCAGCTGAAATTTTCTTCTTACCTTAGATCACATTTTGTTGCTTTCCTCAAACTTAAGGTTTTCTTTGAACTGTAATGCAATTAATCATTCTAGCTCAGAGAACTGACATAAAGAGTCAGGGCTGACAAGAAGGCTCCAGCTAGGTCTCCTTGCATCATGAGTGTCTGAAAAAAACAACTACAAAAAAAAAAAAAAACTTAAACATACTCCCAACTGTAAGAAACTACATGCAATCTGCACTTGTGCAGAAGGGGGCAACAGAACGTATATTATACAGAAAAAAAGAAAACAGAACATTAAGCCTTATTCCCAAAATCTTCTTAAATATCAACATTTTCATAGACTGCATAATTTTTCATACCTATCCTCTTAGACTAATGAATACCATTCTCTCCTAAGTTGAAAGGATGGACCAGCTGGGTCTAAAAATTGCCCATAAAAGGTCATGTCTTACAGGCAGTGTGGAAATAGACAGAAGAGGAACACATGAGGAAAAATAACAAACAGAATGGCAAATTATGAATTAAAAGATAAAATAATATAGATGTGCAATGAAGCCTGATTTTTCTCATTTTAAAAGTGTTTATTGATCATAAATATTCACATTATCATAAAAACGGTTTTATATACGAATGGGTCATTAATTACTCCTAAACTTGGCAGCAGCCTGCAGTCTGGTCACATGATTGCGTCAAGATGCACATCCTCGCCATGCTGTGGCTAAAGGGTAAAGTGGTACATTGTAGAATACAATTTCATTACATAGCCTACTGTACTTTCTACAGTTTGTAAAGCCAATTTCCACCTGCTGTGGCATCATTTTAAAATATGGTTGGAATCCACCAAGTGAGTTTGATATGTGTCATTAACCAGGACATAACCTTAATTTCTTAATAAAACAAATTATTGTAGAAAAGTTGGGGAATGAGACCCATTGTGCCTTGTATTTTTCATTAATGTCAAACAGAGTCGGTCTCATTTAAGTCAAGATTATCAGTTGGTCTTCAGTATCTTTCTCAACATGACCACATTGCCGGCCATGTCTAATATGTTGACTGTTAGATGTTAGCGGCAGTTCTCATACACTCGTTCGCTGCACTGAACAGAGGGAGAACGCTCACTAACAGCCATGACAACAACTGTATGTTTAATCAGTAAAAAAAAAAAAAGAAAAGAAAAAGAAAGACCAGCAGAAATCAGATGCTTACACTTGACTTTCTTTTTTCCAGCTGTTTTGTCATCTGTCCTCTTGCCAGTCCTGATCATTAAAATGATGTGCTCATATGCTGACCAAAGTCTTTGGTGTGATGATCAGATCACAAGAGCAAATTAATTACCTTTTATTTTTTATCTACTCAAACTCAGCCTTGTAATTAGCTTTATGATGACTCCTTCTCTGTTCAACACTTTATAATATTGACAGATTACACTATTTGAATTATTTTATGTGACTACCGTTCGGCTGAGGTATTTTTAGTTAACATTTCTATTCATTAGCTAAAACTCCGAATCTGTTTTCATATAATGTTTAAATCTGGTTTTAATAAGTGTTGTGCCAAGTTACAAACTTTGGCAACCATTAATCTAGACTACCACCAACCTAAAACGCAGCTTTCTCATGCCTCATATACTGTAAGAGATAAGAAATATCATCTTCAGTCGAATCTTGCCTCATTCAACAACACTGAACAGCTCGTAGTGTATTACAACATATACTTTTTTATTTTGTGGAATTCTATGAATTAATGCACAATTCTCCAAATGCCATGGAAATTATTATTTTTGCATTATTTGCCTTAATTAAACAGCCTAAGATGTTCGGCTAAGTAGTTATGGTGGTCATGGCATGTAAAAAGATGAGGTGGATATAACATTTGACAAAACTGAAAACTTTAGATCTTGCATTTATGTGGCCACAACAGCATTCTTGTAAAGCATTATAAAAATTAGCTTCTCTCTGAAAGGATAGAATCTTATCATTCATAGACCATGTATATTTCTTCTAATGTGACCTTATTCTATTCTGCACGCTGATTTTGGTCACCCACTGTCTATAGGGGGGAGCATCAGTCTGAAGCCTAATTTGCACCAATAACTGCTACAGATAACAAAGAGTGCAGATCCCAGAGGCATGGAGTTGACTGAATCAATTTTGTGCTCTTGCAAGGTCTCTGGCTTATTGAACACACAGATTGACCCTCCTGAAGATGGCTACGGCCTCAAAGCCAAACACTGATCTTTGACACGTACCCTTCTGCGAACTCGGAGGAAATGAACATTGCAAAAATCAAACATTTCAGTGCTCACTTTGTCAAAATGTTGTACAGATAAAGGGATCAAAGAGAAATACAGTAATTACAAAGCAATAATATAATAAAATGTTCTGCTTGCTACAGTTGCATGCTGTCTGGTGTGAGACCAGCTCATCAGAGAGAGGTGAAATAATTATCACAAGCACCTGTTATGGCAAAGAACAGGTGGAGCTATAGCTTTTGTAATCTCACATCTCAACGGATATTACCAGGATGTCTGTGTGTGTGTGTGTGTTAGGTGCTGAGTTAAGCCTCAGATTGAGAAACAAACCACAGTAGCAACATGCCTCACTGTTTCCTCCAGCATCTGTCTTGAGCAGCATGGGGCCTCCATGCATGAAGGAGGGAGGAGGAAGCCACGGAGAGTCGGCTTCCCTTCATCTCCTCTTCCTCTCTCCTTATTATTTGGGAGCTGAAAAAGAGCTTCTTCTCCTCTTCTGTCTCAGTGTGAGGTTTTTTGTCTTCCATCATTTGTGAGTCAGCGCGGGGTCACATCGCAACACGATGTTCTCTGCTGTGAGTTTAGCACCAGACACACCAACTCCTCGCAATTCCTCTACACAGAATATCTTTGAGACACACTGTGTTGCACTGTCAAAACACTGAAAGTACAGTAGATAAGGGAGTCCAGAGTACCTTAACATACACTGCAATATGTTAAACAAGGGTAAAGTCTTTGTGTGTCTACTGTAGTGGAAAATTAGAAAAGAACTAGTAGATATGATTAGAAGCAGCATTTTTATTCCCTTTGCTACACCCTTACAACATCTATCCTTTAGCTGTAATGATTAGTACTAAAAGTGGAAAATGAAGTCAGCTGGCTGTGAGATGATCAGCTCCATATGTTAGCTCTGCTGGGTTGCCATATTCAGTTTAACCGGTCCAAGTAGCTAAAATCAGTACTTTGAGTTGAAACCGAGTCTGCATTTTAATCAGCAAGGAGAAATGTTTTAACAGAATTTGGCACCTTGTAAAACCCACTTCTTATTTTACCAAATGGTGAATATTTCACCAACATGTAATCAAGGGAAACATTTAGCATCATCTACTAAGAATTTCACATGCAACCATCTCTAGGGTTTACAGAGAATGGTCCAAAAAAGAAAAAAATATCCAGTAAGCAGCAGTTGTCTGGACCAAAACACTTGTTGATGTCAGAGGTCAGAGGACAACGAGCAGATTGGTAGGACACGATGGAAAGGCAACAGTAACTCAAATAACCACTAGTTCCAACTAAGCTGTGTAGAATAGCATCTCTAAACACATGTCTAACCTTGAAGCAGATTGGCTACAGCAGCAGAAGAGCACACCAGGTGTCACTCCTGTAAGCTAACAACAAGAAACTGAGGCTACAATGAAAGGAAAGCATGGATTTTCCTATATTTTTCATTTTAATTTCTTCACGTTGTTTGAATCCAATTGCCCCCAGGGGCTAATAAAGGTTCTTCAAACTTGACACAATTTGGGTACCAACTGAGCATTGTTTAAATACCACAGCCTATCTGAGTATTTTTGGTGTCAATGTCCATCCCTTATGACCACAGCAAATCATCTTCTGATGGCTACTTCCAGAAGGATAATACACCAAGTCAAAAAAGCTCAAATTATCTCAAATTGATATTCATATCAAGAAACTCAACTCAAACGGCCTCCATAGTCAGCTGATTTCAATCCAAAAAAGCAGTTGTGGGATGTAGTGAAACAGGAGATTCTCATCAAGGATGTGCAGCCAACTGATCTGCAGTAACTGTGTGATGCTATCATGCTAATATAGAGCTAAATCTCTGAGGAATGTTTCCAGCAACTTGTTGGATCTATGCCATGAAGAATTAAGGCAATTCTAAAAGCAAATAGCGGTCCAACCCAGTATTATCAGGATGTACCTAATAAAGTGACTGGTAACTGTGTTGAAACTAAACAAGGTGAAAGAGGAGCTTTATAAATTTTAAACATTTTCAATTTTACTTTTAGTTGAAGAGTTAGTGTTATACTCTTGAAGGTCACTGTTATCATCTTGAGAAATGTGGAATCTTTCACTTCAGCTGAGGTTGAATACCGAATTTTCATAGTCACAGTGCAGAAAACACTGCTTTTGTTTGGATAAAGATGAAATCTTTATTATACAACCCAGCAGGACTCAGTTTGTAGTTTGTGTGTACAGCAAGGTTTTGCATGATTAGCCAAGGAGGAGAAATTTTACAGCCAATACTCCAGATAAAAAATATGTTGATGCAATACATTATTACAAGCCAAGCAACTATGATGTTTTCCCAACCCTAACAATCTGATTTCCAATACCTAATCCTAATTATGTCAATGATAAAACCATAGTGTTATATAATTTAAAATTCCTAATGCTAAATAAAACACATAAAAAAGCAAGTGAAAGAAACAAATACTTTATTTATTTAAACAAGTTATTTAAGGGTAAAGTTGATTGAACATACTAGTAATTAGAAGACAGGAGCTCAAACTTTATCCTATTCTAAATGTGACGATGCATTTCATTGGTGTGGTTATTTTTGTGTTGAATAGCATGGGAAGACTCAAGACATCATGTCTGTTGACACAAATTAAAAGTGCTTTCATAATTGTTTCACGTGTCATGGAGATGGAGTCTTACCAGCACATTTAGTTGCCACCAATTTCATAAAAAATCATTGCATGTCTGAACGGGGCTCAACTACAACCACACCCTGACGCATGCTGCAATCTTCAGTTCGAAACATTGCTGTCTGATGCTCGCAAGCTTCCTGAGTGTTTACCAGTGAAGGTTGAACAACTCCTTGAAGTATGTCCTTGACAAGGAATGTGAGTCTATTAATAGCTGTGAATGTAACTGTGCAAGAGACTGAAGTTGGGTGAGTAAAGTGGCATTTCAGAGCTTTTCAGCCAAAGGCAGGGCTGTAATCTTCAAGATGACATGTTATGTTGTACGCCAACATGAGTCAAGCTGGTCTGCTGGCCTTTATGCAGGGTAAATTCCCTTAATGACACAACTATACCAAATACAAAACATTACAATATATGAGCCATTTAGACTGTACTATAGTTGTGTTTTTTTGCCCTTAACAGAGCATCTCAGGGCTGAAAATATTGTTAAACAAGCTTTATTAAACCAGTCTTTATTTTTAAAGAAAGCTAAACATTAGACATCAGTCTATTGAGTTGCACAGCTTTGGTATTTTATTATGTTTTCCTGCATACCTCATCAGTAAGCATAACCATATTTGGCATCCTGATCTCAAAAAGTTATCTACAAAAATAATCATAATTCATTTTCTATATTTTCTTAGAGTCCTCAAACTAAAATAGTAGTAAAGGTTGTTGGCTTTTACCCTTAAGTAAATCCCATAACAGCGTCCTGTAAACTACCTGAACTACACACAATGGAGAAGCTGGTGAGCTGAGTTCAGAGTAATTTGAGTCTGAACTTGGATTGATTTCAGGAATTAAAGTGGCACTGTTGAACTTTTGCAGAATTTTACACTGTGGAGCCTCCTGTGCGTCTTGCATCCTGTCTCTACTCCGAACTCCCTCTGGCCAGTAAAAGTCAGTCACTTTCTCTTTCTTCATATGTTCCTAAAAATAATGTTCCCCTGTGTTTCTTTGTAAAATCAGCCATGGTGCATGCTCAAAACAGCAAGTGTGTGTTGTAACATAGCTGTTACTTTTATATGTTTTAGTTTCATAATGGTTTATTTCACCTTTTGAAGTTTAATTTTTGTTATTGTTGACGTCTGTTGAAGACTTTGTTTTGTTTTGAACTAATGTTTATTTTATTTTGTTGTACTTCAGAAAAGTTGAGCAAAGAAGACCTTGTGTTTTCCTGTTTGCTTAATTTTCTTTTCTTTGTGTTTTATGACCCCTTTCTGTTATTTTGGTTTTCTTTCTGTGTTTTATTAAATATTGATGCATTTTTGTTGTTTTTTTCAAAAAATAGTTGCAAATAAGTAATGAAACCTGTTGATATTCTTATTTTGAGTTTAGTGGGTTGGATGATCAAAGTTTCCCTCAGTTACAAGAAAAAAAAACAAACAAAAAAAACTCTTTTTTTCATTTTACACTGTCAGGGACATCAATAGCATGTTGAAGATCCATACATAGCTCATACTCATTCTAATATGTTTGTATATATCAATTCGGTGGCAGCCATCAGTCTATGACTGGCACACACTGAATCTCAAAACAAGAGTAAACCCCAACAGGTGAATATTGCAGAGAATTTTGACAATTTTTTCGGGCACAACCCACCCATTTAGACGAGTTGCGTATTCCACAAATGCATAATCCTTACAAGTTATAATTCTTGTAAAGGTGACTAATCAGGCTTTGAAGTGATGTATAATACAAAAATAAATGGTATAAAAGCAACAGTGGACCCAACAAAACCTTACTTATTTTTGTACACAGTTTATTTGCTTTTGCATTTCATCCATTGCTGTTGAGTTTTGAACCTTGGAGGCCACCATACAAGCCACTGAAACAACGAGCAGGGCCTGCATGAACAAAAATATGCAACTATGCAAGGTTGGTACTTTTAACCACTTTGAGTACAAAATTGTTTGCTGGTTTCCATGTCTAAAGAGACTACTGCACATAATCACAGAGAAAAGCCACGTCCAGACAAAAGCAATGAACAAACAATAATGTGGTTGTTTCAAGTGAAGGAGGCATATCATTAACACCAGAGATGTAACTGAAAGGGGCCAATCAACACCTGTTTCCTCTGTTATCACACTCACATAGAAAAAAAAAAACTGCCAGAGTATTAAATGTCACATTTAACCATCAATGCAAATATTCCAACTCACAAGTGAATTGCAAAATATTTGAATTGGCTGCATAAACTAACTCCTATTCATAACTGAGATGCAGCTATTTCGGCCAACTAGAACAGTGTTATAGCAAAGCCAGCCTTATATAAAGCAACAATAAGACGATGACTGTGGTGCTTCCAAGCGAGTCATCTCCAGCAGCCAGGCTAGCTATCATTATCTGTTAAAGAGCCTCCGTCCCTATGGATCATCATTACGAGGCGCATTAGAAAATACTTTGATTAAACTCCGCTAATCCAGCACAGACAGCTGCAGTCCATTCACAGCTGCCTAATCTCCTCGCCACTAAATACCACCGAGACAATGGGCAACAAATGACAACTTACGTGAGAGAGAGAGAAAGAGGGTGGGGGTTGGGGGCGGGGGGGAGTTGTGATGCTCAAATAAAGGAGGAAGAAAACAAAGAAAAAGAGGGAGAGAAAAGGGAGGGGAAAGCTGATTCCTCTATCAAAGGCAGACGGTGCTGATGGTAAACCGTATCATGCCAGAAGATGGTTGATGCTTTCTCTGGGAAAAAAGAAAAAAAAAAAAAAAAAAGAGGGGGGTGAGGGAACTCAAAGAAAGAGGGATTTTGAGGTACAGGAGTTTAGGGACTGAGTAAAAAAAAAAAAAAAAACACTAGGAAAGGAGATGGGTTAGGGAGGGAGCTGAGGAGTATGATGGAGTTGCGTCTCCCCTCAGCTGGCAGATGAAATGTTGCACACGAAGGAGAGATCTCTTTCAGTGAAACTACAAACAAGGCAAGGGTGCTGATGGGAGCTGCTGCAATCAAGATGAGAGGGGAGTACAGAGAGAAAGAGAAAAATGAAACTACTCCTCAATGGTACAAATCACCGCAGGGAGGTTATCAGGGCCGTCGGCAATCACTATAATGACAACATGGTGTGACATGATAGTTACAGCACTCAAAGAAAATCATTCGCCTGGGCTGGGGAAGAGATAGGCAGGCGGGCAGATTCATAAATACTGGTCTGGCTTGGAGAGTGTGAGTATGCGTGTGTGTGTGTTTGCAGCGGAGTATTTAAGTCGACTGGTGTGTAGTTGTTGAGTGGAGGAGGATAAGCAGGTGAGAATGTTGTGATTGTGTGGGATTGGAGAGGAGGAGAGTGACCATACAGAGTTGTTTGTTGCCATGATGAATCGTTCCTCTATTTTTCTTTTTTACTTTTTTTTTTTTATCAGATGTTGCATGTTGTGTGCACACGCACTCAGGGACCACATCAAATATGACATGCTGTATAATGCAATCTCTAAAAGTGTTATGACATTAATCAACAGTTACAGTCCAATCTTCTAGATGAATTGAGGTGATTGTGTCAACTTTGTCTAAGCAGGTCTTTGAAGCAATTTGCAATGTTTCTGTTATCCACGTGTAAAAAAACATCCATTTTTTTTTTTTTTTTGCTCATCTGATTAGGCAACACTAGAGTTTTACAAACATTTCTATATAAAGCTTAATCTTTGCCCTGAACTGTAATCCTTAATCCTTAATTAATTAATTTTAATAGACAAGATTTCAGTAGATTAAAGACGAGTTAAATAATTAAAAAATCCATATTACACTCCTTAAAATCAAATCAGAGAAAGCTGGGATGGTCTGCAAAATACTAATAAAAATAAATAATAAAACAAGACAATTAAACACAACACATTCTAATTTTTTGTGTTATTAGCTTGATTGAATTTGAAAATATACATAAATTTTTACATTTCAGGTGTTCAACACATTCCATTAAAAACACTTAAAAGACATTCTTGCACTCAGGATACCATGTGATAAAGAGTTTTTTGGTGTTATCGTTTCTACAAACATGTCTGAACAAGGCAGCATGTAGGACTTGTTGCATTTTTCTTTACAAGATTTTCCACATATTCCACATTAGGGATGGTTGAGCCTGCAAGTAAGCTGATCCACTACCTGCACCCCCCCCTCAGGCATGCCTTTGTAATGTGCGCAGAATTTGCTGCATGGATGTTCCTGGAACATATGTGGTCTTGAAGGCAACATATATTGCTCTAAAACTGCAGTGAACATTTCTGGTTTAATGCTGCCAACACAGAAGTAGGAATAAGCTTTGCCCTATACCATCACAAAGTCTGACCACCAGGTTTTCATGGTGTGATGGTCCATCCAAGATGCCTCAGAATCCAGAAGAGTTAACATGAAGTTAATGCCAGAGTTAATAGCAGGATTTTCTTTCCAACAGTCACATGTGAATGTAATTGGTACAGTTCCTGAAAGAGATTTCTCCAGATTGATTGAATCCTCTGATACACTGCAAACTTAATTTATTACTTTTATATGTTCAACCTGGTCTCAACTAGTTATCTAACTTCCAGTGATTTTGGTTCACCCATAATATAAGGAGATAAAACATCAGTTTCATCTATATCTATGCATTAAAATTTATTACTTTTATTTGTTCTACTAATGCTTTGTTTAAACCAAACTAGAATAGAGGGAATTGTGCAGGATGGTTAGTTGTAAAGTTGATAGAAAGACGCTGGTAGATGCATTTTCATGCCAGGCAACATGAACTTTTTATGCAACAGGTGTAAAGCAGCTCATTGATTATGGCAGAAATGATTGAGACTTTATGAATGAATGAATGTCACAGCTTAACAATTACATTTCTTAGATCCCAGGCTCTCCTAACATTGCTAAAGAGAATATAAACCACAATAAAAATAGTCGCACACAAAAAGCAAGAATATTACAAATAAGTTATACAGTAAAATATATACACTATAAGTTTTAATGCCTGCGGTATGAAGCTGTCCCTGTGCCTGGTGGTATGGGCTTGAATGCTGCAACTCGATTGGATGGACCACTGTTGAATGGTCTGCGTCACTGCTCCGTGACACTTCAATTTCTGTTTATAGGATGACAGCAGCAGAACTGAGGCGTGATCAGATTTCCCCAAAAGAAGAGCAAGGGAGGGCCTTATATGTGTTTGCATAAGAGGTGTAAACATGATCGAGTGTGTTCTTGCCACGCGTAGAACAGCTGAAGTGCTGGTGGTATCTCGACAGGACTTTCCTCAGGTTGGTGCTGTCATTAAATACAAACAGTTCATCCATAGCCTGGTTGGTTTCAGCGTGTGGTGGAACATACACTACTGTCATGACAACCGAAGTGAACTCATGTTGAAGATAATAAGGCCTGCATCTGATCATGAGGTGGTCCAGGTCCGGAGTACATACCGTAGAAATAATTCCCACATCTGAGCACCACTTGCTGTTCACTATGAAACAGCTACCTCCCTTGCTCTTTCCTGAATGTATAGTCCGGTCCAGCCGATAAACGGAGAGTCCCTCGGGAACAATGGCGTAGTCCAGGATCGAGGAGTCAAGCCAAGTTTCCGTTAAAGCAAAAATGTTACAGATGTTAATCACCCACTGAAACGCCATCCTGCTCCGACGTTCATTCAGCTTGTTGTCCAATGACTGAACATTTGCCAGAAGAATACTCGGTAGAAGAGGCCAATTTCCTGTTTCCTCACCCGGACCAGGACTCCAGCTCGTGACTCTCTTTTCCTTCGCCACCTCTGCCACTCAACAACAGGTAGGCGCCGCAATGGAGATTCCCTGCTGTAAGCTGGTGGCGGTGGTGGTGGCGATAAAAAGTTTTTTCCACCACCGACCTGATGCATAGTAATTATCTCTATCATATTGTATGATAGGGCTCACTATAGCAGGTTGTATAACTAAGAAACCAAAAAAAAAAAAAAAAACAATAATAACAGACTAAATAGAGACAAAATAAGGGAAAAAAACCCAAAAACTTCATCTTTTAAAGGGGTAGTGCACCCAAAAATGTGTGGTTTTTTTTAAGCTGTAAACAACAAAGTATTACTTAATTGTCATGGAAACTACATATACTGTTGATAAAATTTGTATTTTTTAAATTTATTTTAAAAAGTGGATTTTGTGGGTAAAAAATGGCTCATAATGCCCTCTACAGGGTAAAACCAGGTTATGTTTTTTATGCCAGAGAGGTTATCTATGTCATGAGAAAATTTTAAAAACCCCACAGCCCCTCCCTCCAGATGCCGACAGATGGGTCCTTGCCTTGCAGGCATAGAAAACCACGCCTACCAACGCAAATGAAGGGATGTGAACTTATCTGGTGTAGATCTGATAGTTTCAGACTTCTATTCTTTCACAGAGTTCTAGATGAAATAATCCTGCAATGGGACAGATTTGTGCTTTTGAGGGGTGTAAGTAACACTTTATTCTTTACCTGCTGATCCTCATCTGGTGACAGATAGCAGCTCAAATTGTAGCAATGGCAACTTACAGCAGCACTTCCTGCAACTGCCAAAACCTGCCACGAGTCTCCACAGCTTTCCAGACTTTTTCCGCTCTCTTAAAAGTTGTACAGCGTTTGGTTCAGCAGTTGTTTTTTGAATATACTAATAAATAAAGTAGACTTGACCTATTGTGGTTAAATGATATGTTCTACTTCAAGGTTGAAAATGTGTTCAGAGATTGTATTCTTCATACTTTGGTTTACAGTGGTGGAGTTCCTGTTATATCATTTTCAACCATTCTTCTATACATCTGAGTTGTGACATTAACAAGGCATTTTGGTTCAGACATTTATTGCTCACTGGATATTTTCTCTTTCTAAGACCATTCAATGTAAAGCCTAGAGAAGTTTGTGTGTGAAAATCCCAGTAGATCAGAAGTTTCTTAAATATTTAGACCAGCCCATCTGCCACCAACAACAATGCCATGTTCAAGTCACTTAAATCCCCGTTCTTCCCTATTTTGATGCTCAGTGCAAACTTCAGTGAGTCATATTGACCATGTTTAGATGCATAAATGCCATAGGATTGACTGATAGGCTATTAATTGAACAGGTGTATCTAATAAAGTGACTGCAGCGTGTGTGAGCCATTATCGAATTGGAATATGAGGTTAACAGGAAACTGTGGAGTTTTAGTCATAGCTACGTACAGATGAACATATTAACAGAAAAATTCAATCTAGAACCACCGTTTCTCACCTGGGGCCTCATTTATAAAAACCGGCATATGCCAATTAGTCAATTTTTGGGATATATAAAAAAGAAACTAGGCAGAAGAATATTACCTCCACGGAAACTATGACTCTGGTGTATGCACAAGATCTGGGAAAACGGGAAACTGCAACACCAATGGTACAGAATAAAATCAAGGAAATGATGAAGTGAACAGTCTGCTGCAAACATTTACCAGTCAGTAAAAGAAAATGCAAGAAGTGAGCTTTGGTCATTCATTCAAAGACCCAGCAGAGTGGGATGCAGACTGGAGGCTGGAGCATGTAGAAGTGATGCAACACTTGATAGTGATGCAAGAAGTAGATTTCCTTTATTTATTTATTCTTACACAATGTTTTTTAAATTGTTGTCCCAATTTCCATCAAGATAGTGTCAATTTCCCGCAACTTCTTGGCCACATTGCTAATAGCGGTGATCGTGTCCCTCTCCACCTGCAGGACTTCCTCTGAGGACACGGCTGCGGCGGTGCTGCGTAGAGTCTCTAGCTTCATCCTCTCCAATCACAGCTGCTGCACCGCCAACCCAGTTGGAACACCCAGGAACTAGAGAGAAATATTATTTAACACTAAATAAACTGCTAACAATTGCAGATGTATCTGTACAATTTATACATTAAAACAAAAGACTACATTACCGACTTCATTACTGTCATTTAGCAGATAATTTTCTCCAAAACAGTTTACTGTGGGCTGTAGCGTCTTGCCTAATGCTTCAAGTGGAAGGTGTTAATATTCACACCTGTGGGATTCAAACTTTGATTTCCCGCATGGCAGACGGTTGCTCTAACGACTGAGATATCAAGCCGTACCATCCGATGCCTCTGGTGTGTCTTGCCTTCTGACATGGTGCTGACAGCATCTGCCACCTGCTGCCAATATTCTGCCTTTCTGACACTAGCATTGCCCACGCCGTGCCCACCAATTAAACATTTTTTACGTTTTCTAACTTGGTCCATCAGGATCTCAGTCTTACATTCCGAAAAAATCAGTTTCTTCCCTCTTTTACCCTCCTTAGTCATCATGGAAATGATATGATGAATATTTATTATAGGCATTCACCTGACCTTTTATAGCCACCATGTTGGCGTGGCAAGGTGCTCCATCACGTGCGTCCACTTTAGAGTTGGTTCTGATTTATAAACAGTAACAGGCAGGTTTATAAATCTGAAAATTTTTGTGCTCCTTTTTTCCCTTCTTCCCTGTGGACACCACCTGTAGTTTGCTTTGCTACACACAGTTTTATGCATGAGACCCCTGGTCAGTGTCATGGATCCCCAAGCTCTGGTGTGTGTTTTTTTTTCCCCCCTTATGTTCCTCTTCCTCCTTTGTGGATTGTGCTGTCTTCCACTGTTGTATACAGGAGGCATGTCCTGTGATTAACCAGCACAGCTGAGTGGAATCAGGCTTATTGCACCTCACCAATAAGCCTGATTCCACGGCGGCGTGGCTCAGTGGGTAGAGTGGTCATCTTGTAGCCTGAGGGTTGCCAGTTCGATCCTCCTCCTCCTGTCGAGCTCATGTCGAGGTGTCCCTGGACAAGACACTGAACCCCAAATTGCTCCTGATGGGTCGTGGTTAGTGCCAGTTTCCGCCATCAGTGTGTGAAAAGGTGAATGTGATGTATATTGTAAAGCACTTTGGGTAAAAGCACTATATAAATACAGACCATTTACCATTTACCTGCTTAAACCCCAGGCTAACCTTCATTCATCGCTGGATCGTTGCTACATTTATGTGGTAAACCGGCTTCTAGTAAATTCAGGTTCTTGTTAAGCACTTCGTGTAAATAAGCCAACTTTCCTGCTCTTCTTAAAATTCCCTGCCTGATATCCAAAGCTGCTTCCATTGAAATCTGTCTGCCCGTTGACCACACCACCAGGATCCCAGGACCTCAACCATCTACAGCTCCGTTCAAGCTCATCTTAAATAAATCTGTTAAAACTACCATGTTTGATAACTCTATACTTGGGTCCAACTCTCTTTGTGACAGTCTATTTCTCAGAGAGAGCAAACATTATTAACATTTTGTACACTGTGGATGTGTGTAGCTCAGAGTAATTTTCCTGAGCCATGCTCCTGGATGAATCAAACATGGACATGCTTACAACCCCAATGCTGGGGAATAATGAGACCCAATGAAGTGAGGAATATGAACCCACCTCATCTACAACACCTCTTTCTTTTACTCCCTCCCTTCCTTCTTTTTTGAATTCAACTCCACTATCCCCACTTCTCCTCTTTCTCATCACCTTCCTCTTCTTTCTTCTGATCTCCCTGGAAAGGTGTGCAGTACAGCAGTGAGGCGCCTATTTGCCGTGTGAGCATGCATGTATTATTACACATCCACCCCTGCGTAATGGCAGCAGCGGCTGTGCAACGGATTCGCCGGCCATGGTTGTTATGCAGAAGGATGATTGCACTTGGAAACAGAGAAGGGCCAGGTTAATGTGGCTCGGCTTCACGTCGAAGAGGCTGCTGGCAGGGGTCGGAGGTCTGCTGATGAGAAAGCACAAAGCTAGCGCCTGACTTCTCTGTTTGTGTGTGTGGGCAGCGCAGAGGTCAGGATGGTAGGAAGAGTGAGTCACTGCAACCACACAGGCCTACACACACAAACCCAATAAGCTCATATACAAGACGAGATTGCACTTTGATGCATTCACATCCGAGCGCACTAGCCCTTCACTGTGGAGCACCATGGATTTTATTTATTGTAAATTAAATCTAAAACTGTTTCAGCCCACAGGAATAAGGAATAAACAAACTTCCTCTTGTGTCTAAAGAGTGCTACTTTGAGAAGTCACACTTTCAGCTGAATGGCAAAATTGACTTTAATTTAAGAGGTAAAGCTGAAGTAGCAGTTTCCCACTTGAGAAACACAATTGTAGTGTTAGATCCTAAACAAATTAATAATGAGGATATGGTTGGTATATGAATACCTGTGAATTCATCCTATTGATCAGACAGTAATAATGCCTGAATGTAAACTGATTGAAAAGATTGTGGCAGGTGTATCACAAACTTGTACAATAAACATGGCACCAACAGCAAGTCAAAAAGGCCAATTTCTGCATGTGATTCCCATGAAACCAACAACCAGCAACTTCTTAACCTTGAACACAAGCTTCACTCAGATGAAGTCCCTCCACTGTAACAAAAGAAAAGAAGCAAGCTATGTTTTCCATTTTGAGGTCATTTACCATGCAATAAACAGACCTACTCATCCAATGTAACCCTCGGTCACTTCTCCCCTCTTTGCCCCTCCCCAGGCTTTCTACAATCATGAAAATGATCACTATCTCTGCAGCAGTCTCCACCAGTGTCAACCGGAGTACGGGACTCCGCCGTGCTGAGACAGTATCAGTCAGAAGCCATTTACATAATAACAGCTCATCATTCAAAAAGGTCCTTTTATTTGCAGCACAACAGAAAACTGTCAAGATGTCACCTTCGGCGGGGTCCACAGCTCCACAGTGGTAAACAGCGGAGCAATAGTCTGTGGTTGGTGGGAGACAAATGGTCAAAAAATATAGAGGTGGACAAAGAAATCATCAAGATGGAAAAGAAAAGGACAATATACTTCAGCGGGAGATGAGAAATTTAAAGAATCTTCAAAGCAATACATCAAGATAGCCCAATTAACCCACTAATGTATTCCAAACCCAAATTAAACTCAGTCTATATAATAGACTGAGAAAGAAAAATCTCTTCTACCTAAACTCTTGGGCGTGTAAGTGCATGTTGCAGTTCAGCCAAGAAATTTGAATTAACTGTGTATGCACATCATCATAGCTCCATACCCGCAAACTGATCAGTGCATCTGCAGAAATACTTTAAAGTATTTTTGCACACAGGCCAAAAAACGTAGCGACATCTGGCTTCTCAGTCCAGTGTGAAAGCATTTGACCGGCATTCAGTCCTACATCAAATGACTCTGCAGGAGAAGCAGATTTTAACAAATGAGATTGACCTTTGCTCCAATGTGAAAATGCTAAAATGAGTTGTGTTTCTTTCCTGCTGTCTGTAGATTTAATAATTTAGAGGATTCCCCTGTAAGCTGTATTTATGGGAGAATAAAAAGATGGATATAGTTTTTCCTAACTGATTTATAGGGACAAATTTACTCTGTCCAGGGCTCAGGTGTCGACCAAAAAGGAGCTGCTTGGATAAATTAAAAGACTGCCAGACTTGTGTATTTGCTTTTACATCACCCAATCTCTGGTATGTGACAGTGTCCAAATATTATCAGGAAAATGCAATACTGAATCCATGTTTATGCCAAATAAAGGGATTTAAGACATTCCAATCATCCTTTAGTTTTAAACAGCATGAAACCAAAATGCATGATGCACATATCCACCTGACTAGGTTTTTTCACACCTTCCAGTTTGTGTGACAGGATATCACCAGGAGCCACTCGACCCAGGAGCAAATTCTCCTCATCTCTGCCGCTCCTTGTGGGCCTCTCAGCATCCACTCCTTCCTCAGACTTGCTCCTCCATGTCTTTTCCACCCTCATCGCCTCTCACATCATTTGACATCAAAGGGGCCGCGACGAGTCTCGCTGTTTACCCTCCCTAGCAGGCGCTCATTACAAAAACATCAAAATAAGCCATGCAGAGAGGCAGGGCGAATTAATGATCTCCCTGTGCCACCGGTGCCCTCCACCCCCCCACCCCTTCGATCCCACCACCCAAACGGTGCCAGGCCATTTGATGCAGAACAAATACATGTGCAGGGAACAGTGTAGTTTAGATGAAAACGCAAACATGCATATCCATATACTTGCAAACCCACACCCACACATGCTTTAGTGCCAGGGCCCGTGGCTGCTAATGACCATTCAATTAGTGGAAATTAGGGAAGCATTGTGAGGTCCATGCTGTGACCATTAGCTATTGGAGAGAAGGACAAGGAGTGTGGGCCAGGATTAATCCCTTAAGAGTGAGATGGAGAACCTTACAGGTCACCATCCAGTAGGATCTTTTGGTTTTGAACCCCCCTCCACACACACACACACACACACACACACACTCACACAGTAAAGGTGGACAAGACGACATGTTGTATAAATTCTGTTTTGAACTCACCCTCATTGTAATTACAAGGTCCAGCGTGGGCTGGGCTGTGAAAATTGCTTTTTAAATCTTTCATTGCATTATTAGCAACATTATGTGGGTGCAGTCGGTTGATTCAGCAGCAGATCCAAACGCTCATTAGATGAGCAAGTTGAAGCAAACCCTCATTAGATCAAGTGATTTCATACAAATTGCTGCTGCACAAAAGCAAACCTGATTGTTAAATCAAAGTGCTTTGCCAATGCATTGTGACACAACACATACATCAGTGTGTACAGGTCGCTCTGCAACACATGGCTTTCCCCATGCATGTAATGCCAAGTTTTTATATTTGAAATCAATTCCTAATCTAATCTATACAGCCCTATTAATAACTATTATAAAGCACTCCCCAGTCATGAATTAATCAGGGACTGGTAATTAGTGTAAAATTTAAATGCATGTTGTAAACTCACATTGAGTATCTGGCACTAGACGGAGGTGCCAAGCCATCGCTGTACTAATTAGTTTGCAATTATGTTTAATAAGTTCTGTGGAAGCCAATCATCTAATAGTCAGGGAGCTGGGCTCTTCTGACGCAGACATTGTGGAGCCAGCATAAACGAAACACTGACAGGCATCTTTACATTGTCTTCCTTCGTCCTGATTGGTTATCCTTCACTTACTGTGCTGAGACCAGTCCCCTATGAGGAGTCAGAACATTTTCTTAAAACATGTGAATATTTAAAATTATCATGACATGGATGATTGAGAATCTACACCAAAACCCCCTTCTGGTAGTTATTCTGGTATGTCACAAGAAAATCAGCTCTAGTGAGAAAAATTTAAATTGAAAGTAAAATGAATACTCTAAAATTCTTTTAAGTAAGATTGCAACCTTGAACCCGATTTGCATTCTCATTTGTCAAAAAGAGATAACAGGACATGCAGTATGACAACCGAACCAGTTCTGTGCAGGTGAAAATAGTCTGATGGGAAGACAACTTAATCGAATGTGTATGCATCCATGTGGAAGTGTTGCAAAGTGTTTCACTTTTTATTGTAACTTAAACACAAACAACCAAAGCAAAAAAAGAAAAGGTTGGACTACCTTTATCCTTTGGAAATGCATTAATTTTCGTGGATAAATTTAAGAAGGTGTTAAGATTTCTTATAGAGTTTGCTCTATATTTAAACGATAGCATAACACATAAAGTGATAGATATGGTCAGCAACAATAGACAGGTTACGTTATTGAAATGATGACTGGTACTAATGGTACTGATGATGGATGATTAGTACTAATGGCCCTTTCCCACTAGTACCCACTTAGCCTAGCTCGACATCACCCCTCCGGATTTGTAGGTGTTCCCATCAGGGTTTTCCCTGGTTCTGAAGAGGAGGAACCAGGCTGAAAATCATGATGTATCAGGACAGCAGGTGAGTCATGAGAGCGACTCCTGACCCCGCCTTCTTTAAAACCCCAAATCCATGATTGTGGATAACAACACTGGCATTAAATCAAGCAGCATGTAAATCATAGGCTCAATGTCCTCCATTGTTGTTCCGTGTGTGTTGCAAACAAATGACTTCACAATACTTACCAGCCACCTTGCTAAGATGATCCCACCCACAATGAACACGGCCTCAAATGCCTTCTATTGTAATGAGGAAAATCGTAACCAGAAAGAATACAACTACTCACTTAAATCCTCCCAATAAAAGGATAATAAACACCACATTAAACAGTAAGAATGCCCAAACCACAAATGTGATATCTGCCCAGCTGAAGTGGTGGAGTGGAAAACATTCTGTGAAAGTTGGCATTGGATCAGAAAGCATCTAAATGGCTTTGTGTGTTTACTTTTTGAATGGTCAGTTGCAGGTGGTGAAAGAGAGAGACTGGAAAAAGAAGGGATAAAAGGCAAGCCGAACCCACAAAATTAAAAATGAGAAACCATCGTCTTTCTAGCTTCTCCAACTGAAATATGCCGGACTGGACTTGGCAAAAAGCAGGTGCTTTTTCAGCTTTTTTTGGAATGGCAAAGGAGACAACTGTTTCGACCGTGACGAGGCAACATATTAGTCGTTCAAACTCTGACAGCTCGCTACAAAGATCTCCTCCTGAGCTCATGGCAACACATCGGGGCTGACGGCAGGGTTCAGCTGGAACTCTTGGCTCAGGCTCTTAACTCAAACAGACTGTTCGTGTGTGTGTGTGTGTGTGTGTGTGTGTGTGTGAGCAGTCACTGCAGTGCCATTTGGACCGGTGCCTGACACCCTCCGTGTTAATAAGAGTAATCAGTGCCCCCATGCCTGCTAGCAGCCTACATAGCACAGCAGAAACATGGCACAGGGCTGCATTGCCACCTGAGTGTGTTTACCCAAAACACACATCACCTCCCACACTACACACACACACACACACCTCATGGAAGCTAATGAGGGGGAAATGCAGTCAATATAGTGGAATTGATCAGCATTGTCCAGCGACAGCATGCAATCGATTGGGTTCCCCTTGCCTGTAATGCCTCATTAGCTGCGTCTTCAACACACATGAGCAAACACACAATCAGGTGTGATGCATTGCACCACAAACAAATCATAGCTTTTAATTTCAAATGCATGCATGAGGATAATTTTGCAGAGAATGCCTAGAACATTTTTAGTGAATGCATGTGCTGCTGCAGCTGCATTCTGTACAGTTTTATTAATGTCAAGCGTGATGTCAATATCAGAAGAAGTAGAGAAAAAGAAATTAAATGTGGTCTAACCTCCTTCAGCTTGCACTTTTAACATGTGCCTATCAGTTAATTTGTGTCATTATTATATGTTTACATTACAAATGATTTTAGTTTTTACTTCTGAGCAATGCTTGTGTAATACTGCAGAATATGGTTTGTCTTGCTAAAATAAAAGAGTAATAAGCTGAAGACATATTGATGACAACATGTGTTGCTTCACATTCGATCTATTTTGTGAAAAATTTATAGAATAATTTAATTTTCTACTGGGTTTTTCACACACAACCACCTGTAGGATTTACAGAGACTGGTCCAATAAACAGTAACTCTCAAATGATATGCCGTGTTGATGCTGGATGTGAATGGGCAGACTGGTTGAAGAAGATAAAAAGGCAATTGTGACTCAACCACTGGTCACGACCACACCATCAGCTAAAAACAAGAAACTGAGGCCACGATTCACACAGACTCACTAAAATCAGCCAACAGAAGATGGAAAAACATTGCCTGGTCTGATGAGATTCCCTTTCAGCTGCAACATTCAGTGGTAGGCTCAGAATTGGGTGGAAACAACATGAAAGCATGAGCCCATCCAGTTTAGTCTGGTGCTAGAGGTGTAATGGTGTGGGGAGTATTTTCTTACCACAATTTGGGTGCTTTTAGTATCAACTGAGCCTCATTTAAACACCACAGTCTACCTGAGTATTGTTGCTCACCATGTCCATCCCTTTATGATCACAGTGTACCATATTCTAATGGCTACTTCCTGCAGGGTAATGCACCATGTCACACAGCTCAAACTGCTCAAGCAACTGCTCAATCTTACTCAAATATGACAATGATTCCAATGGCCTCCACAGTCACCAGATCTCAATCCAAAAGAGCATCTTTGGAACATGGTGGAAGAGGAGATTCTGATCATGGATGTACAGTTGACAAATCTGCAGCAACTGTGTGATGCTGTCATGTCAATTTAGAGCAAAATCTCTGAGGAATGTTTCAAACACCTTGTTGAATCTATGTCACTATGAAATAATGCAGTTCTGAAAGTAGTTCAGAGTTTGAACATCCAAAGGCTCACCCTTGATTCTCTGCACGGCTTCATAAACCACAGACAATCATTGCTTCTTTTATAGTCAGTTCCTTATCTGTTTCTATTTATTTCAAAGATAAAATGACAGTGAGTTACACAAGCTCTCCATAAGCTCGGTCTGAATTTACTAATGCCGTGACACAGAGGGTATGTGGTATGCAGAGGGCACCTATATTTCACCAATATTTTTCTTGGGATCTGTTTTATTTAGTAAAAATGTCATCTGATAATTTACGCCAGCATGGAGCCCATATATTGAAAGCATCTCTTGGCCTTGCGGGACTGAAATGTAGCCGTACACTCTGTAAAGAAGCAATGAAAGTGAAGCAACTGGTCCAGTGTTTTCCAAAATGGTTAATTAATGTAATATTTGAAGGAGATGGCGCTGGGAGCTGCTACAAAATCTGTTTTGCGTCTTAAGCCTATACAGCTTCTTGCTCAATATCACGTTGCTGCTAGAAAAAAAACACTGTCAAATATTTATTTAGCAGCAATTAGGTTAGTTTAGTCATTTAACAGGGAGGACTCTCTTTTTCTGGCTGGTAGGATATAGAGACACACATGCCAACCTCTGCTCAGATCAGATATTTTTCTTCCTCTGGATCAGAATATATTTGAGTTGCTGTATGATTTGTGACGAGCACGCATGCGATGAGGAGGTGTGTGCACATGTCCGTTACTGTATTTGCGTGTACATTTGAATGTGTACATATGTGAAGTAGCAACTGAAACGATGTGTATGTGAGGCTTGTTTTAAACACTACTCCTATAGAGGTGTCTCCTCAGACACGCTGCTGATCCCCGGCCAGACCACTGCTTCCTGAGGCCTGTGTGGATGAAAAATATCCCCCAATGTGTGAGCGCACACACAGACACACCAAATAAGTGGAAAGCCCACTTGCCTACCTGGAAAACCCTGGAGTCCTAGGGGACTGGATTCCCTGAGAAAACACACACTACTCCTCTTACAGTTTGTTACATCTGCTCCGAAGAGACATACATAGGGAGATGAGGAAGCCTTGGGCATAAGATTCTCACACACATTTATTGTGAACTCCCCACAGAGCCGTATCCCCCCCTCCTCCACTTTTAGATTTCCCATTTGAACCTTAGATTGAAGCAGTGAGAAGCAGCAGTAGTGAAAGACTCCCCTCAAGCCTTTCTTTGCTTTTTGCTTTTCATCTCTGAGCATCCTGTGATCCAGAGCAGCTCTCAAAGCAGAGGCGAAACGTGTCAGTCCAAAAGCGTGTTTGCCCATTAAGACCAAGAGTCGGCCTGTTGAGATTTCAGTTGTCCTTGGCGCTCACTGCGATGACTGAACACATCTTTATAACTACAGTAGTAGCGGTTTAAAAGTTCCCCTGTTTCCATGATGGGTCCTTGACTGGTTCTTGACTGGTCCTTGACTGGTCCTTGACTGATCCTTGGCCGATCCTTCACAGGTCTGTGGGGGTAATGTAATCCCCCGCAATGACGTCGTCAGCGAGGCTCTGCCCCTAAGCAGCCCAAGTAAAAAAAACAGCTGCAATCCCTCTTTTGTCCACGGGGAGGAGCAGTGATTTGATCTTGCTGCTCTCTAAACAGTTTATAATGAGCTGTGTCCCTCATTTGTTGCATTTTTGCCAACATTTAAAAAATGATTTGATTTGAAAATGGCGTCAAATAAATGTATCAAAAAAGCCGACATGTGTAGCTAATGGTGTTATGAGGCAAAGCACAACCTCCTCAAGTCGGCTAAGTGGTGAATGTCACTAGCAGCGAGCTTTCTAAACATCCCGAGGAGCGCTGCCAGCGGTCATTTGACTGCAACGTAAGTTATTCACAGTGGGGGTTGATACAGCTGCTGCATAACTGAATATTGACAAAATCATAACGTAATATCGGCAGGTAAAAATAACATAATACTGATAATGTGTAAAGCAGGGATCACAAAAGTCCGGACCCAGCCCAACCTATATTCTGAATTAGGCCTCAAAGTGCTATTATCCTAAGTAGATAAGTAAATAAATGGTTTATACTGTGAAATGAAGTGTCCCTGGATTTTATTCATAGCGATCTAGTGATAAAACGTGATAAAACGTCATACAACTGTGTCTGAGCGGTGGGACAGCTGCCTGCCCGCTGTCTGAAGCAGGCACATGCGCAAAGGCTGGTAGGAATGACAGGAACCAGCAGCCTATCATCACACAGGGTTTGTGATCTTACAGCCAATCAGAAGCAGAGTAGGGCGGCCATTTATTACAACTCCATAGCCGTGATATACGACAGTTTGGCTGAGAAAGAGTCTCCCTGAGCGGCTCTGTGGAAGTTTAGACGTGCTAAACTGCTCGTAAATATTGATGTGTTTACTTTTCCAAACAAGTAAGCAGGTAAAACTATAGACAACAACTATATAATAAAAGTCCTAAAATACCAGGTTCAGCCGTTTAGTTTTTAATACACTATAAGCATGATAGCATGACTGGCGGTCATCAAAAGACCGCTGGCGGCGCTTCCAGTGTTTAACACTAGAAAACCCAGAGATTTCTTATCCCTCTACCATGCCCAGAGTACAACCAAAAGGCTGCCCGGTTTGAAATTAACAATTCAATGGCCAACAATTAGCACCTTTACATTTGTAAACACAGCCATTACCTGCCGTTAGCTGTTCAAGCATACTCCTTGGGGGGAGGAGTGTGCTTGAAAAGAGCCTTGTGGACTGTGCTGTATAGTTTCACTCACCACAAACGGTATTTGTGCTTTTGACCATTTCTCACATTTTCATGTACCCTTTATTGAGCATTGGTCATGTGAGTTTTCATCGTCATCACACTATTGTACGCCCAGCTTGCTTTCAAGTGAGAGATTATCACGTTTCTATTTCCACAAAGGCAAGAAGGAAAGCATAATCAAGTATTTCAAATGAGAGATAATTACATTCCTTTTGACCTGGGAACAGAAAAGCAAAATCAATTTAATGTTCCTCACTTCCTAATATGGTGCAACAAGGTTCACAGTCCTCAATGTTTTTAGTAAAAAAAAAATTAAAAAACACCTTACTAACAGGGTGGAATGGAACATAACAGAGTGGAACAGAATATAACAGGGTGGAAAATATTTGTTCCCAATTCCAAATAAAAACGCTTCAATGGCCAGATGATCAGCAATGAATAAAGATATTTCTACAGTGATCCAGATTTTTTGTTTGTTGTTTTTTTTGTTTTACATTTTAGATTTTGTAAGAGATGGGTGTTTTAACAACAGCAGTTTTATCCGTGACTTTAATCGATAATTATTATCATTATCCAGTGTATAAAAATGTTGGTGTAAAAAACGCCAAAGATAGATAAGCATGATGCTGAACTTCGTGGTCTTAGCTCCTGGTTTGGTGTGTCTTGTTCTGTTTATTATCATTCTGAAAGGTATACCAAGTTGTGGGCTGCATATATGCAGCCCACAACTTGAACAAAGGCTAAATTCCTCAACATTCGCACTTGCTCCATAAAATTACCATCTCCAAGGCTCCTCCACCACCACTTTGACTATGGATTGATAAGTAAATGAGCCGCAGTTTTGTAATTGTTGCATTGTCAAAACAGTTCTGTTAGTGTTGTCACACAAAATTCAGTAGACTAGTTGGTTCCTATGCAGTGAATTTACATGTTATTACAAAAATACACAATAATAAAATAGGCAAGTGGCAAGATTAGAATAATGTTATAAGTTCTGCGCAAAGACTCCTTTTTCATTTTCCAAAACAAAACTGACATAAACAATCTTGAAAAAAATGTGCACGTAGGCTATGAGGAAAGAATGAATGCAATGAAGTAGGGACTGGTTGAATAAACACGGTTTAACTGGACGCCTAAGCGAGCGCGTTGCAGGATGGCTCCAGATTTTATTGTCAAATGGTTCCAGGTCAACCAAGTCCGAACTGCTTAGAGCAGAGTCCTGCACGGTTCCGTTTTGCTACGCATACCTGCTCTAACCCGTTAGAATGACTCCCGAACCCGACTCGTCACCAATGTATTTATTCCATTTAAATCCGAACCAGACTGATGTTTAACCCGCGACCCGAGCCATTAACGCATCATTGCCATGCTGCACCGCTTCTTTTCCATTATTATAGCCTATTGTTGTTTTATCATTGTGTTAATCTAAAACACATAGATAGCCTATGAATGTTTATTTTAAGCTTGCTCAACATTTTTAAAACAGCTTTATATTCCTCTGACTGAACCATTTCAGAGTGAAGACTCATTTCTGGTAGCATGACAACACAAACTGGACTCGTTTGACCACTCTTACCCAATGTGCAACAATCACAAAACTGGGTCACTTGTTCAGCTGCCTCATTGCGGCTCATTTACGTATCAATCCACAGTCAAAGTGGTGGTGGAGGAGCCTAAGAGATGGTAATTTTCTGGAGCAAGTGCGAATGTTGAAGAAGGCGCATGTTCAAGTTGGGGGCTGCATACAGTACCTTTTGGAATGGTAATCAGAGCGTGTCGGGGAATAGCCCACCTGGAGGGGTGACGTAATCGGGATTCCCGGCGAGCAGGAAGTCGCAGCTCAGCGAGTGTTGGATGTCCCCCCGCGATTAGACACATTGAAGTGGAAGAAATTATCTCCGATCCTGCGTGGGGCTTTTATCTGTTGCCCTGTCTTCTTATGGAGGTGAAATAAATAATATGAGAATAAAATAACCCTTCCTAGCTACCTCAAACAGATTCTGTGTTGCTTGATCCAAATCTGATTTGTCTATGTTAATAATGCTAATATTAAAAGATTAATCAGTATGATAAATACATGCTATTGAGAATAGAGCTAGGGGCTGTGATCCAGTATTTGAAAGGTTTTATTAACCTACTAGCATTCATTTCTGAATAAAACAATTGGCAGCGCACAAGCATGTTACAATTTCACATTCCACGTCAAACGATGATTATGTATTAAGTTTTATGCATTTTTATGAATTGTGACTGGCCATCAGAGGTGCTTTGAGTGGCGCCTCTGCCGGTCAGTGTAAATTCAGATAAAATCTGACAGACTACGGGCGATGAGAAGTCTGTGAGAGAAGCGCCATCTTCTGGGTCTACCCTATATTACAAGGAATGGGTGGAGTTTGATTAAAACATCGACACTCCCAGGAGAAGGAGGGGGCCTCTCTGGCGGCTGGAAGTTGGAAGGCAGCTGGCTGGAACTGGAATGGAACTGGGCTGGAAGCCGGCAGGTATTCGGCTGGCTTTCAGCTTGGATGGGAACTTTTAAACCGCTACTACTGTATTACAGGAGGATGGCGAGGTCGGGAAGCTGTTACTTTATGTGTCAGTCAGCAGAAGTGCAAATGTGGAAGTGTGTGTGTGAAGCAGCAGAGGGACAGATCAATCAAAGATGTCTGATTAAGAGCAAGAAGGCAGGTTCCCATTTCCTTCCAAACTGGAGGCAATCCTGCCACATGTAGATTGGGTGCCATTCAAGTGCAAGCTGTCTTGTGTACATGGACAAACACATTAACCACAGGGGCCGATTGCCGTAATGACTGTAATAGAGCGAGCTTGATGACAGACAACAGAATAGCACTTTGGCCACAGGCCAACAGGGGGGGGAAATAGGAAAACAGATTTCCAGCTTCTTTAAAGGTCTCTCTTTTTGTCCCTCGGCTGAAGGTGCTCATTTGCTAAGGTTGTGACACTGCAAGCAAGGGGCAATTTCTCTCCCATCAAGTGTGTGTTTAATTTTCCATGTCCCTTTTTTTATTTTTACTCATCCCTCAGGGCTACTTGAAGGCTACAATTGATGTGAAGATCTCGCTTGATTGTACAGTTTCTGGGCTGGAGGCCTTCCCTTGCCTATCCTGTGTTCAGGGTCGCAATCTTGCAGGCTTTAGATGTTTTCCTGCTCCAACACACCTTATTTAAATTAAATGGTTCTCCTGAACAGCTTGTTGTCAAGTTCTGCCTATCAGAAAACCTCCAAAACTTCAGCACAAAGGCCCTCGAGGATTGACTTCGGTTACCCCTGTCTTACATTTTCTGGTCAAAGATTGCTGCTGAGCCAATGTACTCAGTTCAAAATGGGATTAGACTTTTCAGGCAGCAACACCCAGGTTGTGGAAGCAAGTCATGTCTACATGTATCCAAATGTATTAAGTTGCTGCCATGTGATTGGCTGATTAGTTATTTGTGTTAACAAGCAATAGAACAAAACTTTGCCTGCTCACCTAATGTTTTGTGTAAATTTTAAAGCTTTACTGTTTGTCTGACAAGTAGACAAAAACTTGCTAATTCAGGTAAATTTATTTATTCAAATGCTTGTAGATTTTGAGCAGTGTTTATAAATCCTGGTGAAGGCCAGTAGTCCCTAAAGACCAGGATTGAGAAGCACAGCTTTAGAGAGAAATTAAAAACCTCGCGTTACAACAGCTTTAGCAACATTTTACTAGTAGAAGGAAAAAATTGATTTAGTGAAGTAGCAGTAAGCTCTGAATAATGCCTGTTGAAAAGCCTCAAATAAAAGGAGCTCAGCTTTTTAAAACAGGTTAAAGACCCTAAATACACCTCAAAATACACAATGGGAAACCTTTAAGAGGAATGACCTGAATTTTTTTGCCATAACCCTTGAAGTCTCTTGACCACGGTAAATTAATGGACCAGTATCTAGATTAAAATCCCCCAAAGAAAGACTGAAATACCAAAACATTTTTCTCTTTTTCTTTTGTGCACATTCATCCTTCATACAGCTGCAACATTTTCCATTAAATGGAACTGCAGTTATTCTCTGCATCAACAAGCAAGACAAGTTGTCTCATTTTAACTCGAGATGTTTCGATTTGTGTTTGAAGCACCTTTGGTTTATTGTAGCTAAGATCATATATTTCAGACTTGTCCTGCAAGATTATCTGCAGCTTCAAACAATGTGTTAGGCATTCATCTAAACTCACTTGCACACAATTCCTTCCCAGCAGCAGGGGTCCAAATCATGCTCATGTATCCCTCCTAAGTTCTTTTCTGAGGGAAGCCTGCTTGAATTTGCCTCTGCAATGTCAGAGAGGAGGGAAGGCAATGTAAGATGGGGTGACTTTGTGTATTATTAACATATTGTATGAAAGGATGCATGTGTGTGAGTTTCTGCTACTTTAAGCCTATCTTCAAATTCTTTCACTTTATAAATAAAAGGCACAGCAAACTCTGCAGGAAGAAAAACATCTAGTTATGCAAAACCAGCAGAGTATAGTATTAGTAAACCTGGACGAGCTGTTAAAAAAAAGAGAAAAGCCATGATTATGTTTCCTCCATATTCTTCCCTCCTTTTTTCCCCATTTTTCCAGGTGAGGAGATTATGTAGCAAGGTTGTGTCATTTTACTCAAATTGCACACACCTGACAGCCCGGTGCGAGTGTGTATAACAGTTGCAGTGCTCAACGTTTCCTCGAATCTGTCTGTGTTGTGTGAGGCTGTGTGGGTATCCGTGGGTGTGTTTGTTTTTTGCGGCCACTAACGGGAGCATCGGTGCTGAAAGGTCGACCCTCGGTGTTGGTGGACCTCTAATTTGTTCCACCACGGCAGAAGTCGGCTAATGCAGCACACCTGCTATCCCTGTACCATCATTAGCTGGTGCAGAACGGCAAAAAGGTCAAACATAAACAGAGAGATCACAGAGAGGAAGAGAGAAACACACACACACACAGGCTGAGAAGGGAGAAAAGAGTGTGTGTGCAGGAGAGTGCTAATGTGGGGTTGATGAGTGGGCGTAGACTGCCCAGGCATGGAGAGATGCATGATGGGAATACTTCACACACCCAGTGTGTCTGCCTCTGATCTTGGCAAACAAGCCCCAATACGGAGACACACCAGCAAACTCACAAACAAAATAATTGTGGTATCTGAAAGAGAAGCTGCACAGTCAGCTGTGCAGATGTGATACAATTTATTTTCATTAATTTTGACAAAAAGAGAAGATGGCTGAGCAAATGAAGGAAGCATCGCATCCATCATCATCCATCTTAAAAAATATCAATTTACTATGTAAAAGGAAAACTAAGGTGATATAGATGAAAAAGATTTTTTCCTTTCAACAAATATGCTAAATATGGGATAGGAGGCTTGAAGTTAAGAGAGTGTCTCAATGGGGTTTACTTGTGGACATGAGCTGGAGATGACTACTCTTGACTATTTAAAAAGACTTTTACCCCAAGTTGAACTTCGTCAGCAGTGACATTTCTACTTGAATTGAGAATTTGAAAACATTCGACAATCCCAAAAATGAAAAAGTACATTTTAAAAAGTGTTACACAAATCTTAAAAGAAAATGATGTGTCAAATTAAATATCCTCCTGACCCTAGCCCAGCCCTTGCTACAGTTAGGAAACATTATGCAATCCAGCCTTTTACGGATTCTACAACTTTTGCCAACTTTTCTAGAGTCAGGACAGATATGGTAACTTTGCTAATCCTAGCCATTGCTAGGGTTAGAAAATCTTAGCAAAGACTAAAGCTAGCCCTAGTTTGGAGTTAATACAGGAGTAGTTTTGAGTAATGGGCCATATCAAGTAGTCAAAGGAAAACTACTTCAAATTTCATAACTAATGGAAAATCTTTAGAACTCACGCAGACAAAGTGTTGTTGTTTAGCAAGCTTGTGTCACAGCTTTTACTTCTGCTGCCCAACAAACGTCCTCTTAGGTTATTTGTCTGCTAAACTCCACTACTTCTGTACAACTGGGGACTTGGTTCAATTGGGGCTCAGGTCGGGGTTACAGCCTGGCTACTGGTTGTAGCCAGCCAGAGTTTGTTTTCACACTGCCCTTAGTCCATCCAACCAAACCTTTGAATAATGGAGTCCCCTTTTTGTGTAAGGCAGCCCTTAATTAAGAATTACTGAAGAAGACAAGACAAACAACAAAAAAGAAAATCCCCACATCTATTGGTTAGTGTAGGGGATCTATTTCTGGCACATATGTTTTAGTCCAAACAAAACCTTTGTTTTTAGGTGGTTTGTTTCTTTGAAGTGCATCAGAGTTTGGTTGCACATTCACACCTTCCCAAACAAACCAGACTTGACGAACAAATGAACAAGGGCTAGTGTGTATGCACCCTTAATGCTTTACTATTTGAACTATGATTCCAGACAGAAAAGATGTCCCTGGGCCGAGAACGGTGATGGAAACTGATAGCAGACATTTAAAACATGTAGTAAATATGTGACCATACAACATTATAATAGAGGGTAAATGAGCATGATTTCTGTTCTTGTATTGTTTCAGTTTTAGATAAGAGAATTAACACAAAGCTTTTCTATTTAATGACATCATATAGTGCCCCGTCTGAAAGAGACAAATTGTCCCCTGACAATAGTGAACATATACTTAATAAACCCTACACCACATCTGCATATGCACACAAAGAGCTAAGAATGAGAGAGGATGCTGTCTCAACATACCTGGCTGCGAGGTAATTAATCGCTGTGGTATTTAGGAGTGTTTAACTAGACAAATATGACAGAGACAGGGACAATTAGTTTGGCTGTTTAAGCTACATTAACTCTCCCAGCTATTACACCCCAGTGCCAAAGTCCTCCCACAGGAAAGCAGTGATGTGATCGCCATTCACTGAGTGTGAAACAACTGTAGGAGGGCAGAAGGAAACCATCAGGAGTGGGCTGTTTGTTGTGGTTCATAATTGGGAATAAATTTCAATTACCTGCAGTGTCACTTGCTGAAATGTGTGTTTTTGCTGTTCTTTAGCGGTATAAGAAATGCTTTAGGCTCTAAATTAGTTTGTGTACTGTATATGTATATAGGTTTATTCCTTTGGATACTTCATTTCATTACTCACTACTTTAGTTGGAAGAAATGTATTTGGGGTTTTATGCAATTGTAAATTGAATTACTTTCTTTATACAAAGATTTTGACACAAGAAACTCTTTCCAAAATTAAATAATGAGACGTTTTATCTAAACATGAATAAAAGAATCCACAATTTCAGTTGAAATAACCATTTTTATTTCCCATTATATGTGTTTATGGTGAAGTATTTAAACAGACAAAATGCCACTTGGCTACTCTTCTTCCGTTTTCCAAATGTAGCTCTGGGGTTTCCAACTACAGTCCTCAAGAGCCACAATCCTGCAGGTTTTCAATGTTTCCCTGCACCAATACACTTAAATCAAATTAATGAGTCATTGTGTAGAACTTAACAGGGTTTAATTTCAGGTTTGTTGAAGCAGGGAAAAATTTAAATCCTGCAGGACATTGGTACTCGATGACTGACTTTGTAAACCCCTGAGCTGGTCATCTGCTTTTAATTTCAGGACAAACTTTGCTCTGATAAGGAAAGACAGTGCAAGACTTGGACGGTGTGTTTTCTAGTTGCATTAAGAAGGGTCAACTAAAAGTAATAATGGCATCATTAGTTAGTTATTCATGTTCAACATGGGAATTATTTTCCTCAAGATAATTTAATCAATAAATGCCACCCAAATAAGAAAAAAAAGTTATAGGATGCTGTCTAAATTGTTCAAAATAACAGAATGCAATGACTTGCAAATCTCAACAACTCCAGTTTTATTCCCAATAGAACATAAACAGCATATTAGATGTTAAAACTGAGACATTTTACCATTTCATGGAAATATTAGCTCATTTTGAATGTGATGGCATCAACACATCTGTGTTCTATTAGAAATAAAATATGGGTTCATGAAATTTGTGAACCACTGCATACTGTTTTTATTGACATTTTACATTTGTCCTAACAATGTTTCCCAACCAGGTTTCAGTTTTCACTTTCCAGCTCTACTCTCTTGTCCAAATTTCAAATATTCCTCTAGAATAAATGAAGTATTTTTCATTTAATTTAATTAAATTACTTTTCATTTCATTTCATTTTAAATATGATCACATCTGCTATGTCCATATTTTTAAATCAAATCAAATCAGACTTTATAAAGCCCTTTTCATGCCAAAGGCAACACAAAGTGCTGTTTTTTCTTCTTTACAAATTGAAATAAATTTAACACTACACAAGGTCATACAAGTAATTGCAGTTTTAAAAAAAACATTATAGTTTCACAAAGGTGTTTGGTCCCAAAATGGGTCACAGCAGAATAATGATTCAGTATCATCTGACAGGTCAGGTCAGCATATGTTTAAATATAAATGACTCCTTTAGAGGCATGCGGATTAACTCCATGTAGGAGTTTAAGGATATGGTTTTTCCAAGTCTACTGTGGGGGTGGCCAGCCAAATTGAAGAACTAAACTTCTGCAGCCATGTTCAATCCCTGATCTGGACCACACACCAATGGATTACACCATCTGAAAATAGAGGGGGCTCATAGCACTATGCTTCCCTGATGGCATTCGTGGAGAATATTAAAACTCCAAGATGCTGGGGAAAAATAAAAAAACAAAAAAAACAAAAAAAACAAACAAAAAACAGTAATTACACAACACTCGCTGTTGGCATTAAAACACATCTTGGTGGAGCCAAACAACTATTCATACAACCCCTCTGTCATGGTTTCATTCTCTCTGGCATAGCACTGACTGAGCTTTTTTCTTTGACGTTACAGAATAATTTCAAAGATGATGGCAGGAACTGAATGTTCCCCCATTAATATTCAGTTGCCACATCTAAAATTTAATTTGAATATGTAAGCAAATATAAGGATGGAACATCCTTTGGTAATAGCTCAATTTACACCCCTGTGTGAGGGAAATATGGTTGAATCCATTGGCCCGCATTGACCTCGTTCTGAGCTGATAGTTGGCCACTTATCACAAAAAAGGGGAGGGGGGTTGAGAAGTAATAAAAACGAGGGACCCATGCCAAGTCCTCCAAAAAAGTTAGCAACTCGTGCAGCACTAAACACCAAAATGGTGATTGCTCTCTTGTCCATATTACCAGAGCTATGAGGCAAAACTCTTGTGGAAAATATAAAACAAGTGGGTGTTTGACAAGTAGCAACAAACACATTAACACCAAGGTGGGAGAAATGGTACCTCAGTGGCTGAGTGTTGGTCAGCATGTGTTTGTTTCTGCCTTAGTGCCATTTTTTTTAAACTGGTTATTTGTCTTTTACACATCTAAAGACAGTTCTGTTGAAATCTAATCATCTGCCAACTTCATAGCCCATTATCTGCAAATAATACTTACTATAATACTTACTACCTGATAATTATGCTGTCAGTAAAAACAGCTGTGTTCCCTCAACCACAATGACAGATATAAAAATCGTGATGGAGAGGCTGTCAACGCAGAGAAAACACTGCATTTGTTTACTGATCTGGTTGAGCTGCATCAGCCTCACTGATTGGCAGACATTGCAGCGCGTGTTTAGGAGTATTTTATAGAGGAGGGGCTGAGGCGAGGAGGTAAAAGAAGCAGGAGGGGTGAACGTTCTCGTGCATTAGAAACGGGCCTGCAGGAAAAGTCAGAAGAAGAAGTTGAAGGAGGAAAAATCCTGGTTGTGAGGAAAACACAGAATCTAACAGGAAAAGGAGAAACATGAGTCAGTAGATACTGTATTTGGGTTTTGGTGAAATTCCTGCACCTTTTAAAGGCATAGATCATATTTTATTTCTGGTTTTCCTCTTTAATGAGTTTCTTAAATAGCTTTTATTGCATGTGATAAATTCAAACCACACAAAATCATTCGTTCCCATTGAAGTACCCAGTTGCAGGAATATGGTCTTGAGCACAAAAGTCAGTCGCGAGAAAAGTGTCCTCATAATCCCAAAATCTTCTAATTCCAATTCTCAGAGGAAATAAAAAAGAAAAAAAGCTAAACCTCCATCTTCCATCTTAACAGCACCCTAACTTTTTCAACAACTCAAACTCTGATCTCTTCCTTCAAACCTTTCATTAGCCCTTGCTTCATCTTTTCTTCTTCTCCATAACCCCACCTCTTCAAATCCTTCTGTCCTCCAACCCTACCTCAAGCCTCATCCTACTCCTGGCTTATCCTCTCTCTGGGCTACAGACGACTCAGCAGGGCATGCTGGTGCTGGGTATCTATCTGCTATGTGGCATGCTGCGCCAGGCGCTCTGGGCTGCTCTCCAGGGTAAAAAAAGCCAGCAGGGCTCTGGTTTGCTCAGGGTGTCATCTTCGGCTTCCAACACCTGACATAATGAAAGGAACCATGTGGGGGATGGTTGAGTGAATGGGCGTGTGTTGTAAATCTTCACAGCAGCAACATGCAACCCTGGAGAAGATGATGGAGAGCAGGAGGCAGGAAGAGGTGCTGCAGAATGGGTAGCAGATTTGCTTCATTCACTTAATGCACTGCTTAGGACAGCTAAAGGGGAAAGTTTGCTGTAAATTGGTGAGGAGGAATTACCGATGTTATACTGCTTGCCGTCTTACAAATAAATACCGTTTAGCCTCAGCATATCAATGAGTGGCTTTTGCTTGGAAAGGAAAAAAGAATGTGGAGAGAGTAGAAGAATGAGAAACAGAGGAAGGCAAAGCGGCGGTCCAAGCAATCAGTGGCCGGTGTGTTTCTGAAGAGCTCTGTGTGTGTGTGTGTGTGTCTGCATTAGTGCACACAAAGATATGTCTGCGGGCATGTGTGTATGTGTGTGTGGCTCAGTGCCGAGCCAGCCGCCTGAAATTATGCAAGCAAGTAACAATGAGCAAATTGAACCTCCGCGAGCTGACACACAAACACACACACACACACACAAGCTCAGCACAAGGTCAGGCTCAAAGACAAGGGAGTAGGGGCATTTTAGCAGTGGGTGGGAGCGAAAAACAGATCATGATAAATTGGCTCACATTTTACAAAACGCTGCCCTTAATGCACCTCGGCTAGCCATGCCCGCTAGCCCGGTGCTGGGGCTGCTTTAATAGCAGCGGCTAGCCATTTGTGATATATGAAAACCAGGGCTGTGGCACTAATTGCGCAATTACAAAGCGGAAGCGGTGTCTTGTTGTGGCAGGGTGGGGAGGAGAGACAGTGTAAGAGAAGAAAAGAGTGCAGGATTGTGCACAATACTATTCCTCTCTCTGTGTTTCTCTATATCTTTCTCCTCTGCCCTTTTAATCCTACTGCTGCTTCCTCTGTCTCTGTCTGCTTTTCACCAGACCTTTGCAGAAGACTGTGGCCGACTGAGCTGTGGCCCTGGTACCCCCGTAGATTATTGAGAGGTAGACTGAGTGTGCCAGTTTCACTAAGCCACAGGGAGCGGGCGAACATGTGAGAAGGAATGCAGTGAGATAGGAGGGAGATGAGGGGAAGGGGAGGGAGGGAGGAAAGAAGGCAAAATTTGTCTTGTGCGTCGATGAAAGGACAATTTATTAGGAGCTGCTCAGGGAGACAGAATATTTTGCCCCAGTGCTTTACAGACTGTCTGGATGAGGAATGGGAGCATATTAGCACAGTGCCGAACTTGGGCCCAGGACGTACTAGGGGCTGAGGCTGCAGCAGCAGCAGCAGCCTGGCACAGCCTCCATCACAGCCTGCAGCAAACACCCCTGGGGGTCAGGGATCAGGGAGCACACTGGGATAGAGAGGGTGTGGTAAGGTAAAGGGAGTTGAAGTGAAACTATATCTGCAACACAACAGTTGTCACACGATTATAAACCTACTAAGAGTATTCTTTTTATTTTAAGACTGGAGTTTAGAGTAATATAAAATTGTAGCTCATTTTAACTCATCACACCACACAATAAAAAGATACTGGATGCAAAATGACCAAAAACAATGACAAAATCTTTTTTTTTTTTATCATTATCCTTACATCTCGTTGTTAGATTTAGTTCACAGGTATTTAAATGAATATGTATATAAAACAATGAGTTTTTTTTTAGTTTGTTTATCATCAAACCTGCTCAATAGAAATTACAATAAAATAAAAAAGACTTCCAAAAATGTACATCTTCACAGCAGGTCTTGATTCTTTCGGGAGCACAGGGGTAGATGAACAGGTAGGAGAAATGAAATAGTTCATTACACAGCACAAAATCAGATTAAACTATTATGTAACACATGTATAACATACACAAATTAATATACCACAAATGGAAAACCCCACTATTATAAATGTTGACCACCTTGAGGCTAACTACCACGGAATTAGCTTGTAGTCTATCAGACATACAACAAAAACTATCTTGTATTAGATGCATGAGCTTCAGTTTATGCTACATTTTCATTGACTGGTTTTTTAGGTGGTGAAGGGGGTGTACATGATGACTATACTCATATTTTCACTTATTATTATTATCATTATAGAAGCAACAACATGCTTTCATTTCCCTTTCCCCCCATTGATATCCCAGCTGTCATGCTGCTCTGTGTTGATTTCAAACAGTCAATTGTCATGCAACATATATTTGGGTTTGTGTTCTGTCATGATCATGGTTTGTGTCATGTTTTGTCTTGATATTGGTTTATTGTTCTGGTTTTTTGTCATGTTTAGTTTGTTAAGATCATGGTTTGTGGTTTTGCCACATCTAGTTCAGTTTCCTGTTTGTAGCTTCCCTCATGCTCAGTTTTCTGTTCCTCGCTCGTTACTTCACCTGGTTTGATTTCTCATTCACTTCAACTGCTCCTTATTAGTCCCTCTGTGTACAAATACCCCATGGTTTTCAATTTTCCTGGTCAGATCCGTATGGTTTATCCCTGTAGTATGTGGTAAGTTTTCCTGAATAAACCTCTGTCACGAGCACCATTCTGCCTCCTTCCCTCCTGCCTGATTCTGCCTGCGTTTGGGTCCTCACCTCCACCAACACACGGCAGTCAATGACATATTTACTTTGACAAACAAGCAAAGAAGAACATATCTCTATCTTTGCTTGAAGCAAATACGGGCAGGGTGGGATTAGGTCCATTAAATATGCTTAAAAAGTCCAACATTGCTAAAACTTTAATTAAAGTGTGATCCAAATAATTTCTCTTCTGTGCATGGTCATATGTACATAAAGTGTGCATAGAGGTGCAAGGGGTTTATCTATCATGCATGTGTGCAGTATTGTTGGTTTAATCTTTGGCAGCTGTACAGAGGGCTCTGTGACCCATAAGCATTCCCATGTGTTGAATGCACCTTTTTGCTGCAGACAACTGTAAAAGGATGCATTTTGTTGTATTTCAGATGCTAACCCTTGTAGCTAAAAGACACTTGTAATCAATTGCCAGGGAAAAAGAAATTGGATTTTGGTTATAATTTCCTGTTATCCTCCTGTGGTTGGGATAGTGTGACTTTTTATAGACTAAACTTGCAAGTCCTGGACCCTTTCTTTCTTTCAGGAAACCTCTATATAGTTGACATCATCTTGCTGCAGTCTTCTCACCATTTTGACAATTTCTACCAAAATCTATGCATTAATTATGTACTAATTAAACCACAAATTAAACCATAAAATCCTTTCATTTTTTTTATTACGAAACTCATCTGGTAATAGAAAGGACATTTTCTTTGTCCATGCAATGTGGAGAAAAAAAGAAAAGCGGAGTTTAAATACAAACTCTCTGCAGTGAAATTATCTCTGATGCATTCAGTATGTTTGCTCACTCCCCTGGCATCAGTGAGATTAAGGAATCCAACTATGGGTGGCCTGAGAGACAGCACAACAGTGGGGCAATGCAGCAAACAACACCTGTGCACATCACAGTGGATAGCTATCCCAGGGTAGAGCTAACATCAGCATGCTGCTATAAACATGAAGCCGAGCAGGTGTCTCATCACTCATTAGCAACGGCCCAGCTTTGATTGTATTCAAATAAGACCATATACAGTATGTGGCTTTGCACGTCACAGTAGCACAGAGAATTAAGACAGTAGGTAACATGTTTACCTTGTACTGACATGTCCATTGACCTATTGATAAATACTTGATTGTTCTCACCAGTGAGGTTAAGTGAAGAACTTTGTCTGGTAATGTAGTTTAGTCAGCATTTAAAGAGTTGGTTCTCAACTCACAATTGTGACTTTTTATTTTGTGTCCATTAAACACCAAAAATGCAAACAATTCTAAAAGCGTGCACCACAAGAGGTATTCATGAATCCGCTCCAAAGCGAATGTCTTCCTTTGTATGTTTGTCATGAATTTTGCAGTGAACCATGAGCAAGTCTTGCATGAAAATCTAATGCACAAGATGATCTGACAATGAGAAAGCCTGCTACCAAACAATGGTGGAGTCAAAAGAGGTGACTTGGGGTTGCACAGACAGCCTCTGCAGTTTGATGGATGTGAGTACCTTTGTCAAAGACCAAGCTAAGATGCCAAGATGCCTGGTTCAGAGCATCTCCCCAACAATGTTTTTCATTGGGTATTGATGCAAGAGTGGTGCAAGGAAGAAGAGCCAGTGAATCAGCAAAAGATTCATGAGCAAAGACTCAGTGAGAGACAAGACTTCCATGTGCGGTCCAAACTTACAAAAGAGAAGCCAGAAAGAGATTTTCTGTTGAGAACGGTCTGAAAAAAGTACTTCGTGAGAAGTTGTCCAAATCAAAATGTCCTGTTGATGTCAGAGGTTAGAGAAGAATAGACAATGTGGTTGGTGATGATAGGAAGGTAACAGTAACTGAAATAACCATTGATCACTAAGTTATGCCGAATTCATTCTCTGAATGCACATGTCTAAACTCAAAGCAAATGCAGCAGAAGACCACACTGGGTACCACAGCTAAGAACAGGAAACTGAGGCTACAATTCGCAAAGACTCACCAAAACTAGACATAAACTAGACTCAACTTTCCTGCCACTTTCAGATGGAAGGGTCAGTATTTCACATAAACATGAGATAATAGATTTCTCCTGCCATGTATCAATGGTTCAGGCTACTGCTGGTTGTTTATTGGTGTGGGGGATATTTTCTTGTCAAACTTTGGGATATTTTGTACAAACTGAGCATGTTTTAAACACCACAGCCTGTCTGAGTATTGTTACTGACCATGTCCTATCCCTTTATGACCACAGTGTACCATTTCCTGATGGCGTTGCAGCAGGATACTACACCATGTTACAAAGTTCTCCATGGTCACCAGATTTCAATCCAATAGAGCACCTTTGGGATGTGGTGGAACAGAAGATTCTCATCATGGACGTGAAGCCAACAAATCTGCAGCAACTGTGTGATGCTATCATGTGAATATGGAGCAAAACCTCTGAGGAAACACTTTGTTGCATCTATGCCATAAAGAATTAAGGCAGCTGTGGAGGCAAAACAGGGTTCAACCCAATACTAGAGTGGTGGACCAAACAAATTGGATGGTGCGTATGTGTGCAAAGGTACAGGCTACAAATTTCCCAAGGTTCAATCACAGAACACATTAGATCCTAAGCAAGGTTCAACTCAAATTCTGACTCATAGACTGACCACGAATCTCATCTGGTCTTAACACCATGAAAATACCAACCTTATAAACCCAAACACTGGAGACCAAATTCAGCATTTAAACCTCACCGTGTCAACGGAAAGCAATGGATTTGATAAAGTTCTCAAGTTACTACTAGAAGTAGCTAAGATGGAGGTCTGAACAGTAAATTGCACAGAATGCAAGCTTTAGTATTTAAACCTGGTCGTAAAGTAGTAGATCGAGCTGTCCCTCGTAAAGGTCCATGAGAGGGGAAAGGTCTTCCTCTCCACGTGCACCTCAAATATTCGCTGCTAAATGTGGTGAAGGGAGGAATTAGTGGCAACTAGAAAATAAAGTGGTTTATTTTGATTTAAGCTTCACCTAGATCTCACAAAATCATTATCAGCTAAACAGCTACACCTGAGCTAAACACCATGAATAGAAGAAAGAATCCAAACTACTAAAAGCATTCAAGAACTTCTTGCAGAACTTGAGGAAGGTGTTGACTTGGAATCTGATGGCGCATCTGTCTGATCCAAACTGACAACCTACATGTCTTTGCACCTAAAGTTTTCCACCTGACATGACTTCATCTGAGGTCTTGGAGTCATTAAAGAGAACTGCTTTGGTGGCAATAAAACAAATCAAAGGGGGCCGTATGCATTCTTAGCAGGTGGTTTTAATTTTATGGCCATCTCTCACTTGCACCATGCTCAATCAGATTTATTTATGTTTGAGAACATTATTGGGATTCTGCTTTCTGAACACTTCTGGTTCATTCTGCATTTTCAGTATGAATACTAAGTAGGTTCCTTTCAGTATGATGGAGGATAAAAAATGAAGTAGGGAAAGCACTGTTGCACCAAGGTTAAAACTGTAATTGTTTTTCCTTTTAAAGGCATTTGGTTAATTTTCCAGAAAACACAAGGAAAAAAAAAAAAAAAAAAAAAAAGAAAAAAACACACAGATGGTCATACAGAAGCTGAGCAGCATTCCTCCACAGTTTCTCATCTCTCCAGCCGGCGAAGCTGTTCCCCTGGTGTATACCTTACCAGCGCCTCGACATATCTCCGGTGTGGATACCAAAGCACACTTCCTATTTATCTCCTGTTTCACTGAGCTGCAGCTAGCTAGCACGGTTGGCGTGACCTCCGCTGGGCGCACATTAATTTCACCTCGCTGTTTCTATGGCGTCGATTAATAAAAAGTGACTAGGTTTTCAGCAAATGAACACATGCTGATAAATGAGGGCCTGCGCCTAATTGCTTAGTAAATTAAGAGCTCACAATAGTGGCGGCGATGTGTGCTGCTTTTAATATTTAAAAACTCATTAAGTGTGGGAACGTGGCGCTTAGTTGGCCAGGCGGCCGCGTATGATCACCTTTAGGTGCTGTTAATGGCTCTGTTAAATGTCAGACAGGGTTTCAGGTTGGAGGTTGGGCAACTGATGCGATCAGAGCCAAAAATTCCAGTTTTTCTTCTAAAAAATATTGCCTCGCATGCTTTTATGCTCCCCACACACTCAAATGCTCAGGGCAGGACATAGAAGCATCATCCCTTATATCTTAAATGTGTGTCTACACTTAACAAACATCACTCACACACATATAAACTGACACAGCTTACAGAACACAATATTGTACAATTTGGAATCAAATTCTCTTCTCTCATGTAAGCAAAGACACACATAGTCGTGCATCTGCATGTTGAATACAAAGCCGTCATGCAGTATGAAGAATCACACACAAATTCGATCTCTTCTTGCAAGCATAAATAAACACTCCTCCTACTCGTGCACATCCAACACACACATGCACAACGCAACCCAAATATCATGCACCATTTGGAATCTGGAGAGCAGAGACAAGCGAGCACTGGCAAATATTGAATGTATTTATTTTTTTCCACACATGAACGGGACATAATCCTCCAAATATATTTGGTCGTGTTATGGATTTGTTGTCACTTAATTTGCATGACAACACACTACCTATTCACAGCGAGCGCAGCGGCAATTGCTGCGCTGATATCATCTTTATTAATATTGAGCCGTAATGTGGCGCTACACAGAGGGGGGAAATTGAGCAAGTTAAGCCTGGAGTAGTAACAGACACTTGGCTTATGGTGATGGATCGCTTTCAGTAATTTCTCTTTATTAGGATTGGCCAAGATCAATATTTTAACAGTTCTGTTTCGGCCTTCAGTACAGTGCTTAATATGTATTATTCATGACCTTTATCGGCATGGAGGGCGGCAGGAGTGGGTGGGCTGTGCAGAGAGGAGGGCTGACATTTTTCAGACCGAGGCTGGGAGAGGCCTGCTCTGTTTTGCTCTCTCTGGGACATGAATAGGACTATGTAATGGACACAAATGGCTGCGTGAACGTCCGTGTGTGGGTGTGTGAGTGGCTGCATCCTCAACTGCAGCAGCACTTCCAAGAACCGGAAGACACGTGGTTGAAAGGCATGTTCAACCAAACTGCAACGACATGTTCAATCACTTCCACTTTTACCAGAATCTAACCAGTGGATAACCGCATTTTACATGGCAGGTGGATTAATGTAAGGGAAGCTCAGTGTTTGTGAGAATATCACATCTATGGGCTTTTTAATACTCTGGGGCAAGATTTTAGCTGGCACCCCCTTGTATCAGTCAATTTCATAATCAGTCATTGTACACTTACTCAGAAGCTGCATGTGTGTATTTAAGATGCCCTTTTCCCCAAGTAGAAAATGACACATCAAATAAAACTAAAAAACAAAAAAAACAAGTGATACATAAAATATAATTTAAATAAGGTACTGCATAAACTTAAAGAATTTTATTGTTACATGCAAAATAAAACTACTGAACATGAAAACAAGTGAAATAATATGAATTTAACCTTCACAAAAACAACACACTATTGCACAGAGTATTGCAAAGAGAAATCAGAAAACTCTTGATTTACTGCTATTTACTGTGATTTCAAAAGCGGAAGCTGTCTGCATGTTGATTGTAACAAAGGTCTCAACAATACCTCAACTAACTCACTTTACAATCTGACTCTTCTAGACTTTCTGGGTGTAAAGTCGTGTTTCATGTAATCATGTAACAGCTGTGTTGCATCAATATGATTGCTGCTTATGATGGAAAGTCCAATGAGACATTCTTGTACCATCATAGATCTCTGGTCGGTTTATATAACCTGGAGTTTAGAGAAGCTTATTTTAAAAGTTTATTGGTGAAACCTTTAGCCCTGATGCTGTGTGACAGTCTATAGTGTGAAAGTGTAACTGATATGAATGAAATGAGAAAGCTAAGGTATGAATGATTAGCAAGGATTTACTTTAACTGAACTTTAACACAGATTTAAACTTTTAACATAAATACAATAAATGAAAGGCTTACAACCAATCCATTAATAATGAAGGAAGGAGTGGAAAACTCAGCATTTTAACCGACATGATAGCAGGGGAAACGCAGCCAACAGGTTTAAATCACACCTCAACAGAATTAATGTTAAATTTCCAAATACCCATATGAATTTAAACATTAACTAAGTCGACTTGAGGGATTTATTGATTATAAACAATGCTACAACTCTAAAGTAAGCTAGCAAGATAACACTGCTGCAACAGTAACTATGACATCCAGAGATCTCATTCTCCATCACATTGACATTACTTTATCCCTGTCTTTTTATTCCTCTTTCCTTATTTTCCTTTCCTGGGGGGAGGACTGTTTTATTCTTTTAGACATTTTAATTCAGCTGAATATCCATCAATCTCTAGGTGTTGGGATCACGTCCAATCGGATTCAGACAACTTAATTCTGGACCTCCGCCCCACCCTCAACGACAGAAAGAGAGCAGTGACGCAGTCAAAAACCCAGAAAAAAAAATGCATCTTCATTATTTAACTACAAGACACTGCTAAGTTGTGTTGCTTTGGGTTTATATAATATTCCCAAATATTCGAGGTAATGGTATTGGTTTAAAAAAAAATGTAATTGTACAAATTCTGCTTGTTTCAAAAACCTAATCTGACTCATTAATTGGCTAGGATCAATAGCAAATATCCCCTTCAGCAGGCTCGTTGATTGCAAGTAAACAGTGGAGCAACATCGGGATTGTGCAGTCTTGGGGTTTTCATTTTTAATTTTGTGTGTAATAATGCAGTTTTTACAAGAATCTGTCCAGTGTGAGCAGCCGGAGGAGTGTGCTATCCAGCATATTTCTTTCTAACACACTCTTCATCACTTCCTCTGGTTTACTGGATGGTCCATTTCTTTTCACACTGTTAGAGAACCACACTATGGTTCATTTGCAAGTGAAGCAAAACCATGGTTTTCAAATAGGACATAGTTTGCGTGTTCACACTGCTCCAAAGGAACCATACTGTCCATTGAAACCAGGGTTAGTGCAAAGCTGACCAACAAAAGCCAAAGGGAATGTGCCCTTATCTACACCCTATTTGGCAAATACAGCTAATTTTCAACAAATTTTGTGGCAGCTGAGAATATCTCATTTTTGGTTTAGTGGATATTTGTCAATTCTTTCTACATAAGGCTTATAGGTCTGTGAGACAGTGCTCGTTTAGAGTTTATCTACAACATTTTGATGACCAAATTTTCCGGTTCTATCTCATTCAGACAATTCCAAAATAGATTGTAAGGATTATACCCCTCCATTTTTAAAGATGAGGTGTCCCTTTTCATTTGGGTAGTCAGGAGTCTTTGTGATCTAGCCACCAAATTGCTCCCAACAAACTGGTTAATGGGTTATTTGACCACATATTGATACCCAGAAGAAAAGAGGTCCCTTTTATCAGTAGGTGGTCAAGTAGAACTGATTGGGCCTTTGTTGTTTTCAAAATGAGTAGGAGCAATCCCATTTACCTCAGATGTAGTATTTTTAGATGTGGTGTAAAGATTTTATTCAGTTCAATAAGTAAAATATTCACTATATTTCAGGCTGCAACACAAACCCAAATCATGATCAATCCACCACCATGCTTAACAGTTGGAGAGATGGTTTCATGCAATTTGGCCCTTTTTCTGTCTTTCTAAATGCTAAGCTATTTAATCCCTCAGATTTGAAAACTTCCAGACAACAAATTTGAAGGTTTTTGAGGATGCAGTTTGAGCTTTCTTTCCCAAAGCTTCCTTAAGGTCTTTTACAATATAACTGAGGTTCTGTTTGACCTTTATAACAATCTTAAAAGCAGTTCTTGCTACAACTTTAGTGCTAGATTTAAGATTATGCAATAAGAATGAATAGTCAATAGCCATAGCAAGCTAATACATATAAAACCTGTGTAAACGTTATTTAGAAGATGACCTTTGCATCCTTTCATATTCCCATTCACTGAAAGCAGTACCTACATTAAATAAATGAGAAAATGTATCTTTTCTACAACATGCTAGAATTGATAAAGTGCATTTTTTCAACCATAAATCCTGAAAATGTAAGCAGATACACCTATCATAGTTGTAAATGGTTAATCCTGTAATCCTCAGTGAGCATGTAACTCACAGAGATGTAGCTCCAGCTCCAGCAGCATTTCCAAAACTCAATTCAAATTCTGGGTCAATCCCACAAAAAAACAGGAGGAGCAGGGTTCAGGAGAATGATAGGAGAGAACGCCTCATATCGTGGAGCCCACATCTGATAAAAACGTGCCATACTAGCTGCAGTTTGTGAAGCTGTGAGAGAAGCGTGTGGGATTAAGAGCTGTGACATATTCATATCTGACCAGACTTAAAGCTGCTGCCACATGGGAGGGTCTGTCGCTATCAAAGCTGCAGGAAATCAGCCAGAGAGGGAAGAAGGAGGGAGAGAGATAGGGATAAAGAGATACAGAGGTACAGCAAGAGTGAGAAGGAATGGAGACAGTAGAGAGGATTTCTTACAAAGCTCCCCTAACCAGCTCTCAAAAAGAAAATCCTTTGTACCCCTCTTCCAAACCCGGCTCCCTCCTTTACTTCAATCCCTTTCTCCCTTCCCTTTCGGTCGGCGTATTTAAGTCCCCATGTGGAATGAATGGGGAGCAAGTCCTGGAAAAGTTTGCCTCGGCAAAGGGCCGGGTCGCCGTGTAGTTGATTATATCAGTTTCAGCGGCATACTGGTAATAGGCTCCTCTTCGAGCAGCCGCTAACCCCGGCTCTCCCCTGGCAGCCGCCGAGAGTGGAATTAATCAGGCCTACTGGGAGCCTCCTCCATCCCCTCTCCGCAGGCGAGCCACTCCGCAGTCATTTACCAGCCAATCCTACTGTCAACCCACTGTCATTTAGGCCCTTTTCATTATGCTTTTTTCTCCCCCCTCATCCCTTGCACGCACAAACTCACACTTTCCTGCTCATATTGGATCTGAAAAAAAAGAGAGAAATGGAAATGGGTGACAGATTAGCCTAATGCCGGGCACTTTTTATAGACGGCCTATTATGATCACTATCCCTTTGTAGCAAAACACATAGAGCACAGTGCTGCAAACCTGCCAAAAGAGGAGTTTTTAAACTGAGAAATGACTGATTCCCCACATACATTTCAGATCTTACTAGTCGCTCAGTCTGTAATTAGTTGAAGGCTAATGAGTTTGTGCCATCGCAGGATTGAGCACACCGCTGTCCTAAACATGACATAAGGCCAACTTTGTTCGACGCTCATAAAAACCCGGGGCCATAAGCACCAATTACTGTGAATAGGTGTCCCGGGGGTGCAGCATCAGACTGGCCTCGCCTGCTAAGCCCGCTTAAGTGACCTATTTTAGGCTTCGAGGCAGCCTGTAAAACACCTCTAAGGTTAGATTATCACATGATGAAATACCAAGGCTTCCCATCCACAAATTACCCATGGATGGAGCGGCACCAGGCCATTCCTTCTTCGCCTTGCTGATAGTCTTTATGCCTTCCCTTATCCCCCCCTCCTTTCCCTTTCTCTCTCCCTCTGTCTCTCTCAACAAGGCAGAAAAATATTCATGAGTAAACAAAAGAAGTGATTTGAAAAATGGCTGCAGGAGAAAAGAGATTAATAAAAAGCATGAATAGTGCATTATGGAAAAGCTGAGGAGCCCTGCCATCTCATTGGGGTTAGGGGGAGATTGCATTTGGACTTTATTAAGAGTGCTGCTCTTGGTGGTAGTCAAGAACCCTAAAGAGGAGGCGAAACTTCGACGTCTGACTGACAGCCAGCAAGACACCACAAGGGACAGTTTGTGAAACATATGACTTTTCCTGCCCGGCTTGCACTTTGGATGAAGCTCGACATCTCCAAAATGGTTAGAAGTGGGTCTCATCTTTGCAAACTGCAATGACAGGGAAAAAAGGGGGTCTGTGTTGAGTTGAGCCAGACAAGAAGCAGACTCTGTGACTGTAGTCGGCTTTGAGCCGGACTCTCCTCTGAGACGAGGCCAATTAAGATAAGAGGCAGTTAACAGGAAGTGCTTGTTTGACATCCTGTCATGTTAACGAGGACAACTATAATTGGACCCATGTATTTAATAGTAGGTGTAAAATGCTGTTAGTTGTCAGCACTTACATTCTTGTGCTCCCAGAAAAGGAAGGATTTCATTTAATTGTTGCAAACATGAGGATTATGGTTTTTGCATGTAGCCGCTGAGGGTAAAAGTCAAGAGTTTTAAGACTCACAAATCAAACGAAGCACAAAGATTTGTTTTTTGTCATAACTCTTCTCCTGCTGCAGTCCTGTCTCGATAGTCCGCAAATGGTCTTGTGGAGGCTTTGCTGCTTGTTTGCAAATTTCATCCCCCAGCCGGCTAAACGTGAAACCTTCAAATCCGTAACACTATGCAGGTGCAGAGCTTACGGGGAGACGCCGCCATATATGCTAGAGTTCCTGTTTGTTTGGGCTTGGCCCCCATTTCAAGACCCCAGAAGGAAGTGAGCTGGCTAGGGGTTCTGCTCGGGATCAAACCTGGGCCTCGTGTTGGAAAGAAAAAAAAGAAAACTGGCCGGTGTTTATTGTAGCTGCGGTTGCCTGGAAGTGACTGGCAGAAAGCACGCACCGTTTGTCAAAATGAACAGAGGCCAGAGGCATAAAACAGACAAGCTCTTCATACAAGGGAGATGACTGGGACCACACTTACTGCACTGAGAGAATTACACAAACACAGCATCAGTGTCTGCACTTTGGAGCCAGTTATGAATTCCTGTACATATATCCAGAATCTATTAAAAATCCCATTCGGGTTGACTTGGAATTAATTCCTCTGTATAAACTCATGTCAACGTTTGAATGTGTATGAATGAGATAATGACACACAGCTTGTGTGAACAGCCACGTTAAATATTTGAAAATGCAAGTCACTCATCAGTGGAATTATAGTGCAGAATTGTGTTTCTCTGCTGGCTTTGCGATAACCAGGACATTCTTTAACCTGAGCACCTCCAATTAGACGATTTGAGAAAGAGGAGGGGTTGTGTGTGTGTGTTTGTGTGGTGGTGGGGATGGGGGGGTGGGAGGGGAACGCTATTGCTTTGACCCGCCCGCTTTAGTTGGAGGCGCACTCAAGAGGCAGAGATGTGGCGTCAGGATATCACAGAGGAAAAACAGGCTCAGCCTCAGATGGCCAGGGGCTGCCTGTGCCTCTCTATCAATGCAAAACAGACTACTTCCTTGGGCAAAGAGGACATTTCGCTTTTTATAAGCTTCCTTTCTTTTTTTATTTATTTTTTTTCTGGGCTTACATTAATTTTGAAAGGAGAGGGGAGGGAAAAGGGGGGGTGCAGAAAAAGAGAGAGAGAGAGAGATACAGAGAGAGAGAGAGAAAACAAAAACAGAAAAGGACAGGGGTGGGAAAGAGGAGCAGATGAAAAGCATCTTTAGGATGCCGGAAACATCTGGTTTCATATTTGGAGACCTGAGAGGAAATTGCAAATAGACAAAACTCTTATGTTTTGATTTATTCTATTATTCGATGGCTCGGTGATGCCAGGCGTGCAAGAGGAGCCCTGGGTCGTAAAAACAGGAGCTGAGCTTCGAGATGGGGCGTTAGAGATGTCTCCGTACTCTCCCCAGATTGATTGATGCTGCTTCTAATGACATCCACAACTGCTGTGTTCTGCTTGAAATTACCCAAAACTGAAGGGCTATTGTTAATTGAATGATAGAGGGAGGATAGGAACTTCAGAAGAGAGTTAAATGGGAATAAAAAGAGAGAGTAAAGAGAATCGAGAGCAAAGGAATGGGTTATAAAAAGATTTTAATAGCTTAATTTAACCCTTTATTTTATTTTCAGACAAAGTTAAAGCATTACTTTTGATTAACTGATGTTCCCCATCTCCCAACATCCAAGGAATGTGCTTTAGAAACAAAAAAACATAATCATTAGTAGGTCCTTTATATTATTTTGATGAATCTCTAAAAGTGCACAAAACAGTATTGCAACAAGTGGACCATCTGATGTTTGTAAAGCACCGTGATGGCATGGCTGGAACATACTGTGGTGTTCTGACCCTCACAGCTGTGGAGGAGGTGAAGTAACACTGCCAAAAGAAACATCTACACACAATACAACTGAAAAGCTGCAGCTCCTAATAGAGTGTAGAGGCGTTTGATAACCTCTGAACTGGCCTCTAACTAAGAACACAAGTAGGTGGACTTTATGTCCAGAGAATGCTCAGGTCAGATTTTAGAGTTATACATGTTGTACTAATCCTGCACAAATTTGCTCCTGCTGTGAGCAGAAAGACTGAAAAATGCTCTATTTTTCCAAAAAATGCATAATGTTAAAGATGAAACCATTTAGCTTACTTTTTAAGTTCCATTAGAATGTTACAAAAAAGACCAAGGAGCACTTAGTAACACCCCATTTAGAAAGTATCACAGCTGGTAAACGCTTATGCTAGCAGCTGAGTCTCTATCTGCTCTTGTTCTCTGAATGTATTTCTCTTCACTCTTCAATCTATCCACATGTTTTCCATGGTTACATCAAGTCTCTACAAAACCTTCAGCTTCTCCTATTAAGAATCAGCTGTAGAACTTAGGTTTTTTTTTTATCTTCAGCTTTTTCTCTTGCATACAGTGCAATGTTTGCTTTGAGAATTGAGTACTATTTTACTGAATCAATTCTTCTTTCCTCTATCAGTGAAAAGGTCCTTATTAATGGTTACAACACAAACCCAAAGTGTGATCTTGCATAACATTCCACATACACATTCCACTTTTTTTAGGGCACACCCATTTAATTGCTTGTGAACACAAATATCTAGTCAGCCAATCATTTGGAAGCCATAAAATGCATGCAGGCATTTAGACATGGTCAAGGCAACTTGCTGAAGGTCCAACCAAGCAAGTTGTTGCTTGGCTGGAAAATTCACACAAAACTGGACAACAGAAAACTGGAAAAGCGTTGCCTGGTCTGATTTCATCTCCACATTTAAGTGGTAGGGTAAGAATTTGGTGGAAACTCCATGAAAGCATGGATCCATCTTGCCTTATCAATGGTTCTAGCTGCTGGTGATTGTGTAATAATTTTGGGGTTATTTTTATTTTTAGGATGCAAGACAACCATTTAAAGGGACCTGAGGTTGCTGATTGCTTTGATAAAGTTTGAGGGTTCAGAGAATTTAGAAGGATTGAACATTAGAACATTGTCCCTGCAACCCCTTCTCAAATAAGCATCAGATGCTTCAGGTCTTACACCTTAGTAAACGTTACGCGACTGAAAATTTTGATGAGCTTTTATTCTTAATAGTGTACACTTATCTGGCTTGAAGTGTTTTGTCTGTTGATCTTCTTTTTAGTCAAAGAAATTTTAAGCAGGGTAACAAAAATCTTCAGTCACTAGTTTTAAAAGGAGATTTTAGAAAGGGATGCTCTCCACTTATACCATTCAAACATCCAAACAACACTGGAGTTTCAGCCAAGAAGAGTGATCTTTGCTCCGTTTTGCACGAGAATCACATTGGCAAAGCTAACAGAAGAGCCCCTTTTACCACAAAACAGAAAAAACAACAACAACAAAAAAAAAAAATGAAGCATATATTTAGTTTGTGAATAAAATCAAAATTTCCTGTTTCCATTTTTTATAGCTCTTACTTCCCTTTTCTTATTCTAACACTCGCCGTCTGCCCACTAGTCCCCTGTCTGGCGTCTCAACATCTGTTTTTGGTTGCTGCAGGCTCAGAATCATCCTTTTCCTTAGTTTGCTGCAGAACTTAGTGTCCCTTTTCTCCTCTTTTTTAGAAAATAGGAACTTTTGATAAATATCCATGCTAGCATTGGATGCTTTTGGAGCCAAATGCTGCAACTTCTTAACTAATCAGGGTTGCCATGTTGGTGACGGTTTCCAACCTTTCTAAGCCCAGACATTACTTAATTGATACCCTTATTCTACCCACACCTACTATTCAGATACCTTTCAAAAGGCACAATTGAGGTTGTGCTGCTAAAATCTGGCTGCTTTTAGGAGGCCGTAGCTTTTGTTTGTAACCTTCCCTGCCATTCCAGCGTAGATGGTTGAAATATTTTTCCATTTTAATGAAATTATTAGCTGGCACATGAGCCACAAATTAAAACTTGGTGAGCCAAGGAGCAACACTGTCTGACAGGGTGAGACTGGAGACATATCTACAAATCTGACTCTGCAGCAGCTTCAACTTACTGAGACTTTTTTTCTGTCTGAGGACCTGATTAAAATGCCTTTACACTTGAATCAAAACTAAACCTACACCTAGTTTAATTTTTAAATCTCTAACAACATATACAGTCATTTTTGTCACTTATTTGTTAAAAAACAACACAAACCTGCAGCACAAGTTAATAAAAATTTGGAAAACTGTTCCTTTATTCCATCAGCTTAACTATATGACCTTGTTTTGTTCAGTTTTGTTCATCCTCTGCACAGCTCAATCCCCCAAACCTGCCTTGTATAACAGATACTCCTGAGTTTACACTAACCCTCCATATAAAGAATGAGCCTTCTTGCAAAAGCTGCACGAGCCAACAGATGGGAGGAGGTGAGCTGTGGTTGTCCTCCAGGCCATTCTCGCCTATTCCCACTCTAAAAAGCAGAGATTTACAGCTGCTGCGTTGGAAAAAAAAGCACACGGCAACATCTGGAGATGCGTGAAGGCGAGGCATGGTTGGTGGTGACAGTGGTTAATTTAAAGGTAGTAAAAGTGTTAGCAGGGACTGAGTGGAAGAATGATGGACAGCTGGATTCCCTCGACTGGCCAGAATGTGAAGACATTGCAGAGCAGAAAATAAAGCTAGAACAGGCAGGAGGTCTCACTGGGATCGACTATTCCCAGCAGCTAAGGATTCATTAGCCTGAAGAACAAGCCAGAGAGAAAAACAGAGGTAGAGGGAGAGCAAGATGAGACAAAAGAAAAGATGAAACAAGACAGGCAGTGAAAGGGAGAGGAGAGGGAGAGGATCAATCAGGACTCACAACAATAATGGGGCTGTGACACCCCAATCACAGAGAAAATCTCACAGTAATTCTGTTTGCTTGCCTCGCAATATGAACATAATTGCCACGATCATTTACGGGCGACGGCAAATCTAGTCCTGGATTATTGTTTTCTTCTGACTGATATGAACTATTCCATTTGTTCTGCTGTCTTCAGAAGAGTGTGCATTTCCGGCACAGTGCAACGTTTCCTTCTGCCTCTGTGGGATTCATTTCCATACAACCTCCTTTAAAAAGTCAAAACACAGTTTGCCTTGGCCACAAAACAAAATTTTTTTGGATAACCAAAAGAATTCCCCATTTTTTCTTCTTTTTTGGCATACCTGTCCAGAGAGTATGCATATGCATGAGCCCATATGGACGGTGGGAGGCATGGTAGGCGACTTCATCCCTGAAGTTGATAACTAAACAGCAAGCTTGACCCATTTTATCTTAAAAATTCATCCATAGTAAATGGATATACACCTAGAGACTGGCTGTTCTTTAGCCACAAGTGTATGTGTGCTTTTTTTCCCCCCCCCGACACTCCCAAAACACACACTCGTTTGTTTCAGCCAAGAAAGATAATGAGACAGGCTGCTTCGGCAATAAGTTTAATGTCACAAAGAAAGGTCTTTTTTGTGGGTGTTTTTCATTGAGAGAGTTAATTGTCGAAGAGAATTAATTAAAAAAAAATGTTGACTTGAGAATTGTACATTGATTACTGTAAATATTCTCTGGAGTTTTGCTCCACTAATTGAGCGTTATGCCTAGTGCATCTTATTACGTGGGCTTCGTTATTAGCTGTGGTGCATCCTTGCCAGTATTGATTTTTTTTTTTTTCCTTTTTTGTTTGCTTTTGCTGTGATGAAGTGTATTACACTTAGAGGTCCAAATTATCTAAATATACACAAGTTGCTTATTGTGTTAAAAAAAAAAAAAAGTGTTGCATTATAAGGCAAAATGGTACTTCCACAAACTTTCCAGTTTTGATAAGTCAGTGACCCCATGGACATAAAGAACTTCACAGGCCTGTGAATGAACTAGAATTAGGCAGCAACCGTCAAAGCTGAAAAATTAAGGCAGAGAAAAAGTGTTAAAAATTCTTTGAAAGCAGTCAGTCTGGACATAAAAGGTGGATAGAACCAGAAAGTTATTATATTTAAATAAGAAAACACAGGTGCATCTGAATCAGTAAGATATACTGCATGCCTCCTGACACTCTGAGCTGCAACATTAGTTATTTGCACATTAAGTTTGTATCTGAGCCCCTAATCAGACTGATATGCTGGTTAACCCTTTAGCTGCATGTCACATCCTAATGCACCCTGTCCGTCTTAACCTTGCCACACCAGCACACTCAGGGCTGTGCAGAGAGATAGACGAGCAGACAGATGGAAGACTGAGACCTTGTAATGAGACATGACTGCTGAAGGGTGAACAGTCAGGCTAAGGTACAACATCAAGCCTCCCCTCTTCCTCTGAGATGAAAGAAGAGGGGAGAGAGACAGAGATGAATCAAACAGGATGGAGATTGCAAAGAAGCTGTGTTCTGTTCAGCATGTTGATTCAATAAAATTCTGCGCAGTTAAAATTAAAAAGTAACACGAAAGACTAAATTATATACCACCTGGGGGGAGTGTAGAAGATAAAGTGAGCTGAGAGTTGAGTGAGATGGAAAGATATGGAGAAAGGGTGAGGAGAGAGTTGACTCGAAGACAGAAAGATCAGATGGAAGTTTGGTGTGCAAGTCAATATGTTGAGATTTTTAGGCCCTGTTGGAAAAGACTGTTAAGGGCTTGAAAAAAGGTTATGAGGACTTGGGGCCATCAAGGGCTCCATATATTTAAATACCATAGAATAAGAATGGTGAAGTGACAGCCAGCTGGAAAATGATAGTTGAGTCAAAATTATGTAGATGTCTCTCCATACAGATGCTTAACTTTACACTGGCCAATAGTTAAGTTAGAAACTGTGGATGAGGAGGGCAAAATTTAGCCGATGCTTCCAAGGTTTTATTATGCAGTGGTAGGACAGGTACAAAGGATGTTTCCAACCTGCCATCATGTTTCAACACCATCTGAATCAATCAATTAGAAATTACAGCAAAATAATTTAACATTCATGCTCTCTACCATTATAGCCAATTTACAACAGATCCGTGCGCGACGCTTTCCAGCTTGAGGTGAAGATAAGCTAATTCCTAAGGATCAGAGAACTCAAAAATGCTAAATGTATTTAAGAAAGCCAAACACACAGAGAGACTGAGCATCAAACAGTGGGCTCTGGCAAAGCAGCCACAGCATATCTAGTCCCAATATTTTATGACACAAGATAAAAAATCTAAAGGAATAACAGGCAATCTGAGCAAAATCTAAAGTTAAAATTAGCATACATGCATTAGATAAATTAGAAGTTGCCAACAAGTTAATATAAAGAAATGTAGTACTTGTGACTGTACAAACCTTTGGGTAGTTTGTCCTTGAAGATTCATTCATTTGATATTTTGCAGTTTCTTTTTACTTTCTTATCTGACTATACTCCACTTCCCCTTTTTTCCCCATCTTGATTTTTTCTCACCTTCCCTCTCCCTTCTACCCCCTCTCCCTCTCCCTTCTCATCCAAATGGGAGTGCATCTACCTATCCAGGCAGTACTGCTGGAGGGGTCCCCCAGGGCTGGAGTCCTTTGCTCCAGGCTGTTTGATGTTGAGCCGGTGTGGATGAACCTCAGCCCCCGCCCAGAGTCCGCTCCCCATCATCAAACACCCCGGCTGGGTGCCAGGCCAAGGCTGTGGCCCCAATCAAACACAGAGCCTCTGCAGACCCCTCGTACACTCAAAACAGGAGAAAAAGACTAATTATCAAGGCAACCTTCAGAATCACTCAGCACCTTCTAACATTGATACAAACTCCTGCTTCTTAGCATTTAGGTTAGGTGTGTGTGACTGACTGTAACAAGGTTGTGTGTCGAGAGGAGAAAAAAAAACCTAATGATGTGAAAAAGTCAAGTAAAGATGTTATTGGTTTTAAGTTACCAATGTTTAGACTCCAAAATGTAATATATAGCAGCTTGAAATTTTTCTGTCATGTTAAAGAGGTTAATGTTGTCATAATCAGTGCTCCAAAATCAGGAGAACCAAAGGACAAAAACAGCAGAGGAAGAGAAAGACTGAGAGAGAGAGAGAGAGAGAGAGAGAGAGAGAGAGAGAGAGAGAGAGAGAGAGAGGCTGATCCCGTCCTTGGAGAAAAATCGAGCGCTCGATTTTTTGTTGCTGCCATTTGTCTTGTGCTGCTAAGAGAGATCAACAGTCCTCGGCACACAGATCAATATTCTCTTAACCCGCACCTAATCTGGCGAGAGTTTCCTCCAATTTCACCTTCCCTGCCTCCTCCTCCTCCTCCTCGCCCGCTTACCCTCCACTTTTATTTTCCCTCTCCTCTCCTTTTCAGCAATCATTTTCAGGTGACAGCCATTTTTCATGCTCCTGGTCCGAGCAGGTGACATAGAAGGGAATGATGTTTCCTGATGCAAACATAGTGCGTTTGTGTGCATTTGTGTGTGTGTGCAGTGAGGGAAAGTGATGGATATGATGTGTTGGTGGGATGGCGTAGCTGCCGTCAGGGGTCCCCTGACGCTGGAGAGATAGACTAGCTGCCTAATCGGCCGCATGACATCGCAAATTCAGCTTCTGCCCCCCCCAACATCTCCCACCTCCCGTTTGCTTCAAACATCCCTCACCCGTTATCTCCCGCACATCATGGCAACTCCCAGCGTGCAGTTCAAGCTGTTGTCAGAGTTGTCCTGTCGACTAAATGGAGTGCTGTCAGTGTGCCGCTTTACTGTGATGGTTATGAGAAAAGAGGTGGAAAGTGTGTAAGTGTTGGTATTTATGCTCATGATATTTTCTGTTTGTACTGTATTTGTTCATGCAAGACAAGTGCTTCAAATCTGGATTTTTCATGGGGTCATTTAGTTTGAATGTTTCAGAAAATTATTCAATCTTTACAAAATAACTTGATGGACTTTAGGTGGATGACGAACTACTCGAACAATTGCTTTTTATTACTTTTAGAGTGTTATCCTGTACAAACAAAGTAAGTGAAACCAAAGGAACAGATGTAATTGTATCAATTTTAAGCTTTGAATGGTTTTGCCGTTGCAACCAAAAGAATAATTGGACTAGTGGATGGAGCTATAATGTGATAAATGAAACCCTGAATGGACACAAAGTTAAATCCATTTTCTATATAATTACTGATTTATTTAAGCTCATGCTTGAGACTTTATTGCTTTGATAGATTGCTGTAGTTGCTGAAGGGGTTTTCAGTCTGTAGTTGGGAATCATGTGTGAAAGTTTGGCTATGTGATCCCAGGTTTACAGGTCTGGAGAAAGAAGACCATTTATTGTATGAAGCTTTAGGCTCAGGTTTACATGTGATCATTTCTGAATGTAATATACAGTGCCAGTCAAAGGTTTGGACACACTTTCCCATTTGATTTAATGGGATAGTGTGTCCAAATAAATTTATTGATTTAAATAAAAATCAATGCTATATTAGAGGACATTGTTTGGATTTAATATTTTAGTTATGTACCTATTTATACCTTTAATACTCTGAAAAAAATATTTATTTCTGATCTTTTTTGAACTTTTATTACATCAGTGTCTCAATCCCAAGCTTCCTCTCATCCCACCCAAGTCCTATAACTGTATTTCCCAGCCTGTTTCCTGACCCCTAAAGATCCTGGTCAGGTTTCTCCATCTTCACTCTTGGTGCTTTCTCATCAAAAGCAAAAGGTCAGGATAGCAATAGCGTATCTGCTTTTTCTCCGTGGATGAAGAAGTTGAAGCCTTGGACATCCTCTCCTTCCCTTCAACAAGACCGTGAGTGATTGGCAGGCCCTAAGAACAAAGCCACTCTTTCATAGCCATGGCCCGGTGTGGAGGGCTTCTTCCACGGACGTACGTCAGCTGCTTGGACAGACAAAGGCTGCTAGTGTATGCCGCCTGTACTCTGAGGCAAGTGCCACACACAGACACAGTAACAGGAAGACAGCGGGTTCAGTTACCATCCAAGCACACACACAAAACAAAGATGCTAACGTATGCATGTGAACAAGAAAATGTCCTACACAAAAACCCACAATATGAGTGCAATGAACACAGAACAGACACATACTGTGCAGAATGTGCAGGCATGCAAATAGAGTATACATACACACACACACACATGCACACACACAATAGTTGCTTTCTTTGACTGGCTGGCATAAAAACACAAGCCAGTCCTGATCCTGGTATACTTTGTCCTACATGCTCCAGACACGCGCTGCTTACAGGATTATGTCACAAATGAGATGTTTACAGTTCTGTGTGACTGCATGTGCGTGTGTCGGTTACAACATTATTATGTTATTGTGTAACTCCGGACACCACTGAAAGAAAGAGAAACCTGCAAGAAAAAGTTCAAACCAAAGTTGTCCAGATTATAATCATCTGAAGAGGAAATTTAAGCTTTTTAATGTTTTGTTTTACATCTGATGTGTTTAATAAAATTTTGCAAAATGAAAATCAACAAATCAAAGCGTAAAACTACCTACACATGAGCAATTGTTTAAGTATGGCTCACAGTGTAACCAGGGTTTATGAATGTAGAATAAAGTCCTCTGTTGAACAGAACAACTGTGACACAGCATGTTACAGCAACGACTGTGAGTCAAAATTATGAAGAAAAAATTAAAATAAAGGCAGGAAGGGAAAAAAAGGTAAGTAAATAACTAAGATAAATGAAAAAGTTTTAAAACAAAATTTACAAGAAAATCTCAGAAGAACAAGAAAGAAAGCACATAAAGCAAAATTTCGGAAAATGCCAGAAGGTAAAAAAACAAAACAAACAAACAAAAAAAAAATTAGTCCGAAAATAGACAATTTTGAAATGCAATAAAATCACAGAATAAAATAAAATAAAAACCAAGGAAAATATTACATAAACAACAGATCAGAACAAAGAATAACCAAACTGTTTTTTGCTGAACTGGAGCATATATATATGTATATATATATATATATATATATACACATATATGTGTGTGTGTGTGTGTGTGTGTGTGTGTGTGTGTGTGTGTGTGTGTGTGTGTGTGTGTGTGTGTTTCTGCACGTTGTACAAAATTTAGTTGAGTTTTGAATTTTGTGTGTCTTTTGAAATATTATATTTTGCTGAAGACTGCATCTTGGTTTCGTTGTTTTTCTTAAAATTTGACAGAATTTGCTTCCTTGCTGCTGTTTTCTGTTTTTTGTTGTGTTTTTCTAAATAATTGTGTTTTCCAAAGTTGTATTGTTCCTCATGGACGCTTTCTTTCCATTTGCTTTTGTTATTTCATTTTCTCTATTGTGTTTTCGGTAGTTGGATTCTGTAGTTTTCATTTTGTCGTCCTTTCCACAGTTTCGCTTCACATTTTGTTTCATTTTGGTCATTTTTAAAATATGCTTGTGTCTGAGAGTGTCTTAGTTGTTTCTCATCTGTTTTCTGAAATCCTATATTTAGTTTTTCTTTTTGAAACATTATAGTATTTGCTTTTTAACGGAAATTTCTTTGTTGGTGTTGTGTTTAGAGAAATATTAGTGTTTTCTGAAGATGCATTGTTGCTAATGCAGTTGTGTTTTGTTGTACTTTCCATTTTATACTTAATTTTTTTATGTTTACTTTTCTTTTCTTTTCTTTTTTTTTTTTCCTTAAATTTTGCCTTGTTTCATGTAATTTAGATGCATATATGATTTTGGTCTTTTCTGAAATGTGCTATTGTGTGTATTCATGTGTATTTTAGCCATTTTGGTTGTTTTCATTAATTGGTTGTGTTTTCTGAAATGCTTTTTCTTTTTCCCCTTTTTCATGTTCTGCTTTGGTGTTTGCATTTCCTGAATTAATTTTCCTTTGTAACATTTGTTTTTTGAAGATTAAATGTGTTGTTATTGATGGTACTGCTTTTTGTTCTGTTTTCCATTTCATCATTTGTTTCTTCGTTGTATTCCCTAAAAAGTTGCCATTGCTCCATTTATGGGTTTCTTTTTGGGCTTTCCACCAACTGTTAAGTTTACAAACTATTCATTTTTCTTATTTATTGATTGATTGATTGTTTTGCAAGTTGATGCAACCAGCACAATTGTGACCAAAACTAAAACCCTAACCAAAACAAGGTTAGTATCTATGAGTACAAACACAGATGGTCAAATCATCCCTGGAATAAAATTCATCAGTTTTTCTTACCGTTCTGACAACATGCATTCCACATTAAAACATTTGCTGGTTTAGCCTACTGAATAGATGCTACTGTACTGTCAAGGAGTGGGCCTGTATCCCAGTTGGCAAGATGACTATTCCAGACTGACAGTAAGGAGAATACAAATGAAAATAGCAGCAGAGAAAAGCACTGGTCTCTCTCAAGCCAAGCATCTGCTAAGCATTTTAATGGGGATCAATGGAAGGGCAGGGACAGAAGATCGAGGGGTTGATTGGCTGGCCGGCCCAGTGCTCACACAGCCACCACTCTCCATACTGCCTGCACTGCTGTTTACAGCCAACACAAGCTGCTGTGACCTGCCTGCACACCCTGCATCTGCTGATGTGTATATCTCCTCTGTGTAGTGATTTGTGCATCTGAGCTGACTTGTGTTTTGTGTGCATGCAACATGAGCCAGTTTATGTTGTTGTCGTTGGCATTTAATTCTGTTTTAACAACATGATAAATGTGTATGTTGTGTGTGCTATACGCATGCATGCATTAACTGCATCTGTCTACACATCTTTAAGAGTCTAGAGTATATTCATGTTTTGGGTGCAAGTCATTTGTGTACACGTGCAAGAAATTGCTCAGTAAGTGCATCTTGTGTTTGTCTGCATCTGCTTTCCATCTCAGGGTGCATTGTTTAATTGCACGTTGCACATGTGCCCTCTTCCCCCGACTCTCACACAGTCATCAATGGAGGCGCAGCACAGCAGCAAAGAAACAGTTAAAAGTGAGGCTTTCCAGCGTGCCAAATGAATCAGATTAATATTAGCCAAAGCGAATGTCATCATTGGCACTTCTCCTCTCTTTCTCCACCTCTCTATATCCCCCCACCTCCCTACCTCCCTGCCCTCCCTCTCATTCTCCTTGCTGTGTTTGGGTTTCTGAGTTCGGGGCGGTAATGAGGGAGCGTTATGCAGTGCCATAAACGTTGGGGCTCGCTGTCAGTGTGCATAAAGGATGAGACAGAGAAGATGGCGCTGGGGTCAGGGTGGAGATAGAGGGAGAGTGTTGAGGAGGACAGGATGGAGAAATATGTGTGTCAGTGAAACTGGTTGTCTCTCTCTCACACACACACATATACAAACGCAAGAAGTGAGCATTGAGTGGCAATGCAGAGAGAGGGACAAGCTAGTGACAAATAGGCTCCAGTTTATGTCTGTCTTGCAGTTGCAATGCAGCGTGTTCAGCGCCCCCTACACTCTGCCCGAGGGAAGCAAAAAACTTATTGCTAAGAAGTGATAAAGCTGAGTTGAAAACTTTTGGTTTGATGACATTTTAATCCTTCAAGTGAAGTTTATAAGATTAAAACAACAGACATTGACCAAAGTGGCGCACAATTTAAAAACAACAAAAACACAAAACATGACAAAGTCCCCATGACAAACAAAAAACAACATCAAGCCCTAAATGTCAAAAAACTCAATACCAGTTAAAAGTCAAGTAATAAAAATGGGTTTTTAAATGAGTTCTATAAATGTCCATGATTGGTGAGGTCCTGGTGTGGAGGGGAGGGCAGCATCTGATCACCAGGGGTCTCATTTATTAAGCTGGCGTAGATACAAAAACCAGTGTACACCAATTATAGTCAACTTTTGGGTTTTATAAAAACCAAACTTGGCAGGAGAATGTATCTCCATGGCAACTCTGACACTCCCATACAGAGAAAATCTGGAAAAACGGCGACACCAACGGCACAGAATAAAATCAAGGAAATGATGTGAAATGTGAGACATTGTGGACAATCAAATATTACCTTTCACACCACAACTAAAAAGAAATATTATTTAACAGTAAATAAACTGCTGCCGATCTCAGATGTATCTGTATATTTTTAGTTTATTAATTTAAACAAATGAGTAAATTACTGGCATCAGTACTGTCATTTAGCAGATGCTTTTCTCCAAAGCGATTCACCCCTGTGGGATTCAAACTTTGGTCTCCTGCATGGTAGAAGGATGCCCTACCGACTGAGTTATCCAACTGCACCATCCAATGCCTCTGGCGTGTCTTGCCTTCTTACACAACATTGACAGCATCTGCCACCTGCTGCTCTCCTCTACCTTTCTTACACTGGTAATGCCCACACCATGGCCTATTATTAAAACCATTTTACATTTCTAAAGGCTTTGGAAGGAGTGGGTAGAAGGGTCTAGCTCATTTAAACACTAAAAAACAAACAATTAACATTTAAAATGCACTCTAAAATGGTCTGGGACCCAGGGAAGAGAATCTAAAACTGGTGATATGATCGCATTTACGTGTCCCTGTTAAAAGTCGAGCAGCCGCATTTTGAACAAGCCACAGGTGAGACAGCAGAAACCGACTTATAGCTGATTAAATAAATAACTATATAAAAATTCATTTTAAAAGGTACCTTAAAATACACAAATATATTTTATACAAAATCTTAAGAAAAAAAGGAAAATTAAATTTAGGAAAAGTTAATAATAGATGATGCTTAAATAAACAAATTAAACTAAACTAAGTCAATATAAAGGGGGTTTCAACATAAAGTTTTTTTTTTTTCTTTTTTTTTAAACTATATTTACTAACCATAATCAGGTACTTGTACTGCATCGTAAAATAATACAGGAAAGTAAAGGAACTAAAAAAAAGACCAAATAAATTAAAATAAGGTGAAAAACTGCCATTTAAGTTTAAACTGAATCAATAGTCCTTTGCTTGGCAGTTAGATGTCTGTCTCAACTGCTCACTCCCACCCCGTCTTGCGATCTGACTTATGTCTTTAAAAGCTAGCACAGTAGAATCTTGTTTCCTGTAGGTGTGTCACTTCTGTCGCCGCTGCAGAAGGAAAACGGGCAAAATTTAGCTGTACTGCAGCTTTTAGTTCATCTACAGTGACTGGGAATGTATCATTTACAAGTAATACTAAGGACTCTTGACGAAACACCAGTACGTATCAAGTTTGGAAGGAGAACATGTTGAACCTGAACATGGGAAACAGATACATAACAAAAGAATAGCAGAGGAAAGTGATGTTTCCATGTATCATTTCACACATTTGTGTTATTAGTAGTTGATGTCCACGCATGTTAATGTCCAGAGACCACATCCAAGAAACATCCTGAGCAGCAAAGAAATACTTTTACTTCTCTGGGCTGCATCTCTGCAGAAAAGCATCAAGGAGCCATGCATCAATTCACTTCACCCTTCAGTGTGTACGGTTACAGGCATAGGTGAGTAGACCTATGTGTAGAGTTTGACCTGGCCCAGCTCCAGTTCTTAAGGGCCACAATCCAACAGGTTTTCAATGTATACATGCTCCAACACACCTGAGTCAAATAAATGAGTGATTATGCAGAACTTTATAGGCTGTTGGATCTATTTAATTTGAGTCAGGGACACATTGAAAACCTGCAGGACTGTGGCCCTCGAGAACCGGCTGGACATCCTGCAGGTAGTCTAGGCACAGGAGGATTGTAGCAATGGTGAAGCACTTTTATTCTTCTAATTATAGTTGAGTATGTATACTTGAACAAGTAAAACAAAATGAAAATCTACATTATCTGGGTGGTTTAGTCCCATTTTTAAAGCGTGGATTTAGTATGATATCAGTTAACATTTTATGCATTTTTAAGTTTCAGATTTAGTTTTTAGATTTTTTTTTTCAGATTTATTTTAAAAATATTTGCTTGCTATAGGTTTCCATTAGCTTCGGTCATTTCTCTTTGAGCTCTGTCTTCACAAAACGATAAAAATAATTAACATAACCAACTCTGTGACTCAATTATCAAAGACAAAATGGCGTTTTGGATCATTTCACACTCATATAATGTTATCTTTGACCCAGTGTGATAAAAGTTTGTTGGTCCCTTAATTAGTACCACCTGTTTAATTACTTGTTAACACAAATAGCTAATTAGTCAATCACATGGCAAAAGCTCAGTGCATTGAAGTATTTAGGCACGGTCAAGATAACTTAATGAAGTTCAATCGAATGATCAGAACATGGAGGAAAGAGGAATTAAATAACTTTGAATGTGGCATGGTTGCTGGTCTGAGTGTTTCAAAAACTGCTGATCTACTGGAATTTTCACACGCAATCATCTCTAGGGTTTACAGAGAATGGTCTAAAGAAGAGAAAATATCAGCAGAGGTCTGGACCAAATGCCTTGTTGATTTCAGAGGTCTGAGGAGAATGAGCCGGCCAAGAACTGGAAAATAGGGCTAGAGTTTACACAGACTCATCAAAACTGGACAATAGAAGATGGAAAAACATTGCCTTGTACGGTGAGTTTCTATTTCAGGTGCAACATTTAGCTGACAGGATCAGAATTAGGTGAAAACAGCATAAAAGCATGGATCCATCCTGCCATGAATCAACAATTCAGGCTGCTGGTGGTGTAATGGTGTGGGAGATATTTTCTTGGTATATTTCCCACATTGCAAGAAATGTTTGACCCACATCTGCATTTCTGTTTGGCCTGGATTTACTAAAATGGTGTTGCTAATCATGTTCATCCTGTATACCCATCTTCTTCTGATGGCTACTTCCAGCAGAATAATGCACCATATTACAAAGCTCAACTCCAACTGGTTTCTTGAACATGACCATAGGTTCATTGTAATCCAATGACCTCCACAGTCACCAGATCGCAATCATATATATATATATATATATATATATATATATATATATATATATATATATATATTGTCAATATGGAGCAGTACTTTTAAATCCATGAAACCAAAGATTAAGGCAGTTCTGAAGGTAAATAAAGAGGCTAGTGACTTTATTTCTCTTTCGAGGAAAGAACTATCGTAATATTACAAGCAGTCATGCAGGTAATAAGTTATGAAACCAAATTTCAACTAAAGTTCTATTTTATCCAGGTTTAGCCTTTACTAATTCTGCACTTGATGATGGAATGCAATCCAACAACTAAAGATAACTTTAAAAACATGTAAATATTGGTTTGATAGAGCCTGAAAAATAAGGTGATGTTTGAGGTAAAAAGAGCATAAAAAAATTAATTTGCTACCAAAAAGCATACCTTTTAACTTTGTAGTTTTCACTTTGAGCCAATGTGCTTCGCTAATCAATGTCTCTCTGGAAGAAATCCAGCACTTCTCTCTCTCACACACACAAACACACCTTTAAAAAGCTTTCGATATCATTAGCTGTCATGTTTCACGGTAGGTAACACAACAGTGCACGGGTATAAACAGCTCACTAGCAAGTCTAGAGGGTATAGTCTGTGTGTTTGTGTGAGCGTGCACTCACAAACAAAGATGCATGGGGAGTGTGTGAGTGGATTACAGCAGGTTCACAGTGTGTATGGGGAAAGCGTGGCAGCAACTTGGCTCCATAATGGGATTTCTCAGTGCTTCTGCTCATGCTCACATACACACTGGCACACACTGACACACAAATACACTGATCTCACCCCAAACAAGCAGGTTAGCAGTAACAAAGCAGAGCACATATCCTGTCTGAGCAGTAAGAGGTAAGCTGCAGCAGAGCTCCAGCTCAGTTAAAGACACATATCCCCTCACCTCTCCTCCTCACAAAAGCCACAGGGGAGGAAGAGGAGGGGCTGAGGAGGAAGGGTGTATGTGGAGGGATCAGCTACATTAGACAGGGATGAGGGATGCTGTAGTAAAGCTGGATGAGGGTGAGGGGAGGTTGTAAAGAAGACACTGTACCATACTAAAAAAAGAAAAACTGATTTGGAAATAAGGGAGCATAGAAAAAAATAAAGATTTTACTTTTTAGGTCTTTACTTGTAAGAGTGTTGTACATTTAGAAAGATTTGGTGGCAAGCAGCAAGTTTAGGATCTACACCTCGGTCATCAATCAGACTGTGTGGGCAGAGCTGCATGGAATTTCACTCCTATCTGTGATTGCTTATTGTTGCTAATGCTTAAGCCGATTTCTATTATCAGAAGGTACATTTTACCTCATAGAAAGATGTTTTCCTCCAGAAATTAAGACAATGCCAAAATGCTTAATATTCATGAAGATAATATTCATGTTTCCTTTACCAAAGTTGCACTTTGCACACCACCATTTTAATTAGCAGAAAAAAAACACTGCATATGGTTTTAAAAAGCAGGTTTGACTGAAAAAGTAGAAAAACATGGCATTTATAAGAACTGTAACCATACATTATATATATCTTTGCATGAGCATCCATGCACAACAGTCTATGCCTCTTTCTAGGGGGAAAAAAAAACAAAAAAAAAACATTGTGTTACATATATATGGTAACATAGCTGCTAATGCACAGGATGCAATGCACTTTTAATTGCAGATTATTACATAAATTACCTTAAAAAAAAAAAAAAAAATTAATTAAAAATTCTAATCTGGGTATCCTTCAATTTTGAATTGTTAACAGTAAACCTTTTTACTGGGTAAAGGAGTTTCCACAGGCAGTTAACTACTGCAGTACCTGGACTTCGTCTAATTTGAATTATTTTAAAATCTAACCAATCTAATATTAAGTATGAGTACAAAAAAGCATCTGTGATGTCTATGGCAAGGCTAAATGCACACGATATTGACCAGGTCACTGTGAGCCAAAAGTGATGGGGTATCCGTGGTCTTAAAGGGATATTTTGGTTTCTTTTTTAAGTGGGGATGTATAAGGTACTTATATTAATGTTTGACCGACAGCAGATGGTTCTCAAAGTGCTCACTGTTTGAAAATTCAAAAACAAATCCTGACAGACGAGCTCAGCTAAAACTTATCCAGATGAGAACCACAAGAAGAGCATGTTTTTAAAATAATGAAAAACTTTTATTAAGAGATATTTGATCACTTTCTGGACAGCATCACTTCTGCATCAGACCATTAACACTGTGTTTTGTCAATCCCAGAACCTCTGCGTGTTCACACAGTGCTGGTTTAATATGTGGCAGCATGAAACATGTAAATGATGCATAAGTGATGCAGTGCAAAGTCCACCACATAGGATTTTTTTCTTCTTCTATGGCACATGGACTTAAAAAGAGAAATTAAAAAAGCAGAGTGACTGAAACAAACAAAATGTCAAATGGAATAAACCAAAATAAATATAATAAAGACCATATGAAACATAGCAATCATGATAGACAGAGATACAACATAACTATAAAGACAAACTGACACAAAACGAGGGAAATTATATTTTATAATATGTTAAGAAAGTAAAATCTGGGTACAAAACAATTACAGCTATGAAAAATGGCCAAACGCATTTTTTTTTAAAGAGACAAAATCATCTCAAATAGGGACAATTAAAAAATCAAAAAAGTTGAAAAAAAAGCAACAAAATTACATTATGGGTGGCAAAATAAACACAGAAGACTCAATAAGAAAAAAAAGAAGAACAAAAAGACAAAACAAACAAACAAAATGACACAGAATTGATACAGAAAGGCAAACTAGCCAAAGTGGGACAGAAAGAACCACAGAAGATGCAAATATAACCACAAAGTCAAGTCAGAAAAAAAAGTGGGAGCCACAACTACCAGAAATTGCATCTATGTAATTTATCAAGTTTCCAGGTGACACTTAACTTGACTTGGTCACGTAGACACTAAGTTACTTGGATAAATTGGGGCTTTTTAATTTTTTTAAATTGTAAAGTTTTAGTTATCCATGCATGTGAGGCAGGCAGGTATGCTGCTGCCTCCTTATGACATTTAGGATGCTGCCCTTTCATCAAGAAGCCTTTCTTGATTTTATTTACTTGAGTTGAAGATCTTCATGTACCACCTTTAAATGTCATTGAATATGCATAAACACCAAAGAACAAGCTGAAGGAGATGAAGACCGGAGAAGTAGCGAGGGAGGTTCAACCTCTAGAATATTCTGTGGCCAGAAATAACCAACCACAGGCCATCTGGGGACACCGCATGCCTCTAGCACTATTTAGCAAGCTTTAAAACCACATCATTATCCCAAACCATCCAGCTCCCCTCCCAGGTGTGGTGGGGAGCCAGGTGCACCTCTACCTCTTTGTCTTTTTGTCCCTCTTTGCCCTGCCATCTCTCAACACACCTGGAGGGAATTCAGCCAAACCATCACCGTGAATGTGTCACAGTCTGAGAAGCACAAAAATTACACACCTTACTCCTGCAGAGCTGAAAGCACACAAACACCTGAGCAGAAATGTGTTTTGGGCTCACAGGGCGACTACCTTGTAATTCCACCTGAAAACAGAGCCTCCTTCAGTGTGGCCCCAAGACAGTATTAGCCTTCACTCTGCAAATTCCTCCAGCGTGTCTTCCCAGAAAATATTACACTGTAGAAAGCATTGTGGGGAAAATATTGCCAATAGGAACATGTTTAGAGTGAGGGAGTTTAATCAGAGCTGCCTTTTTTGGGGTGAAGAGCTGTTTCTCTTTGAGAGAGGTGAAAACTTAATGTGTCATGCTGGGAAAAACAAAATTAAAAAAAAAAAAAAAATATAAAACAAAAGACCTGGCAGTGCTCTTTTCTTCAATCTCTCCTTATCTTTTCCAAGCCCTCTGTTCATCCCTCCCTGGCTCCCACTTTTCACTGCTAACTCAAATAAGGTCGGGATCCGGTCTTTTTCTGCTTTCTCACTCTCCCTCTCCTCCCACAGAGCAGAGGAAAAGTAAGTAAGGAAACTCTCCAGGCTCAGGAGGCAGGGAAGACAACTGTCCCCTCTATGCTCGGGGCTGAAGCTGGCCAAATAAAATAGCAAATGCTGCACCAGGAAATGGCTAGCCAAACACAGTAAGCCATGAATCTAGGGTTGGCAGAGTGGAGGGATTTCTCCATGCGGTCCACAGGCAGCTTGCATGACTATAAAAGTCCTTTTGTATCGAAAAGACATCTCCCAAATGGGTTTAACAGCAATCCGAGTCAGGGAGCGTCACTGAACCTTTATGCCACCAACCAGCCAAATCAAGGTGCTAATAGTGGTGTGCCACTGCTATCATTTAGTATGCTGCTTGTCAGTTATTATTACTTATGTTTAATTAAGCACCAAAAGGGGAATTAGGCTGAAGGATAGCTTTAAGGTGTTTATGGGAACTCTTTTGCATGCCATCGTTTGCCTAAAATATGCTCAGTTTGACATCATGATACATGTTGAAAGCTTTGCTGGATAATAAGAGCAGACCAAATTTTCTTTCATATTAATGGCAGGACAATGACTAAAATAGACTCTTTGACGTCAAGATTTCTGGTTTGATTCGTTGTTTACCATACTATAACTACCTGTTGCACAGTGACAAACACTTACGCCTTAATCGTTGGCAACAGATTGGTGAACTTTTGTTTACGGAAAGATGCGGATGAACTACGACCTGAATAAAGTGCAGGACAGCGACCATCGAGGACTGGAGTTTGACATCCTTGTTTTAAAGAATGAGGCTGGTTTCGAGGAAAAATAGATGTAGGAGAAAATATTGATGACAAAAGAGGAGCTAATACAAAGAAACAGACAATGTTTAATACAAAAAATGCTTTTGGGTCATGAATGACTGGCATTCAACCAAGAAAAATTATAATGTACAGTAAAGGACTGCGCGTTTATAATTTTAAGGCCGAAGCTATGAAAGACCATAAAACTGGCCCAAAGTTACCTGGACAACCTGGAGACATTTTACAGTTAAATGTAGTCAGTTGTGTTATGAAGGACCACAGGGAGACAGATCAGGATTAACAGGATTTATTCACAGCCAAGGAACAGGAACAGTTTTCTTACTACGAAGCATATTCTTTGGAGTCATCAGATCAGCCAGGGGAGTCGGAGCAGGGAAGGGAAAGAGGGAGTCTAACTATGTTGAAATGAGGTCCGACAGGGAATGAGTGTGACGCTGGAGTATATGCAGCCAGGTGAGTAGACTGACAGCGGGTGTGAACAATTGGTATTCTGGAGATTGACTGCGGTGGTGCATGGCTGGAGTGGGTGTGTCCTTATAATCTTTCCTATTAAATCTGAAACACTTTGGCTTTAGGAATCTACCATCCACATTGGCTGCTGAAGAAAAAGGCTCATTTAGAGCCCAGATTACTATGATAAAATCACACTTAACTAACTTGTTAATGATAAATAACTTGTTAAAATGTTTGGTTTTATACTTTAAATAGGAGTATAGTTGACACTATATCCTCCTTAAATGTCTACAAATAGAAATTTAGTCTTTCACTTTTCTTTTTTACATGATATGAACATTTTAAAGCTCAATATAGAGAATGTGGCACAGTCTATTTATGGTTAATAAACAGACTTCCATTTACGTGTCTGATTAAGCTCAGAAATAAAGATATATTTTGATATTTTAGTTGCTTTTTGTGATTTGATAGAAATAGAAGTGAATATGTTTAATAGGGGTGTGACCATTTATCTCTGGCTCCTAAATTAAAAATCAAATCAAAATCATACTGTTGCAGAATCTATAGCAGTAAAAAATTGAATTGTTGATTTGTGATTAATCTTGTAATGTACACCCATAGCAGCAGGTGCAACACATAAATTGTGAATAATTCAAAGATGATCGCTTCCAAATTTGGTTATGGTAATCATAAAGAAAAAGTGTTTCATGAATGCCGAAAGCTGAGATTTTTGGTCCCTCTGGGGCCACCGAGTGTGAAAGAAACGAGGTGCTGCAGATGCTGTGAGCTGCAACACCAAACTCCACATAATACAGTCAAATAGTTGTGTGTTAATTCTGCCAACTGAGTTAATCTAAACAGAAATTACATCTCTTTGCACATTCTGAGCCCAGACATCCCACACCACCCATCTCTCTCACCTTCTCTCACCTCAGGAAAAAGAGAGGGCGCTCTGTCCTGGCCACCGCAGATGAGGGAAGCCAAAGATTACTGCAGCCACCATGGAAATGTTAGAAGTGGGTGGCAATCACTGGGGAGTGGAGGTTTGGGAGGGCAGAAAATAGTGTGCATGAATCTGCTATAAATGCAGCACTGTCCCAGTAATAGAACTGAATGTCCTCGTTAAAGTTGATAGATGATAGGTTATTTGAAGTGATCTATAATTTCTAAATATGGATAGAATACAGATACTTTTCCACTATAATCAACCACCCTAGTTCATTTCTAAAAAAAAAAATAAAAAAAAGGGAAAATATAAAAAAATCAAAGAAGAGAGACATTTATGAAAATAGAATAAAACTTAAGACCTGTCATTTCTTAATTTGTTCTTAATCTTTATTAGGCAAACATCCAAAATTGGACAAAAGTCCAATGAAACAAACCTCATTCTGCACTGAAAAGATTAATTCTATTATTACAATTTGAGAAATATGCTCAAAAAATATTTGCAGGGACAATAAAATAAGAAAAAAGAAAAATGATTAGCATTTTGGAAACTTACAATCAATACAATACAATCAGCAGATTATTTGATGAATGGTGAGGGCGCCAGGATTGGATATTAAAGCTGTCACGGTTTCTGGGTTTTGGTGGGTGTTTTGATCATGTTTAGGATTTTGGTTTTTGTCATGTTTGGTTTTTTCCCTCTTGTTGTTCTGTGGTTTTCTGTTCCTGACTCATTAGTTCACCTGGTCTGATTAGTCATCCACTTCACCTGTGTCTTGTTATTCACTCTGTGTATAAGTACACCTGGTTTTCTGTTATTTCTTGTCAGATCCTTACATGTGGTTCATTCCCCTGTCGTGTGTGGTTCCCTGTCCTGTGTTCTGCGAAATAAACCTTGTCACCAGCACAGTTCTGCCTCCTGCCTTGACTGCCTGCATTTGGGTCCTCACCTCCTCCGCCGCCCGCCATTCATGACAAAAGCAGCTACCACCAAAGTCTTAATCTTTCTAAGCAAGGATGGGTTATGGCTTCACCAAATAAATAAATAAATAAAAAGACTTCCTAATGCAAGCTTGCAAAAATGTAAATGTTTCAAGATAATAATAATTCCATACAACATCCAACATAAAATCTTTTTTAAACAATACATATTCCTGATTATCTATTTTTTTTCATCTAAAGTTATTTTGTTGATATTTATCTTCAAGATGCAGGTTAAGTTTGTGTGTTTTAGTCCTTTTCAAGTGCAGTCACTTATCTGAAAATTAACTAAAAGCGAGTCCTGTAGCCAGAGCATAACTGAGGCCCCTGGATTTTGATCTTAGTGCTCTGGGAAGCTTCAGGTCATAAAAAAGTGCTCATCAGTGCAGTGGAGCAGTTGGGACGTATGGAGTGCGACTGGTGCATTAGTTAGTGGAATTATGTGACCCATAGCTGCAACAGCTAGAGGTACAAATGTTCACTGGCAGGATTAGATAATGCTATTATCAGAATGATAGTAGCATTAGAAAGAAGCATTAGCATGGATAATTCCACAGATTCAGCAGCAGAGAATTGCCATTTAATCGGTGCATTATACCCAAAGAGATGAGATTCCAGATATAGAAAGGCACTTGCGCTACAAAGAATCAAAACTTGACGGTAAATCTTAGAATTACAAGTCATCACGTTTCCGTGTCTTGTTGAGTAAACAGGTGTTTAACAAAGGATGATCACACACACCTCTTTGCAGCAAACTGGGGAAACAAAGGCAGCACAAACACCTTCCATATCTGGTGTGTAATTCCCATTTAACCACTACAAAGTCTTTGTTTCTATCTTCCAGAAATACAAAAGTAAGCTGATGGTGGAGGGAGAGCAGGAGTTTTCTCTACAGGTATTGCTTGTAATTTATTTAGCTACACTCAAGTCTTAAAGCATTTCTGAACATGACATGTGGCAAGTAAGTTAGAAATAAAGTTTTTGCCTTCATTCGTCTTTTGTTTGGGATGAGCTCAAAGCTAGTTATACCAATAGCTTGATTGATGTGAAAGTAAATAATAGTTTTGCTGCTGAATAATGAAGGAAAAATGTAAGAAATCATAATAAGTAGAAATTTGCAATGCATATGCATGACTTTATGTCTATAAATGCCACCTAAAGCATATTTATTTGAACTTCAAGCCTTCTATTACATTAACTGTGCATTGCAATCCTAAGAGATCTCAGCTCTGAGTTGTTTCTGAACACCTCCAATGTTAAAAAGTTTGGAGCCCTATATGAAAACAACAGTTTGCGATGGATCCAAACAGATAAAAAGTTTCTGAGCAAAACAACTTTACCAGGTTCAACCTCCACTAGAGCAGGTATACACTGTGCACGCTCCCTTTATTCCACATGGCACTGCCAGCTCTTGCGAAGGTGGAATGGTAGCGGTGTTGGTGTGGGAGGTCTTTTTTTTTGCATGTTACAGTAGCAGGAGGCTGTGAACACACACAGCTGCTGCCACATGAGGAAATGTGCCTGCTTATAAATAGTATGCCACTATTTTGTCTTTATATATTTAGCTGATGGATATTTTAATGCAAATTAATGTGGTGGGATTGGAGAGGGGTGTTTTTGTTGACTGGAATTAGTGTTGTGAGCGAGCTTTCTTCTCTATTCTCTCCCTTCCTTTCTCTCCTCTCCAAATTACAGCTATTAAGACAAGACTGGTGTGAGCCAAACACGGCGCTCCACTTAATGTGATTTCCCCCGCACTGAGAAAGGAATAAGAGGCAGTGATTCATGGGAGCTCCACAAAAAGCCTGAGAGACGGGAAGATGTCCACCTCCGACATGCGCTGAACACAAACACTGGGCTTGTTTAAGTGTGTAATTGCATATGTGTGAGATTATTGCATGCTCATGTGTGTGCAAGCACGCTTTTGTGAGTGGATGAGCTTAAAATGAAACATTATGATTTTTGACATCCTGCATTTAAGTCTGGCCAGTTCTCACACTCATTTAATGAATAGACTGCCAGTTTCCAAAAACCCAGTTTGGGAGTAAGCAGCCATGGCCCCTCGTCTTGATGTGGCTTTATAGTGTTTCTGAAAAATGATCTCCCCCTTAGTCACACACAACTGAGGAGTAATGTGACAGCAAAACGCAGGATCTTTTTCAGCGTCTGCTATGCCAGCTTTCAACACCCGGCATACGCAGAATTAGGGTTGACAGCTGTAGTTGAGGACTAGCGGTTGGTCAGGCTCTGGGGATGTTGTACGGGAAGAGAAGTATACACTACCAAAGGGTGCAGGAAGTAGTGAGAAACTCAAGCAGTGGGAAGGTTATAGTCCAATTTGCCCCAAAGTACAGCCCAAAACCTGTTAAGAAACCCTAAGAAGAAGGGAGGGCAGGGGCATGGCAGAATGAGGAGGCCATCTGAGGGCATCTGGTGCTGAAAAGTTAAAGAGTAAGTGCTGAGAGCAAAACAAAGAGTTTGGAAAAACACCAGAGTCAGGACACAGGAGATTGGAGATACTGTAAACCAGCTGGTAAAGAAAAGAACACTTTACTGTTGGTGTTGTATTGCTGCTGGTACCCAAATTTCCGTGAGGGCTCTCCGAAGGGATTAATAAAGTATTTCTATTCTATTCTATTCTATTCTATTCTATTCTATTCTAAAAGTCCTCACTTAACAGCTTTGTCAGATTTAAAAGAACATGAGCTCAGGGAGAAATGTAGCATAGCGCTTTTTTAGGGAAACTTCTCTGATTTTTGGGGAAAATAACATGTGGCATTCTTTAAACAAGCCACAATGACCAGCGCAAACTCGGTGCAGCTCTGCAGTAGATCCGCCTTCTAAATCTCAGGGCCAAGTAGGCCTGGCCTGCCCCATAGATCAAGGCTTAATGTAGCCTGCAGCGCTGGCAGGATGGCTGAGACAAATGACAGTTCACTGAGGTGGGGTCCCTGGGCAGAGCTTGGCCTGGCCTCTGGCGCTGGACTGGGGTTAGCTGCAGCCTGCAGGACAGAGAGTCCGAGCAGGAAGGGAGGCGGAGAGTGCAGAGCTGGGAGGGCTCGCTGGCTCTGCTAATGGGTCCCAAGACAAGCAAGCTTGACCTTACAGGCCCAGTGCATTCATTACCAGTTGGTTAGCAGCTAGCACGAGGGCAAACAGCTCCTGCTAGTTAACTGCAATAAGAGGTTAAAGCTTGCTTAAAGGGCACATGGAGACTTCTGTTAGTTGATGTAATTTTTGTGGGATTTGATGCATTTGCTGTCTGAACTGATGAGGCATGACAAGTAAGACACTAACACTGTCAAGAGAAGTTGAAACAGTAACACTGAACTTGAGCAACAAGAGGGAAAATGAAGAATCTGAGTTAATGTTTGAGCACAAACCTAAATTTTCTTGTAATCTAACACTTTGCTGAAAATAACAGGACCAATGTTCCCACAAAATGTTACTTTAAATAGAACATATTATCACTTTAAAAACTTCAGCAGCTTCTTTAAATACACCACTGTCCCAACTTTTTAAGTTCTTGTTGCTAACTTTAATATTCTAATCAAATTTCTCAGTCTCAATACAGTATGTGAGACATTGTTTATTTCTCATTTTAAATAAATAATAGACATCTTCTGCATCCTCACATGAAGCACATCGACAGTTGTAGAAGTTCACATCACAGTCCGTCCCTTATTTCTGACACATACACAAACAACTTGACCAAAACGACCTCCTGGATGTCCCCTCATCTCCATGCAGCTATCATTTTCCTCTAAAGATGTCCATGCAGCAGCAGCCCACAGCGTCTGTGAACTCTGCATACATTATCCCTTCCTACCCTGCATGGGGCTCTGAGCCCATTTATCAGCATCCCAGTGCCTTGCAAGGTACCTGCTGCTCTTCTAACTGCAGCCAGGCTGCGGCCCTACCGCTTCTGCAAATCACGGGATGCAGATTTTTAGCTAAAATAAAAACATACTTGGATATTTTCCTGACTGCATGTATCTGCAGACGATAGAAAATTAAACAAGTTTAAGGAATGGATTACAGGTGGCTTTTCAAAGAAGCGTTAACTGGGGCATGGCGGCCTGGCACACTCTCTCCTCAGTGCCGGGCCTAATGATTTCTAATGCTGCTAAACATTACAGCGCTGTGAAAGCTCTGCTTTTCACTGGGGACGCGGCCGCAAATCTCCCATCGCATGTTCCCTTTGTTGATTTTTGTGAGACAACAACACGGCAGCGCTTATCTCCATTACAGACCAGCACCGCGGGGAGCTTTCCCAAAGCCTCTCGCCCAACGCCTTATTAGCAGCTACTCCCTTCTGTCTCCCCCTCATCCTCCCAACTGGGAGCAGATAGACGAAGAGAGAGAGAGTATTATCCTGCCGTCTCTTCCTCTGATGCGCCCGAGCTACATCTATTCACACGCTGCTGGGCCTGGATGGCCCCACATTCCTTCTTTCACAGTCTCAATCATGTATCACACCAAGAGGGAAGGGGAAAAAAAAGACAGAAGAGTTTCTAGTTATTTATAAGCCTATACAAGAGGTTGGCTGTTAATTTTAAAGCCTGTAAGAAGATGAGGGTCTTTTGTGCTTCTTTGCATTGTGGGAAACAAAAACAGGGATAAATCTGTCAACACTGATAGCTCCATATTGGTGACTCAGCTAAGTTGCATCTCGAAAGGGAGCACAATGAATTTCTTATTAAAGCAGCGATCTTGTGCAGTGATTATAAGCATCTTTCTTCTTTTTGGGTTCTTCCCCAGAAGTATCCATGCTGGCAGCCTTCATCTGGTCTCTCTTGTTTGTTTAGAGTGTCTTTATTTGTTTCTCTGAAGTCTTGGGACTAATTATGACCATATGCCTGGCCAATACACCACCCTCTGAGCCAATAGTGTGGGAGCCTGTTACTTCTCCATTTTAATCACAACTAATGCCATTAGCCTGACTTTTTCCTGTGGTGTTCTGCAGAATAATTATCTCCCAAAAACTAACATAAGGAACATTGAGACAGGCTAACACACAGAGAAAGTAGCTCACACCTCTCACATTGGAGCAGCTAATCCATTAGACTTTGACACCCAAAATTTATCACCTTTCTCACCTGAGACAAGCAGGCGGCTTTCCTCAGGTGTGATTATGTTGATTTTGTGGATGTGAAGTGACTGGGAAGAAGCAGCAGTGTCATGGGTTCAGTGTTGGCCCATATTTTACCACTTTGGGTGGGGGACAAATGAGTTTAGTCTGGGTGTGGTGCTGAAGGGCAATGGGAGGAAAAATGACTACAAAGTCAATTATAGAGATGACATAGTGTTTGGTCAAAGTAACTGAACAGGAGTGTGGGACATTTAAAGAGGGGAGAGGTCTGGACTTGGCTCAAGTATTCTAGTGGCTGTTAAGAAGCCATTCCTAAGGAGGGGAAACAGGGAGAAAACATGGAGGTATGTCACATGACTGGACTGAAAATCAGTGACCGCTGGTCTTATAAAGTGATGAATCACCTGTCTGGACATCCACTTGACTGAAGCAGTGTGAGATCATATATGGCCATACATGACTATAGAGACCATTTGTCATGGTTTCGGGTTCTGACTGTGTTTAGTTTTGGTCATGTTTCTAGTTTTTGTTCTTGTTTTTTTTTGTGTTATGGGCTTAGTTTTGTGTTCCTTTGGTTTCTGTTCGTCAGTGCACCTTGTCTGATTACTCATGCACGTCACCTGTGTTTAATTTATCAGTCTGTGTATTTAAATCCTGGGTTTTCAGTTGCTCCTTGTCAGATCCTTATTTTGGTTTATCCCTGTCATGTGTGGTTCTCTGTCCTGTGTTTTGGTAAATAAACCCTTTACCTGCACTGTTCTGCCTCCTGCCTTGTCTGCCTGCATTTGGGTCCTCACCTCCACCGTCATACGTGACACCATTGGAGTACAGTGAACTCCTCATCATGTTGAAGAAACTGGTTGGAGGTGATTTGAGCTTTGCAACGTGGTGCATTATCCCGCTGGAAGTAGCCATCAGAAGATGCTACATTGGTCATTAAAAGTTGGACAAAAGTACAAACGGTGCCAAGAAAAAATCCCCCAAACCATTACTCTACCACCAGCCTGAACTACTGATACAAAGCAGGATGGATACATGAAGTCGTATTGTTTCCATTAAATTCAGACCCTGTCATCTGAATGTTGGAGCTGAAATGGAGATTCATCAGACAAGGCAATTACTAATTAATTATGATGAGTCTGGGTGAACTGGATCCTCAGTTTCCTGTTCTTAGCTGACAGGAGTAACACCGGGGTGCAGTCTTCTGCTGCTGTAGCCCATCTAATCCAAAGTTAAACATGTGCATTCAAAGATGGTATTCTGCATACTCTGGTTGGAACCAGTGCTTATTTATGTTACTGTTGCCTTTCTATAGTCCCAGTAGATCAGCAATTTCTGAAATACTCAGACCCACAACCACGCCACATTCAAAGTCAGTTACATTTCTTTTCTTCGTCATTCTGATGATCATTTTGAAATTCAGCAAGTCGTCTTGACCATGTCTAGCCGCCTAAATGCACTGAGCTGCTGTCATGTTATTAGTTGCATTTTCATTATAGTTTTTCACTAAGTAAAAGTGATATTTCAGTTGCAGTTGCGATTTGGAGGTGTTTCTATTGAATGGTAAAATCTGTAAATGCAAAAAAAGTGTTTCCATTACACTTTTGCACTATACAACTATTAAAAAAACACCTCATGAGAGCATAAAAAAAAAAACTTTTTAGTGATATTTGAGAGTTTTTTTTTTTTTTTTTTAAATGTAGGTTGTTCCATTACCAGGTTTTTATTGCAATATTCAGGTTTTTTGCAATTCTAGGGGTTATGGAAACACAGTTATAGGGTGATTAGATGTTTGTGTTACCACGCAATTGAAAAAAAAGTGGCCACTGAATGTGTGTTGACATGGCACTGTTTTTCTTTTTTCCTGATAATACATAAAGAAATGAAGGGTTCCTTAATACATTTGAACATCACAGTCCTATTTGTTGTGTTTCCCATCATGACACAAACAGACTCACTATTACAGCCAGTATATTACACTTGTATATTCTATGAGATGATTCCCAAGTAAACACAGAGGGCTTTGCAGTGGCCTTCTTCCTGCTTTTAGGATTAAGTATCCTGCTCCCAGGTAAGCTCCCTCCCTCCCTTTATTTCAATAAGAAATCATCCATTATTTAGCTCCCAACCTCTTTGCCCTGCTTGCCTCCCAGCCTCCCCCTGGATCGGGGCGCCCTGCTGATTCTCACTTCAAGGACGAACGTGGCGGCGAGGAGAGTAGTCGACCCAGTCACCAGACAGCCTCTCAGAAGATGAGAGAGTGGGGAAGGGGGGTAAAGTGAGGAAAGAGAAAGAGCGCATACACATCTTTCTCCACAGAAATGTAAAAAATGTGTGACCCAAATATACATTGCTTTGTACTCTGGTTCAAAGTTTCCTGTCCTTTCCAGCAAACACTCAAGGAGAAGGAAAACACAACAATGAATAAATCATATAGTACTGAAACATACTGTAACACTGCTCCTGAAGAGTAAGCCAAACTGTGGAGGAGAGACAAAGACACAGAGAGAAGAGAGCCAGTGTTAAAAGTGAAATGGAAAGAGCAAACACCTCTTTGGTCTTTTGATGGCACTTTCTTATGGAACATGCCATTTCTTGATTTATTCTTAAATCCATCAGTCGAGCTAATAATTCGACTTTGAGTGCTGCTGTGAAGTATAGATCACATGCACACAAGCCATCCCCTGTGAACATTATAGAATTACAGAAGCCAAACAGCTGGAAAGCCTATTAACCAACTTCAGACTGATTCAAAGTGCCAGTCTTATTACTATAACACCTCAAATTAACACTTTACTTTCGATTTCGTAGAGCTGCTTGAGGCATGTGTTTGCTTAAAAACACTGTAAAAATACAAAAAAAGGCTAAAGTAAGGTTAATTTCCCTTCTCTCCAGAATAAATATGTAATCCTTTTTGTACAAGAATGGCTTAAGCCAGTTCTCTAACACACAGCTGAAGATATCAGGGTTGAGATTTTTGTAGTGGCTTAAAAACACTGAAGCCATTATAGACTTCCAATTTCAAAGCCCAGGTCTGTCAGATATTCCATCACTTCATCTATTTTCTGTCAGTCTTTGTACTCTGTGTTAATAGAAATCCCGTGTACCAAACCCCCACCTACCCTGCTGAATAATTAATCAGACAGAAAAAGGTATGTTTAAGTTTCATCTCTATGTTTTCAGACGTTTTATCTTATTATATATATAATTATGCTCTTGCACAACTGCATTGAGTTGTATTCAATGCATTTTGAACTACTGAATAATGTATTTCAGGATGACAAGTGAACGTTATGACAATAATTATGACAGTGTACAAGTGAATCACACTAAATCATTTAATTTGTGGTGTTCCACAAGGATCTGTATTGGGACCAAAGTCATTTTTACTTTATATAAATGACATCTGTAATATATCTAAAATATTAAAATGGATAATGTTTGCAGATGATACAAATTTATGTTGTTCAGGATATGATATAATGCAACTGTTAAAGTAGAAAGGGAGTTGATGGTGTTAAAAACATGGTTTGATTTGAATAAGCTATCACTTAATGAAAACACGACTAAATTCATGGTTTTTGGAGGCAGTAGGGCTCATCATGACATGAAGTTGTACTTAAATGGAGTTGAAATTGAACAAGTTTACAAAACAAATTTTTTGGGAGTAATTATTGATCACAAACTATGTTGAAAGGCACATATAGATAACGTCAAGCGAAAATTATCCAAAGCTATTGCAACACATATGAAACATGTATAAAACAAATTTAGAACCAGTTATAAAACTTCAGAAAAAAGCTATTAGAATAATAAATAAAACGGGCTATTATGAATCAACTAATAAACTTTTTATATGTTGTAACGTCTTAAAATTTGTGGATATTGTATTTTCAAAAATGATGGAAATTGTCTTTCTAGTACAGAATAGTAGAGTTCCAAGTAGCAATAAATCATTTTTTACACTAAGAGAAGGAAATATTAATTTGAGGGGACTATTTATGTTTAAGATTTGTAATGTAAGGACAAAAAAAAAAATGTGTCTCCTTTTTGGGGGTCAAGTTATGGAAAGTCCTGAGCTGAAATTGTCTAACTCTGATTTTGTTTAAAAAGAGCTTAAAAATGAAAATGATCAATGATTACATGATGATTGTGTGACAAAAATGATTTGTGGATGACTACAAACTGTGTTTATTTAAAGAAATAATTTAAGTTTATAAGTAGTATGCTGCAGGGCCATCTCTGATTAACATTAATTTCATTGGGGGGAGATACACATACATAAGCTATGAGCTTCAGCCTAGTCCTTTTTTTGTTCTTGAATTGATGTGATAACATTTGATTGTGTATACCCAACCAAAAATAAAGAAAGATTGAGATTGAGATCAACACTTATCCTGACTGTCTACATTTGTACCTTTTTTTATTTTAATCATTTGGAGTGTTATTTTACATTGTAAAAATAACATGAAAAGATGAGTCAAACGCCCATAAAACTACAGCAATGTGCACAAATAACATATGACATAACTTGGCATGCAAGTCTCGTATAGCGCAGATATGGAAATTCATGCTTCACATTTTTTCCATCTAATTTTCATCTCACATTAAAATAAAAATAGTGTTACATAATGTAAATTATAATTACACAGCAAAACAATAACTTTAATCCATCTTCAAAATTGAAGACTTTTTGATTTCCTGTGTTTTTTGCTTCAGTCCAATATTTTTCTGGTAGGCCTACTGTTTGACATTTTAGTGCCACTGTACATACAGTGACATAATAAGTTATAGAGAGACTGATTCATTTCTCAGCACCAAAACTTAATGAAAATGACAAGAATTCAATTAGAACATGGACATTGTTCTTTTCATTAGGGTACAAAACTGACTCCTAACATTATTGGGCTAATCCAACGGAGCTTTCCTATTGCTAAGTGCAAATGCTAACATAATAGATCAAGATAATTTTAAACCAATATCCTATCACTAAGCAGTAATGCTTAGTGCTAACACTAAATGCTAACCTATCAAGCTAACTCAACAGAGCTACCAAAAGGCTGGTTAGGTCAGTTTGTTGGAGCGTGGTGCTAATAAGGCCAAGGTTCAGGGGGTTGTAGCTAATGTTTCCAGGTAGGTAGGCTTGGAAGTGCTTTGGATCAATGGATACCTTTTATTACTCTTTCATGCATGCTAGAGATTACTGCATTAAAGCATGTTAACGTTTTAACATGTGTTGTTTGTCCATTTATGTACAGCACTTTGTTTCAACTGTGGTCGTTTTAAAGGGCTTTATTAATAAAGCTGATTTGAGTTGAGTAATATGCAAGTGAAGAGAAACTGCAGAAAAGAAAGCTAAATCTGTTCTGTGCACATTTAAATGCCAGTGTATGTGAATACTTGTAATCTGGATGTGCACCTGTCTGTGACAATATTAACCAGGATAAGAAAGGCCTGATGGTTGCTGCATGACACACATCGGTTTCTGCATTAAGACATTGAGATGCAGGGAGACCCACCAGAGAAGCCGTCAGAAGACAGGCCAGCTTCCCACTTAGCAGATCCCATCGAACTCTTAAATCTCAAACACCAGGCAGCAACTCCAAATGAAGGCCATCATCAGAGCCCATGGCGGGCTGCGACACAACAAGTCGTCATTCCATCTACCAGAAGAGAAAGCTGCTAATGATGATGTTTTTCTTCAAGTGCACAAACATCAAGTCCAGTGAGATTAATCTGTGCGTCTGTGTGTGAGCTTGACAGAAACGTCTTCTTGCATTACACTTTTGCAGCAGGAAGATGTAATAATTTCCCTTGAAAACTGGGGCTAGACGCACGCTTCCTAATGATGGAATCTTTTGATGTTTAAATTAGGATATCACACACGAGGAGCTATCCTCCCAGGGCCGCACCTTCTTATGACAAGATTAGCAGCAAAGCAAAGCCATTACTGTGGTTTATTTCTGCCCCAGCCAACTCCCAGACACAGGCACAGAGGTAGGCAGCCATCCAGAGAGGGAGACATGCATCCTGGAGAAGGAGGGAAGTAAAGACAGAAAAGGGAAACAAGAAACAGCAAAGCAGACTCCAGAGAAGAAGAAAAGAAGGGAACAGCTAATGGGGTACACACTCTTTATAGATCCTATCCAAACCACTTATTTATAGAGCATCTGTGATGCAGATAAAACTTCAGCTTCGTATTTCTGGCAGCCTGTCACAATGTCAGCCATGTCAACTTTTACATATTTAGCTGTCTCTGCTGTCAGCACACTGTACAGCGACAAAAAACTAATAAAGCTGTAATGCTGACAGGCGCTTAGACGGACTGGTAGCAACATTTACTGACTCGGCTGGCTGTCTGTGTGTGTCTAAGGGACAAAAAAAAAAAAACAATATATACATTTCCTCTATGACTGGCCAAATTGCTGCAGTCCAACAGCTGGGATTTAGGACTGATAGTTGCTGCGTTTGTTCGGATATGCAACATTAAACTATTTTGTTACTCATCAATCCAGAAGAATAATCACATGTTGTTACCTGTGTGGGCTATAAATCTAGATTCTAAGAGGGTAATGAGTAAATCTAAACCTACTTTACGGGTTAACCACCTACTAGCAAACAAATCACACAGCTTCTGGTGTAGATTGGAAAGATAAGATCACTGATCAAATGAAAAAGAGAGTTCAAACTGAAGCTGACCTACATAATATAAACAATATAACTGGAATGGTTTTTACAGGGGGGATTGTAAGAGATATATTTTCCTTTAGTGGAGCTGATCTAAATAAAAGGATGGAAATTACTTTATAGGGCTTGGGAGACTCAGGGGTCAGAGACATCCTGACTTTTTGACACTAGTATTGATCAAACTCCAAAACTGCTAAATGCAGCATTTTCTATTACAAGCACCTATCTGAAAAGAGTGTAACAGGCTATTTAACGTACTGAGAATCCAAACCTGTTCCTTAAAAACACTTAATGGTTTGAATGCCAAGAAATGTTTAAAATCATGAAGGGAAGCTTTGATAAGAAATGATGGAGTTCTCTTCCAGCTAAGGGAAGACGTTTTATTGGTTCCTTTCACTTTCTTTTGAGTACAATAGACAAGAAAATTGTCAATAAAAGGAAAGAAAATAAAGCTGCCCCACATCAGTTTAAATGCACAATAGATTGGCATCTACAAGAAAAGTATTCTTTCTCCAAGATATTTAATTTAATTTCCGTTGACAAGAAAAGAGAACACAAAAGACAAAGAATCAGAGAGCACAGATCATTTCAAAATGATGAGAAGTCCATAATTTCCTTTTTAAAGTTATTCAAGAGGTAAAACTTCGAACACCTCCCTGTACCACTAACGGAAGGACGTTTGTCTTTTAACTACCAATGCAAAATGTAACGTCTAGCTACGAAAAATTTGCAAAAAGGTGAGCAGTGTTTTAGACAAGAAAATCAGTGGTAATATTAAACTTCTTTAAATATTTTCCAAGTATCTAGATGTCAAAGGATGCAAACAAATAATACAAAAAAAGATCCCCAATTATTTTTTTTACATTTCATGTAACTTTACAGATGTGAGGGATTTGTAATAAGAAATACATTTACTGTTAAACCAAGAGCAGGATATCTGCCCTATTTCATCCCAGTTACTTGTTTCTCCATCTCTCTCTCTCTTTCTTTTCTCCCTTCAATGTCTTCAGTAAACCCTGATCTCTGTTCTGCTGTTTCTTCTTCTTCTTCTTCTTCTGCTTTATATTTCTTTGCGGTTGGCAAAAAACAAATTGGTGCATTACTGCCCCCACGTGGTCTGGAGTGTGGACCAGAATGTTTCCAAGAGCTCAAATTGTGAAAACGTTTGTTTGTCTGCTAAAGTTTCACAATCCCATCCAAGTCCCTTCAAGTCTGATACATACAGCAACTTCATGGAAGATTTCAAAAGCAGCTTCCCTGGGTTCTCCATCAATTTCAAACCCAGATCCATTGTTTCTTAGCTTCACAAATATCACAAATATCTGAATCATTCACAAATGACTTAACTTATACTTAGAAGTATTAAAAATTAAACTTAGAATAAACATTTACCTTCGGTTAAGTAATGATTGGCCTATAAGTTTAGATGTCTATAGATAGATCTGTAGATAAAATGTCTTACTAGGAGGTAGCTGAAAAAATGTGTTTTAGGCAGTTCATATTTCTTCTGTCATTGTGCAGAAAAAAAGAAAAAACAGAAAAAAAAAAACCAAAAGAAAAACAAGAGTGCACAAACTTGTTGGGTATGGAGACAATTTGTTTTGGGAATGTGGGAATCAAGCCATACCTACATGTGTTGGTTTGTCAAATGTAAACTAATCGCCATCTCAAAGTATCTCTGAATCCTGGAAACTTTAAACCAAAACCATTTGTTTTATCCAAAAATGAATTCTCATCAAAAGTAACATTTCATGGGCAGGAACCTTTTTCCTTTTTCCTGGGCTCTTTGGCATGCCATCATGATGGGGTATACATCCCTCAACATTTCTAATTGGTGAAGTCTTCCCAGTGTTTTATTTCTGCCTTACTGTCTCATTCTTCAATGTTTAATCCCCACCACCCTGTAAAATCTCTTAAGTTGTACTGGTACCACAGCAGTACTTGTTAGACATTCATGACGTCGATCAGCTGGAGAGATCCAGGCAAATCTTTGAGCTGCACTGCTCCAACAAGCTTCAAAATTCAAAAATTAGCTCTGATCAGGACAACAAAGCAGTGAAATCAGAGTAATGAAATATTAACCCAAATCCCAGTTATTCCTGGTTTGACTGCTGTTAGGGCTTCTTTTAGGGCTGAAGGACGAGTGATCATGTACTGTAACTCTTCAATTGGGGTAAAGAGGGGCATTTGAATGGTTCAAAGACATGTGCTAGTTGATATCCAGAGCTAAACCTTACACTAATACAAAAGTGGAAAACAGAGTAGCAAAGCCAAGAGAGGGATAAGGACTGAGCCTTAATTTCCCAACATGTACCTTAGAAAAACCCTAGTTCTTTTAAATGATTTTAAATTCAGCATTGCATTTTCTTGGGTTCCCAGCAACACATAAACTAAGTTTGAAATAGACTGGATTACAGAAGAGTCAAAGAAACATAAACAAATTCCTGGATTTGTGCTACTCAACACAAGCTTGGTCCTCTTCTCAAAATCAGAGTGGAGATCTGACCTGATATGTGAAACTGGGGAGGAAATGCATCGGTAATTACATCTAACTGCAGACCTTTAAAGCCAACATCTGTATGGTGCATGTAGCCTCATCAGAAAAAAAAGAAAATCAGTATAATGGTGATTTACTCTTGAGTTAAAATGGCCGATTGTTGCTGGTGACAAACCTTAAAACAGAGTCAAAAAGTGTCATCCAACATCTTTGAAATGTTATCATGCCGATCAGGGGACATTACCTGGGCTTTCATGCTGGGGAGCTACATCACTGAGAGCTCTCCAGCACTCCACTCTTTTCACTCTCCTCGCTTCACCACAGCTGGGGGAGAGGAGCATCGGCAGCCGTTAGGATAATAAAGAGAGGGCCAGCAATGGCTTGTCCCCTCTGAGGCCCTTTTCATGCTCTCAGGTTGAGTCACAAGAGCCCACTTCATTGTCGTTATCCAGGGATGGGAAGTACATAGCATCTCTTTAAAACTCTGACCCGGCCTTTTAGTCCGGTGCGCTCGGGGCTGATTATCCACACTCACCGTTTTTTAAAAAAAAGTCACATGCACACACAGAAATCCTCTTACAGAAGAAGAGTGGCACACATACACTCACATTGATACAGTATAGACACATCTGCAAAGTGGCTCATATGAGATGAGGTTGCAGGACAGACTCAGGGACAAATCTTTATTGAGAGGGAAGAAGCGTTTAGCCCCGAAGCTGAGGAGACTTTAAGCGATTCGAAGGTGTGGGAGTTGTGCCGGTGAGCTCTTCCTGCAGTATTTTTTCATGTTCGCAGTGAGTCAGTTGGACTGTGAGCTGAGAACTGAGGGGTTTGCTTCGCCAGGCCTCCCTTTTGAAGATGACCTTGTGCTGAAGGTAAAACACACTGAATGTTTTAACAGGTGCTCAAACTTTGATGCTCTGCTGTGTGGTGTGAAGCCCGGGCTCATCTCATCCCAGCCAGACTACCAGCCGGTCCTCTCCAGGCCTGAGCTTGCCTATGACAGGTGAAATTTGAAATTCCTTGCAGAGATGAACAAACAAGCGACTCATCAAAGTTGCATTTATTTCTGTGTGTGTGTGTGTATGTGGGTTTGTGCTTTTCTCAGTCGCCCCCAGCTATGTTTACTCATTAGCTCGTCACATCCATTGCCGACTACATGAAAGATGGAGCCAAGGACTGATAATGAAAGACAATGCTGTTAACAGCAACAAACAGCTCCAGGAAAACCCCACTGGGAGGCTGCTCGTCTGGTCCGCGTCACAGGGACGGGTGGTATCTGTTGTTCTTAAAACACAATTAATCAGACTTTTAGATGAAACATGGTGGCTTGGTTGAGGGAGATTAATGCTTATCCAAAAGTTTTTTTTTTCAGTTTGGACGAGCTATCCTTCGATGACGGAAGAGTGCCAAAATGTAATTTATTAAGAAAAAAACTAAATGATAAATAAAAAAACTAGTTTTTTTTTGTTTAGGTTACACTTTTAATGCATTGTTAATGTAAGTAAAGTCAGGGACTCCTGTGAATATTTATTGAAGGAGAAGTAGTAATCCTAGGAGAAAACTGGTGATTACAGCTGTAGGTTCTGTTGAATTGAACAATACTAAATATTTTGATTGTTTATTTTTACCCATCAGGGAAGAAAATTCTAAAATAAAATTTGGAGAGATTGTAAAAATTTAATTGAAGCTGAAGGGAGACAGAAGTCATATTTTAAACAAAATAGATTATACAGTAAGAAAAATAATTTCACACTGAATAGATCAAGTTAATAATTTGAGTAGAATCAGTTGAAAATAAAAACAAATATTTTTGTTCCCTTTTCTTTTTAAAAATATTTTATTGAAGCGTTATATACAGTAAATCTATACCAACATAAAGAGGGAAAGCATCTGTGGAGTTTTATCATTAAACATTGCCAAATTAGGAACAATCTACTTAGATTGCACATTTGTGCAGAATATTCTGTCAGCAACTTATCAACCACAATATTTTGACCTCCTTATATTCCAAAAAAAGTTATGACCAATCATAACATACAAGTTATGAGTTGTGAGGTGGTTTTTGTTTCATATAGAGGTTGGTTGAACACCTCAGACTTTTCCTGCATCCTTTGAATGATTTCTAATCAGGTCTTTGTATGTGGCAACCAAGCGGCAACCTCTGGTGGTGAAATGTGAAGCCTATGCAAAAGTGCAAAAGATTACAGTTCACCCCTCATCCGCTATGGCTGGCTCCAAAACAGAGTCAATTATAGGCTCCCATGTCAAAAAGACCAACTTCACAGCAGAAATAAACATGTTTATTTTAAATTTTAGGATTAATAGGTCAAGTTCACCTTCATGACATCTGTGAGGGGGTGAATTTTTTTTTTCTAACTTATCTGTTTGGATGTTATTTAATCTTGAAATTCCGCATAATTAGGGGCGTGTCCTTTTGATTGACATGTGTCCAATATTGGTGGCATAAAGGGAGAGTGTAGCACAAACTCAGGTTTTAGCCGGCTAACAGTGCGCCTTAGCTTTAGCTCGCATACCTTCATTAGCCGGTTAGCTCACGTTAGATCCGAGTTGGCTCAGTTAGCTCTTAGCTACAGGCAGCTCAGAGTTTGATAGACATCAATCATCCACCCCACGCTCACAGCCCCCCTCTCAGCTCCAACTCTTTGCCCATTTTTGTATTTTACTGGAGCGACGAAAGGCAAGATGCTACCAAGATGGTGATGGTAGGAACCACCCAACTAGCTTCACTGTTGCTCTTCAGAAACCTATGGGTGACGTCATGGAGGCTCCGTCCATCTTTTATATACAGTCTATGGTGGCAACTGACAAAGTAAGAAACAACATTAAAGCATGGATCCTTCCTGCCTTGTGTTTATGGTTTAGGCTGGTGGTGATAGTGTAATGGTGTGGGGAATACTTTCTTGACACACTTTGGGCACCTTACTACCAACATGGCATGGTTTAACCACCACAGCCTATCGGAGTATTGTTGCTGACCATGTCCATCCCTTTATGACCACAGTGTAGCATCTTCTGATGAATACTTCCAGCAGGGTAATGCACCATGTCACAAAGTTCAAATCATCTCCAACTGCTTTCTAGAACATGACAATGTGTTCACTGGACTCCAACGGCCTCCACAGTCACCAGATCTCAATCCAGTAGGGCAGCTTCGGGAAGTGGTGGAACAGGAGGTTCTCATCGTGGATGCAGCCGACAAATCTGCAGCAACTGTGTGATGCTGTCATGTCAATACAGAGGAAAATTTTTGAGGAAGGCTTTGTCACTCCTTGTTGGATCTATGTCATGAGGAATTAAGGCATTGTCATGAAAGCAAAAGAGGTCCAACCAATCCAATCTAATCCAGTACTAGAAAGTTGGACTTAATATAGCGACCACTGGGTGCTTATCCAAGGTCCTCACACAAAACGCACAAACATTACACATACCTTTGTGTGGATTTATTTATTTTTATTTAATTTTTTGTCTAAGATCTTATTTCCAGATGTAACGTGTCAAACTAACAAAACCAACTACATGTCATTCTAAATCAGCAATATTATTGGTACAACACAATATTTATAAGCCAATAATTTAGACTTAAACTGTAAATCTGTAAATGTAAGCTCCCTGTAGCTGTAATATTTAACAATCCTCCATCCCATATATTCTTTCACCAGGAGAAAAATATGAACATGCTGAGATACTGTAACTGCTTTGTTTACAAGCATATTTTATTTTCCTCTAAGAGCTATCAGAGCGACAGAACAGTCTTCCTATGTAGAGCTCCTGGCTCGCGCTTGCTTCTGTTAATAAGACCACGACCATGCCAAGCGTTTGTACACAATCCTCTGTTGTTTGGGTGTGCAGCACAAGGTAGTGTAAGAAGCATGCCGGCAACCAAGCCCGGGATAAAGCGTGTGTTTCAAGTGGAGGAATGCCAGTCAGCCAGAATCCCCTTCTTTTCTCTGCAGCATCTCCGGCATCTAATCCATGACCACAGACATCCCCTTCATTACCGCCAAAATTACATGCAAATTTACCCCAAATAAATGAGTTTTAAGTACTTGACAACCTGTCAGCCTTCGAATATTGAAACGTTCTGACGGCTAGATAAACAATCAACAATAATCACTGTATGCAAATTTGATATTTCCTGCACAATTACAAGAGGAAAAAAAAAAAAAAAAAAAACACCTTCTATAAATAACTGGACACAAAGGCATCTGGCATTTGTTCAGGTTTTGAACAGATACGGATGCAAATGAAAGATTCTTTAGGATGTAATTGATTCAAACATGGCTGCGCCTCCTCTGCCTCCTTTTATTGTTCTTTTTTTCCCTGGCACTTGTTTTTTTCCCCCTCCTTTTTTTATCTCACAGCTTTCAATATACACACATAATAGCTGATGTGAATGAGAGAATGAAAGAAAGCGAAAGAAGGATGTGGATCACCTTCGTCTACCTTTTGTTTTGTCTTTTCGTGCCGCTGATTAAGAGGAGATATGTGTGCAAAATAACATGCTCTTATGAAGTGGATTGGAGATGACTGTGGGATTGAATGCAGGCTGGGAAACGATACGCTCTGCCCATTGCTTGTGAGGGAGATTACTGTGTGCCTCACCCCCTCCTTCTCTCCACAACACCTGGAGATTAAGACTGACAAGAACATATCAAGTTATTTCAGGACAAGCAGATCTCTCGCTCATATCTCCTTTCCTTGGGTCTTTCCTGTGAAAACACACTTCTCTGCTCTTTATATCCTCATACCAATTGTTTCTTTAATCTCATGCTGTCTTTTTCATCTGTCCATCTTCTGTCCATGCTCAGAGGCCTGGGAGCTTTGTCTTGAAGGTGTAATGTGTGCAGAGTCTGACCCCGGTGACCACCGACCTACAGGATCAGGACATCCATTAGCAGGGGCTAACGGCTTCATCTCTGCCCAGCACTGACACCTCCCGCTGGGCCTCTCTATCTCCAACAATCCCTTTTCCTCACGTGCGAGCTTCTTTTCTCAGCTTTGGGATTTTAATTGCTGCCAAATGCTCAGGCAGAGATGATCAGGTGCAGTAAAGCTGCTCTGGTTAGCATCCAGAACTAAGAGTTCAAGTGATTCTTGTCTTTCCAGTGTGACTTATCTGATCACAGCAGAGCAACACTTTTTAATAAGTTATCTGCCAGCTTCATTCAATAAAGCTTTCTCAGATGAAAATCAAGTTCTTAACCCTGTTAATATGTTCATATGGTGTTTTGTTTTTCATTCGCTAAACTAAAACAAAAAAACAGCCAACACCATAAAACTGTGGTAAACAACAGATAGTGTTGGTCAAAATTATCTTCATTGAGACAAATTTCTTAACTTCTAAGGAAGAGATACATTTGTAAATAAAAACAGAATTAAATGGTTTTCAAATTTCATAAAGCCATATTTTATATAACATAAACAACATATCAGATGTTGTTTTTAATTTTTTTTTAATTTTAATTTGATGGCAGCGACAGATCTAAAAAACAAGTTCAAACTGGGGTAATAAAAGGCTGGTAAAGTAATTAGCGCATATAAAAAAAAACAATTGGTAGATCATTTGACAAGTAATTAGGTTAATTAGCAACAGGTCAGTAACATGGCTGGGTTTAAAATAAGTATTTCAGAGAAACAGAGTCTATTAGATGTAAAGACAGGTAGAGGTTTACCACTCTGCATCTGCATTTAAAATGGCTTGCATCTAGTAGAAGCTTATTCACCACCTGGTCACCCTGGCATACTTCAGCACTCACTTTAATTCCCTAAAGACGTGCACCAGATTCACAAAAGGCTAAATCAAAACACTACCTAGCAGGTAAGCCATTGGACCTCAACAAGTTGTTCTTATTGGCATTTTAAACTACACTGAATCCAGAAACTATATTTGGTTCATCTTTTCTAGAATGTTGTTCCTGAGTCAAATAGCTACTGAGATATAATTGAGAAAGCTCAAAACAGTCCAGTCTCAAAAGAAAATGTATAATGCAGATGCCTGTCCACACATCACAAGTGACGTAGAGTTCGTTTATGTATAGAAATCATGGAATGGCAGCAAATGTTTCGCCTGTTTTCTGCTGGGCATGTTACATTACAAAAAACTATCGCGTCAAATTTTTGTCAAAACCAGGGAGAGCAAAATAAACATGCTCGCGCGCAGATTACACTACCATCGCGCAGAAATTCATTTACCGAGAGGACAAAAGATCCTCTCGCGTGACAGACGACCAACTCCCGCGCGCGTGTGGAAGGCCTCGCGCGCGCATTTTACGTTCCGAGCGCGCGAAGCTGGATCAGACGCGCGCGCGTTTCTGTCATGCCGCCCCCGTTCGAGGATGGCTGCGCTCTCGCCAGCGTCTCTGCCCTCGCGGTGACGTTTTCCTCGCGCGGATCAAAATGTGTTTTGACACATGGGGCGGGACAAATGCCCATTCTATAAGCCTTCTCCTGATTGGTCCGCGTACACAGGAAGTTGTGTCAGGAAGACCTTGACTGACAAGACGGCTGGAGCCGGGACAGTTGCGGTGGTTTTGGCATTTTGGCAACGATACTTTGCTTGAGGTAAGTGTATGGAGTTAGTTTTGTGTTTTTATTAAATGCAAAAAAAAATTATCTGAAAGGAAAAAAAATATATTTGATATAAATATTTTTCACACTGATAGCAAAAAATAATAATATTTGAGACTAAAAAAAGTTTTGAGATAAAGTATCTTGTTACAGCACATTAAAAAATAATTTGACATTTAAAAAAATAATTTCCTAGAAAAAAAACTTCTCTCAAAAGCCTTTCTTTACTCTCAAATATATATTTTTTGCTATCAGAGTGAAAACTTTTACACTCGAATTTTTTTTTTTTTCTCTCAAAGCTTTTTTCTTCTCGCTCTCAAAACCAAAGTCTTTGCTATCGTTTCAAGATTTTGCTATCGATGTGAAACTTGTGTCATGGGCGGGTCCATGTTACTATTGGTCAATCTCAACCGAACTGACAGCTGGGTGGCAATCTTTTCTGCAGACTGATTACGCCTTTTGTGTGTGCTGTGTCACAATCTTACCCAAATATTGGAGTCTCCGCCGCCAAAAACAGCAGATCAATGCATATTCACTATGTCTGCATCTCCCAGTGAATCAATGGTGGATCTCAGCGCAGGAACAGCAGGAGTTAGTCATGAATATGATGGCGATCATTTCTGCATACTTGTTAAGACTTTCTCCTTAATATTCAGGACTAACTCCTATATATTTGAGAGTAAAGAAAGGCTTTTGAGAGAAGTTTTTTTTCTAGGAAATAATTTTTTTCAATCAAATAATATCAAATATATTTTTTTTCCTTTCAGATAATTTTTTTTTGCATTTAATAAAAACACAAAACTAACTCCATACACTTACCTCAAGCAAAGTATCGTTGCCAAAATGCCAAAACCACCGCAACTGTCCCGGCTCCAGCCGTCTTGTCAGTCAAGGTCTTCCTGACACAACTTCCTGTGTACGCGGACCAATCAGGAGAAGGCTTATAGAATGGGCATTTGTCCCGCCCCATGTGTCAAAACACATTTTGATCCGCGCGAGGAAAACGTCACCGCGAGGGCAGAGACGCTGGCGAGAGCGCAGCCATCCTCGAACGGGGGCGGCATGACAGAAACGCGCGCGCGTCTGATCCAGCTTCGCGCGCTCGGAACGTAAAATGCGCGCGCGAGGCCTTCCACACGCGTGCGGGAGTTGGTCGTCTGTCACGCGAGAGGATCTTTTGTCCTCTCGGTAAATGAATTTCTGCGCGATGGTAGTGTAATCTGCGCGCGAGCATGTTTATTTTGCTCTCCCTGGTTTTGACAAAAATTTGACGCGATAAAAAACACCATTTAAAAAATTCGTACTCTACCATTTGTAGGTGAGAAGGAAGCAGAAAAAGACAAGAAACTGGAAAACTGAACTTTTGGTCAGGGGCTTGGGAGTCCTAGCCTTTCCCCCAGTACCTGCTTAAACTGTTTCCAGTCTAATGTGGCAAACACATTTTGGCATTTTCTCAGTTATGACATATCCCAGATATCTCTAGATATTGGTTTATTTCTTGTTGCTGTCCACTGCAGTTGTTCTGTTCTCCTGGAGGTTTGTTTCCAGTGAGAACAACTACTTCTGTTGCTGAACTGCAACCAAGCAACAGAGCAACATACTGTCACCACCTGGTGAAACTAGAGCTGCCTAGTAGAGGTGTAACGGTACAAGTATCCGTATTCAGATTTTTGGGTATGGAACGTTCAGTTTGGTACAGAGACGTACTGAGTTCCCACACGGAAGAGTAACTGCCTCAGACAATGCTAGCGGACGTTACGGCTAGCGGCAATTTTAAGGAGAAACCAGAGCTTAAAGACCCTTTTCCTTCCTTTAAATGTCCTGTTTGGGAGCGCTTTGGCTTCTTAGTGAAAAAGGACAAAGACAAGTGGATAAGATGGAAGCAGTCTGCCGGTCGAGGTGAGCTCATGATCTGTTGCCCCTGTAGTCCCGTCCCTTCCACATGGAAGGGTGCGCTCTGGCTGAAAACTCATTCTGGATAGACTGTGCTAAACTGATTTTATTTTAAAAAGCCGTAATGAAAAAAGACTTGTATTTATAATTTCGGCCATTTTTTTTTCTTTTAATGATTAATACTGTAAAGTACATAGAATGGTAAATGGCTAAAAGGATTTTACTTTGAATCTTTATCAGAAAATGTGTCCTCATTCAAACAGTTGGTTTATTATTTTTTATTGGAGCATTTACTTCAGGCAGTTTTCTTTTCATTTGAAATGTCTTTAAACATGTTCCTGTTTACACCAAAGTTAAGCACTGTTATGTTTTGCACTTGTTCTCTTACTGTACCAAAAAACCGTGAACTTAAAACCAAGATACGTACAGAATCATTACACCCCTACTGCCTATTCACTTCAAACTGAACAATTTTTTTCTTTTTTTTTCCAGCTTTCAAGAGACTTGCTTTAGATTTTAAATCAAATACAACCATTTGTTTATGTGATGCTTGAAGACACAAGATGTTAGAATTTACCATGATCACCTCAATAAGTGATTGTCAGGATCTCAAACTGCTGTGGTGGACACTTGGGAGGAGGAGGAGGTGGAAAGGCAGCCGTATAGTCATGACAGTGAAGCTGACGAGCGGAGCCGTTATCAATCACAGGTTGCTCTATTAATTTCATCAAGGCCTCAGTGCCTGCTGACATTAAATGACATGCCGGTTGGTCGATGGCATCCCTCAGGTGGCAACATGACCGGCCGCTGCTTTTGAAATGCAAATCAGGCTTTAACCTTAAACAGAGCCGCCTGGGCAAAATTATCTTTCTGCCTTGGAGTCAGGAGCTCCTCTCCCTCCTTTCTGATTCTCCTCCCTCCTCTCCTTAGTTCCCACCTACCCCCCTCTTCCTACGTCTTGCTGTTCCTGTAGCTTGACCCCTGGGGTACAAGAGATGGAAAGAGCATCTTCAGAAGAAGTGACAGATAAAGGCAAAGGTGGAGGAGGGTGGGGAAGGAAGAGAGGAGGAAGGCGGGGGAAAGCGGCAGTGCTGACACCAGCATTCTGTCCTGATGAAGGGGCAGAGGGGAGCCACTGGCAAGCCTTGGGATGAAGACGTCTCAAGGGCAAGGAAACATACGAAAACACAAAACGTGTGGTAGTGGGGTACATCCACCACCTCAGGATGACCACACACAAGCTGACTGCGATTAACCTACACTGGCAATTCTGATAATGACACTACCTCAGAAGCAGATACAACTTCGCAAATATAAAATGTCAGGTATGCCCTCCAAAAAAAAAAAAAAGAGAAAAAGAAAGCCAGTTAAAATCAGTATTCTGATGTTGTGGTTCGTTTTGGCCCCAGGATTTGGAGAAAAAAAAACTCTTTAGAGGAACTGTGCCATTAGAGCTCTCAATATTGTGAAGCATTAGCGTGGGCCCAGACATGGAAGGATTGGTTACCAATATGCAAGAAGCTGCCATTGTTCCTGGAAAGGCTTTTTCCTCCTCTTTCTTCTTTATCTGAGCAGACTGAACCCATTAATTTTAATTGAGACATCAGAAGAGAATGAAACACAGAGTGCTTCATGGACAGGCGAGCAGATACATGATGGAGAGAAAAAAAAGGAAAAAAAAAGCTCAGACGGTGACTAAGAAAGTAGAAGAGGGAGAAAAACAAGGGGGGCGAGGAAAAGAGGTCCCCGCGGCAACACAAACAAACATATCATAAACACATGAGAGCTATCTCTCTCTTTATCTTTCTGCTTCTTTTTGCCGTCTCCATTTCTTTCATTTCTATTCCTCTGTCTCCTTCCTCCTCTTGTGTGCCTTCTGTCTTTAAAGAACAAAGCAACAAAAAAGCAAACTCTCTCAATGCACAAATTCATCACACATTGCCTAAATCTTACTAAGGATACGGTAGCTGTGAACATTGCATTTTGTACAGTCGTTGAAAATCACAATCTATATGACTCAGCAAGTGTTGCAGCAGCTGTGGGATTTGACTTGTGCATTTCAAAAGCACTATAATTATACATACATACATTGTGCCACTAGTTTTTGAAACAGTTTGAAGTTACCTGAAAAAAAAAAAAAGAAACACTTTCATGTAATTTATTCATGAAAACAAATGGAAAAATATGGCATTAAGATGAGAAATCTCACGCAATTCCAGCACTTCAATAAAATTCTACTGCAAACAGAATATACTTTTTATTCCAATAGCACCAGAAAAAATAGTTTTTTTAAGTTTACTGATTTGATTCTTCTTTAAACATCTTTTTGTAGATTGATTTGTGTGGTCAGTCTTGTAGTCTTGAACCACTTCCAGTTAAATTTTCCTCATTAACTCATATTTGTATGTTTTCCTTCAGAATTTCATGGTTTAAGACATAATTAATTATTCCATTAATAAAATGGAAAGCTATTCAGGGTGACATGTAGCCAAACAGTCCCAAACCGTGATACTCCCATCACCATGTTCAACAGGTGGGATACGGTCCTTGTGCTTGAACGCATTTTTTTCTTTTTTTTTTTTTTTTTACTTTTTAGTTTATTTTGATCTCATCAGTCCACAAAATATTTTACTAGCTTGTCAACCTATTTCTTTAACTACAAACAGACAGAGCTGTGCCTTTTGGAGAGAAGTTTTCTTCCACCATCAAGACAGAGTTTCCTCATGGTAGATTCATGAACATCAAGGGCAAATGTGCGAATAGTCTTAAGTTCTTTAAAAGTTACCCTAAGTTCTTTTCCTTTGTGTTTAAAAATATTATACACTTTGTCCTCCTGGGGAGGGAAATAACTGTCCTCCGTTTTTTTACTAAATCTGTCCAACTCTGGGCTGCTGGAGTTTAGACATGGCATCCTAACCAAAACAATGTGTTTGGAAGCTAAGACTGACATTTCCCTGTTCTTTTACCCAATGAAAACACTTATTCATAATTGGTCTAATTTCATTGAATGTTTCTCCTTTAAGTTTACCATTGATTCTGGAGAAGGCCATCACATTAAGGTCCAATCCCATTTCTCTTTGTTACCCCTTCCCCTTGCCACTTGCCCCTTAAAAATTGAGCAAGAAGGGGTAGGGCTGAAAGTCAATCCCTACGAATTGGGACACCCCTTCAACAATCACATACATCATCAGTAGTCACTAAAGCACTTTTTACACTGGAACTGGAAGAAATTTTAAATAACAAAACAAAAACAATAAATAGAATGGACTCTCAGTCTCATTAACAATGAATGAGAAGCCACTCAAATGTATGAATTTCACGGCCGATGTGTGACAGTTGGCAGCCCTGTAAACAAATGGGCATACTGGCTCACGCTGGTGATTCACCACGGTCTCCTGCAGCAACATGCTAATTTCAAATATGACCTGAGAGAGATCACGCTACAAGAGGGTTTAGTCAAGATACTCCATAGTGAAACCTGTTGTCATACACAGTCTATGGTAAAGTAAGATAAAAAAAAAAAAAAAAAAAAGAAACTAATGAAAACTATCGCGGCCGGCAAACTTGTCGTGCTCATTTTTTCCTTACCGTGCAATTAATTGATTTATTACTTATCGCGACAGGCCTATGTAGGACGTAATGTAGAACTTTTGCGGGCTATTAAAATTCATTGTGTTTACAGGCATAATCTCTTCCTCTCTGATGTTTTTCTTTGTGAGTGTGTGTGTTGCTCTGCACCTCAAGAAAGCGTGATGTGCGTAGAAACACTTGCTTTCGCATATAGGACAGAAAATTTTTCATACCCCTCCATTTAAAATGTGCCTTTGAAAAATCTTTGTTTGAAGGGGTATATAGCCCTACCACTTACCCCTACCCCTCTGTTGTAAAAGAAATTGGGACACCCCTACCCCTACATGTGAATGGGCAAAACAAAGGGGTAGGGCTAAGTGGTAGGCCCAAAGGGTGAAATGGGATTCAGCCTAAGTCTTTTTCAGCTTAATGAAATTATTAGTCCATTTATTAAACTTACTTTTTCAGTCATTATATTTCCTTAACATACAAAACATAAGCATGACATAATTATTTGTCCACTTCTGCTATACAAGACATGCATGTACATATCAGACAAAAAGAAGTATCAACTGATTCACATGACAACTACATGGAGATAGTTTATTCTGATCCAGGCTTAAGCCAAAAGTCTGTTAGCTGTGCTGCTTGTTAGAAAGCATGTTGGTAAAAACTTGCAGTTTAAAGTTCACAAATATGCAAGTCAAGCTGAATTCCTGAAAGCAATCACAGTCACAATGTGCCGATGCTACCACAGTCAGAGGCTCCTATTGCAAGGCTAATGCTTGGCCAGAAGGGGACCTCTGAGAGCCAACCAACTTTGAATCAAGACTGAGAAGTGACAATGTGAAGAGACTGACCACAACAGAACTCCTTAAAGAGGCCCCACCTCCACCTCTCAGTCTTACCGCGAGAAAAGTCTTATGAAAACATTTCGGAGAGGGCAGGTTTTATTTATCTGGCAGGGACAAATGAAAGATAGAAAAAACAGTAAAAGTAAAGAAGAGAGCAAGAAGTGGTAAGTAATACAGATAATCCAGAAGTTAATTTAGCTCAGAGCAGCTCAGTCTGTCCTCCTGATGACTACCTGGGTGTCACCAACAGCCAGCTTCCTGGAAAGTTGAAAGTTTGATGCTACCAGTTCACACTGTACCAATGGCTGAAGTGGCCATTGAAAGTCAGCAAAGTTCCATCTACAGCAACCAGCAAGTTGTGTGGCAACGCCTCTCCAATATCAGGAAGTGGTAGAGTCTACCTCGCTGCTTCTCAGTCTACAGGCCTCTTTGGAAAGAACATGCTGCAACCGCCCCTGAAGTCCATCGATGTTGGATTCAAGCAGGAAAAGATCTGACTCGTAGTTGAGTTAAGAGAGTCCAGAGACAGGATAGTGAAGGCAATGGAAGTAAACATCTGTACAGGTCAAAATTGAAGGGCCCAGCCAGAGGTCAACCAAGTGATCAGCAGCACAAAGAGGTCATTGGAAGGATAATAGGGCAGGGCTGGGCTGAGGTAAGCCCATTCAATTCTGGTCTAAAGCCATGAGACACCAGCCGAAGGCTATGATCGTGGGTGAGGTCACACAAATGGAACATGAGCACTACTTCATCAAGGCAGTATCACTGGGCAAGTAAGGAGCATGGACCTTATAGGAGGACACCGTAATCTGGGTCATTAGCTGGGAGACATCTGTCGCACACCACAAGCACATCTCAGATTCCTGATAAGAGCAGCGTACAACACCCTACCCTGTCCTCAAAATCTCTCCCAGTGGTTCGGAAGCGAGGGTAAGTGCTCCCTGTGTAGCCAAGGCAACGCAGACTTGGGTCCTCATCATCATGGTCGCTGTACCTCGAAAGAAAGGCATTTCAGCAGCACACGAGCTCAAGCCTACTCTGACTTGGCGGAAGAGTGCAAGGACCGGGGCTGGGGCTGCAACCATACATCCAGTGTAGATAGGATGCAGGGGCTTCATCAGCAGGTCAGCAATCCAGCTTCTACGGGCAGCTGGATCAACTGGGGCAAACCTGCAGAAGGCCATCAAGGAGCTGGCAGAGGAGGCAGAGAAAGCCAGCTATTGGCTATGACTATGGCTATGAAGGAAAGACAGCATATGGCATCCAACATCCCAGTAAGGACAGCTGCATGGGGCGGCAGGGAGACGTCTCTTTTCAGCCACTGCCCCCCTCACCAGGAGATGTAGTGGGTAGGGGGTGAAATATCTGTGAATGGTGGCTCCTGACCCTGCAGTTGACCCAATGGGCACCATAGTAGGTCCGACAGGCAGAAATGCCAAGCAGGAGTAACACCACTGGTATGATATACTTGTTAAATGATTATGTAAAAGTCAGGAAAAAAAATGAAAGCTATCAAAGTACATTTAAAATCTGAAGAATTTGATGCTTTAAAGATAACATTACTAACAGCTTCTTGTCCTTGTTATAAGTATACATTATCATAATAAAAGGGCCATGAAAGCTGGTTGGAGGGGCCACCTTTTTTCCTTTTTACTTTGTTTTCTTGTGGTGCTGCTTTTTAGTTTCAGCTTAGTCCGTTTGGTTTTACTGACTTTTTCCTAGAAAACTAAGTTTAGCACATTACACCCAAAATCAGCTGGTTGCTTTGAAATTGTAAAATCTGCGAGTCTTTAGCACACAAGTTGCAAAAATAGTGCATGAGTGGCAGCATGGATGGCTTATGGATAGCTAACAACAATAATACAGTGTTTATGGAGGAAAAAGTGAATAATTGCATCATATTTTTAATCAAGTCCCAGTTTGTACAGCAGCATCAGACAACATATAGAGTGATGTCACTTCTGGAAAGCAGTGTTTGTAGGCAGCCAAGTTAAATATTCAAATGACACAATATTATGGGAATAAACATTAATTTTTAAAAACTTAATCTAGATTTCAACTTCCAATGAAATGTGCCATAGACAGGTTGAACCAATCTTTGAAATCTGGTTGAGGTTTTGCTGCAGTTATTAAGCAGTTGAAGCAAAATTTCTGCAAAATTACTTGATTCAAGACTTTTTCCAACCACAATTGAACTGAATTACACCATCTACAATTATATCTATATATATGAATATAGTTTAAATAACATGAAAAAATACCTGTATTAGTAAGCAAAGGGTTGATGTTTAAATCCAAAGTATTAAAATCTGTCCATACACACCAAGCCTACAGTATCTATGTGCGTGCAACTTTGCGTGTGCATACTTGTGTGTTCATGAGCCAGTTGTGACAAGAGAAGAAGCTGCAGAAATGAGGAGCTTAGCCCATGATGTTAAGCACAGGGAGACACCTGGCACAGAAACTTAAGTGCCTCCACCAAGTATCATCAACCCAAGATTAAAAGCATTGAGGGGAAATAGTGGGAGGAGAAGGATGCAGAGTGAGAAGGAGGGAGAGGGAGGGAGTGATCATGTATATGACAAGATTGTAGATGGGGGAAAAAAAGTAAAGCGAAAACTGGATAGGGGGGGCTGTATGGGAGAGAGGTATCTAGGCGCAACAGCATAACAGAAATATACAGATCCAGACAGAGGAAGTGAAAACACACCCAGACATGCAGCAGGAACATATATAGGAGGCATAAACTAACACTTCTCTGCTTGGCTGGTGGTATATATATATATGTATATATATATATATATATATATATATATAGAGAGAGAGAGAGAGAGAGAGATCCGAGATCTAAGAATACATCTTCTCAACATTATGACACAAAACAATCAGACTTAAGATTTTACTCCTTGAGTCATCGCCTTAAACAGCATAGTCTGATTACTGAACAATCTTTCCTCAGATTGTCTCTCTCTAGAAACTAGACTGTCAAGGGCCTGTTGATTACTGTACACAAATACCCAGCTAATACCCTCCGTAGATGGCAAACAACAGGATGTGTATGCTGTAATCTGAGGCTCATGTGTGTGCTTTTTAGCTCTAACTCTTCTTCAGAAATCTGTGTTTTGATTGCAGAGAGTAACTGCATGTACGCCTCTTTACAGAGACGTCTACGCTCTCTCTCCTCACTGTTCGCCAGCAATCCTGCGAATGGTTATTATTATCGTCATCAGCAGAGAACGGAGAAATCAGGGCCCTGACAAGCAATCCGTTTTCTAACTGAAATTTTCCCACCACTGTAAGAAGTGTCTGCCAGCACATTTCCTCAGATGCAATACTGGGTATCTTACTTGTGTTTATGGCAGGTTTTGGAGAGAGGAGGATATTTGCATTTTTAAAAAAAGTATTTTAAACATTTCCTAATTTATTAATCTTTCAAATGTGTTATAAGATGAATAAATAATGATGATAATGAAAAAAAAAAAAAATTGACTCTGCAGCAATACATGAAACCACAAAATCTGATTTCCTTTGACTAAACACTTCATTTGACATTTCCTGCAGTGCAGCTCTCTCACTGTACTTGTGTGCATCTCACTGTTGTATTGACAAGAAGAGGCTTACAACTGCTACACACAAGACCCACTACAGGCTTAATAGTGTTTCAAGTGTTTTCTTCAGGACTTGCATGAAACTCCTAACTGAATAACACGCCAGAGTTGACATGAAGCGCACAAGAAGTGGACATAGTGGCCAGTTTGAATCCTGCTATTCTGACCTTCAGATAACAGGGCATCAGCAGATTTGGTAAAATAACTCCAACTGAGGTCATTGTCGCTTTAAGACAGCAATTGGTGATTATGATGATGACAATGGTGCTGCTGCGATTGATGATTAGGTGAAACTGAGACAGATTCATCTATTCAAGAAGGAAATTAAATTGTAAATTAAATGACCTATAGGTCCAGAGTAACTCCATTCAGAGGCCAGCGAGTCATGAGCACAGATTTTTCTAGCTGCCACTGAGCCAGGTACACTTCAGGACAGATGAGAGAGCTACAGTTGAACTCTTTTTGAGGCTTAGTACCGATAATCCAACCCTCAATTCTCCTCTCGTTCTGAACCCAGAGAGAGGATGAAAGATTTAGACTTCCCCCCTTGGTTTCTGAAGTCTTGCTCTTTCTGTCTTTTTTCACTCCTCTCTCCATCCCTGTCTCTCGTTATCCTTCACCCTATGACTCAGAACATAAAAAAAAAGATCCTGTGATGATTATTTCACGAGCATGCTGATATCATCTTTGTGGGTTTTTTCACTCCTTCTCATCTAGGAAGAGGTTTGCAAATCACTGAACACAGAGCTGCATAATATTTTTTACCTTAGAGCCTATTGAAGAACCATTAGCAGACTTTCAATATGGATCACATTCAAGACCAAAGGAACAAAACAGTGCAGAATTGTCTACAAAGAATACTTGGAGGATACCTATGAGAGGCAGAGATTTTATATTATGTACAACTCTCATTCTTTTGCCCCTGAAATGTAGTCCTGTGTGTATCTATTTCTCTTATTTGTACTCCCAGGAAAGTTCAGCACTCTTTAAGTTAAATTCTTAATGTTCTCATTTCACCTGAACAAATCCATTCATACATATTTCAGTTAAACAAACATCTTAAATCAGAAAACAGACATGACAAACAGACAGGGGTCAAAGTCATCATTAAGAACCACAAAAATCACATAGGTCAGTCAAACCACAAGACAACTGGGCAAAGTTAATCTTTAAAAAGAAATATGAAATATGTAACCTTGTGAGAGCCTGTGTTTTTATTGCCCAATTACCAGCATAGCACAATATATAGTTCATACAGAGGTAGTCTGCAGTACATTTTAACAGCTGTTGGAGCACCTGTAAGTATAGGTTGTAATTGGTATAAAAAAATGCAAAGCAAGAAAAGGTTTGATTTCTGATTGTATTCAACCTAAAGCCAACTTAAAACCTATTGTTTCTGCTTCACATAATGTAATAAATGCAAAGGGAGAACATCAACTGGAGCAGTCGCTTGTTTTTCTGGTTAGCATTTGTGAATGCTGCCCAATGCACAACATAAAGCAGCATTTGCAATCACCATTTTAAGCCTATTGTATAAACGGCATTTACTATGGTGTTTTTTAAACTTTGAATAGCTTAAAAATGCTGCTTTAAACAGTCAGTTTATAGAAGAATCCATGAAAAGCATCCAGCAATTGGAAATGTCAGTCAGACTTCCACAGAGCCTTCACAAACGCTGACTGTTGATTAAGAGTTTTTATAAAATAACTGGAAACATTAAGAAAAAGCAAAGAGAGAAAAGGGATGTGTGAAACACTGATCTTCAAGAGAAATTCAGAATACATGAGAGGGAGGTTAAAATGATATATTGGAGAAGATGAAATGGCTTTGAGAAGGTTCTAAATTAACTTAAAAACACTTTAATAATCCCTGAAGGTGAGTTATTAAAGCTCTATACATAGTAATGGTTAGACTAGCTCTTAGCACCAACACAGCACCAGCTCGAAAACGAACAATATTTGAAAGCTAGGATCTTTTCCCAGCACTGGTGAAAAGTGTATGTCACACCATTATTTGTCTGAATTGAACTAATCAGTAAAAACAATAGCCAACAGCAGTTTTCTAGTTTGCTGGAAAAAAAAACACATGGCCATGTGGTGAATGATACTATTATACCTCTACAGAGGGCAGTGGCCATGCAGAAGCAAGGTGCCTGGATGAAGTGAAAGCAGACGATGGAGCAGAAGGTCTGGGGCCTGGAGTGACATCTGAAAGTCAGGTTCATGATTCAGGGGTGTCCTATCCAGTCCATCAAACCTGTGCACTTGAGGCAAAATGGAAACACCTGTCCCCCATGTTCCCAAAAAGGGACACTAGAACACATCTTGCAGCTGCTCCAAGGCGCTGGACGAGAACCGGTATCGATGGAGGTACAAACAAGTCCTGAAATCCTTCAGAGGAAATTAGGGGATCATGTACAGCCAATACCACCATGCTACAGCCAAGACCATTCAACTGGTCAGCCAAGGACAGAGGCCAATGAGAACACCGAAGAACCGCTCTGCTGGTTTGCTTTCCATAGCCCAAGACTGGGCAATGACAGTCAAGCTGGATGGGCAGCTAAAAATGGAAACCATAAGACACAAGACAAATAATCTTTCTGGAGATGACGGCTCATAAGAGGAAAAGAGAGAAGTACCAGGAGCTAGTGAAGGAACGGGTGGAAGTTAGCAGTTGGGGATTTGTTAGGTTCCAACCGAAGAAGAGCCATCAACAACACAAAGGGAGCAGCAGAGAGAGCATCCAGATGGCTATGGTTGAAGAGGGGAGAGCAGTGAGGGCAGAAAACTGCAACTCAGACACGGGCTGGGGTCTGACCAGCCTCGATCAGGTAGCCTGGAGGACAGTGTATGTTTTAAGACCCGAAACACCCAGTGATTCCAAGAAACAACACAGGTGATGTGTCCGAGGTCGTGCACCAGAAGATGTAGAAAGAACAGCTGATCTTTTCAAGCTCTGCAGTGAGGAATTTTCATATGATTGAAGTATTTAAAGTGTGAAATGTAAAACATTTAACAGCTAAACCGCAGCTCTGTGGTAGAACAACAGCTGATGCTAACATTAGCATCTATGTCTGTCAAACTTCACTTCACCAGGTGGTCAAACCCAAACTGAATAAGTCAGCTTGGAACCAGCTAAGAGCCAAATTATACTTTTGCATATATTTTGAGTTTGTGTAGCTTTAAAATGAAATGATATTGTGTTTTCAGCCCAAACTGCAGTAACTGCCTTATGGAAGCAATACCAATGGACTGCCGACTAGGTTGGAGGTGGACAAGAAGGTGTTATCAGAAATTTTACACTGATATTTCACTGAAATGCAACCAAAAGACGATGTAGTGACTGGAGCCAAATTTATCATGCTGACTGGATATCACTGTTTTCAGTTAGGAATCAAATTTATCTCAGTTACTACACACACCATTGATAGTTAATGGATATTTCAGTCATTTACCATTTCAAATACTTCAAGAGCAAAGTGTATCAGAATTAATAATAGAACATGTAATCAGATTGATATTTATTTGCTTAACAACCTTTTAATACAATGAATTCAGCATTATTTGATGATTTTGGTCAAATTTAGCCAAATATTAAAAGTCACTTGCGCTATTTTTTGAAATCCTTAAAAAAATAAAGTATTCTAAACAGTAGCTTCTGCTGTTGACATTTAAAGATCATCAAAAGCAAATGGTTTGGTTACTTGTACTGTAGAAAAGAAATTCAACTGTTTCTTTAGTAGTACTGGAAAAATGCAGATGCTTAAATAAATTAATTCTTTAAAAAAAAGTGGAATAAAATTGCAACACATTTTGTCTTTATACTGCTAACCGTTTCCAACAATCCCAACTCATTTGGCAGCTAGCGTTGCCCCTAGACTGGCATCCAGAGGCTTTGATGTAGTCAGCAGTCGCCAGGTGAGCACCGTGGAAACCTGTGCTAGAGAAGTCTGTATCCTGCCCTCTTTCCCATCATCTTTCTTATGTCTGTCCATCTCTCTCTGCCAGCTAATGAGCTGTGCAGGGCTGCCATCCTTGTGTGTAGTCATGTAGGGAGTCAGAGAGGGGAGATGGGAAAGAAAAAAAAAATACTGAGCAGGAAAGACAGAAAACAGGTGAGACAGGGAGAGAAGAGAGTGGGGACATGATGTTTTCCCTTACCTCCTCCCTAATCAGGCCCGTCTTCCTACCTAACACCACACAGCAATTAGACCTGACAGTACTCCCGTTCCCACAATCCCACGTTCAAACACTCAAATAAACACACAGGCGAGGGAGGAATGCCTGAAAACCAGCTCAGCTTAAAAAACAGAGAGCTTGTAAATGCTGAAGTAAAAATCTCAAAACTATAAAGACAGAAATCTCAGCATCCCGTCATGGATGACCAGATGTTGAGCTTGAAAGTGGTCATGACTGTGTGAGGTATGCACATGCAGTCTGCAGTCCCCAGAGGATGGCTTCTGAATACTTTAGTGAATAAATTTCAGCTTGCTTGCATGAACGGTGAGCTAATTGAGATAATTAGTTTGTTACCTCACTCGTTATTGCATTTTAATGTGGATTTCAGTGATGAAGAAGGGAGGAGCAAGATGCTGCATGTTGTGTATATTTTGATGCATATGTGGGCTGCATGCGGTTTTTCTTTTAGGTAATTAGCTCACGCTTGAATCCACAACGTTGGCAGAGGAACTCATTGACATTGCACAAAAACAAGGAAAGCAAAGTTAATATAAAATACAAGGGTTATGAAAATGTATCAGTGTGTGGAGATCATAAAAGTTATTTCATAAGGCAGTAAGCGTTTTTAATTCCCAAATTTTCAAAGTCATGATGATTTATTTGAGTGCTTAATGATTTTTATGCTTCCAAAGACAGGCGACAGACCTGTAACATTCAGATCAGGGTTTAATACATGTGTCAGAGCAGCAAAGCAAAGCAGTCCTTGTATTTCTGCCTAAATGCAAAATGTATTTTGGCTGAATGGAAACACAAATGATCAATAAAGGTTTTTTCAATGTTTGATATCAGCAGGGAGATCGAGGTTTGAAGGATACCACTGACAAGTAATTCAGAAAGAAAAAAAGGAGACCTAAATATAACTTAAGAGCTGAAAAGCCCAGGGAGAACCTCGGGTTATCAATGTTGTTAGCAATCTTAATCTGATAACTGGTCTTAGATTAAAGTGGAGGTGTGAAATAAACATACAGTCCAGCTGAGACACTATGTTTGCTGGCACCATTTAAACAGCCATTTAAAATATACTGGTAATTTCTATTTTATTGTTATTTGATAGCACAGGATGATACATTTATGGTGACAACAAACACAAAACCTTAAATAAATATTTCACTAACCTTAAATAATCTTCCCGCTACACCATCTTGAACATGCTAAAAGGATTGTGGGTGCTTAGAGATCACAGATGACCCACAGAAGCATCCTTTAAAATTTCACTGAACAAGTCCTTTAAACAAGGTCTGACAGTAAAACAGTCCTCCCGGGAGATTTTATGACACTAAATCCAAGAAACATAGCCATTAGGGATCCTACCTAGACTTTTAGAAGCATGTTATATATAGTCTCACAGCTAATAGCGTATATTAGAGTAACAGTCTACAGTAGATCTATGCCATGGATTGTGTGAAGGTGTGAATCAAGAGAAGGGTATGGGAATATCTTTGCAATGTTTAAAAGGTCCAAAAGCAAAACAGCCTTCATCACTCCGGGGGTGGAAGAAGTTTGGGACCATCAACAGCCTTCGCAGATCTGAGGAGCAGTATGTTATAAAGTAATTGCACAAGCAAAGATTTACTGAAACTGAGATTCAAAGTTCTTTTACAACCTGACAAAACATTGAAGAAGAAGAAAAAAACAAATAATAAAAAATCTGTGCAGCTCCACAAATGAGGCCTTTATATTTATCCATCCATCCATCCATCTTCTGCTGCTTATCCAGAGTCGGGTCACGGGGGCAGCTGCCTAAGCAGGGAAACCCAGACAGCCACATTCACCAGCTCATCCGAAGGGATCCCGAGGCGTTCCCAGGCCAGCCGAGAGATGTGGTCTGTCCAGCGTGTCCTGGTGCTTCTCACCCTATCTCTAAGGGAGAACCCGGCCACCCTGCGGAGAAAACTCATTTCGGCCACTTGTATTTGCAATCTTGTTCTTTCGGTCACTACCCACAGCTCATGACCACAGGTGAGGGTGAAACATAGATCGACTGATAAATCGAGAGCTTTGCCTTTTGGCTCAGCTCCTTCTTCACCACGACAGACTGATGCAAAGTCTACATCAATGCAGACGCCGCACCGATCTGCCTGTTGATCTCCCACTCCATCCTTCCCTCACTCGTGAACAAGACCCCGAGATACGTAAACTCCTCCACTTGGGGCAGGACCCTATTGCCTTTATATTCATATAAGCTATTTCTCACATCAAAACGCAGAAAATGGGGAGTAAAATTCTCTAATCTGATCAAAGAAAAATTGAAATATTTGGCCACATTACTCAATCAGGCACATAGCATCATCTCACTGGTTATAGTCCTACCGTAAAACATGGTGATGGCAGCATTATGCTTTAGGAATCTTTTTTATTTTTTGTCTGCAACGGGCCAGGTTGGAAGGACTTTCAGGATCTGCAGTAAGTGAACATTTGAACATGACCTAAAGCTTACCACCACAAAACAACAACAACAGTTGCCCTAAGTGGCCTAATCAGACCCTTAACATGGTGGAACATCTCTACAAAAAGTTGAAAATGCATTTTAAGGCTGTGGCTGTGCATTTTGTTTGCAAATCTTACATGGTTGTATTTAAATGTTTCAGCCAGGAAGAATTTACAAAGCTTCCAAAGGAGAGCTCCACCACTGCTAATCAGTATGCAGCACTAAGTGACTAAAATGTTTCACTTTATGCTAATTGTTTTTGTGGATTTATAAAGCACAAACCAAATGATGAAAATGTAAAGACCCGGATATGTTAAATGTTTATGTTTTTAAGTTAAGGGCATATTAAGTGTTGAAGAAATGGACCCCAAAATACCTCTGCATGTAAGCAAATACAGAAAAGGGAGCCTGTCTGATGAATTTTAAGATACACATCATCCCTGAAACTCTCCATCTCCTCTCTTGAAGAAGCTATTTCAACTACACACATCAATAGCCAACACTCTAGACCAAAGCAAAGAAACAATTCCAGATAAATCATTTGCTCTCTGAGCCACTTGCTGCGTTCAAACGCACCCGTGACCTTCAGCTTCGCCTCTTCCTACATCATATTGCCTGGGAATATAAAAGCTTATTAGCTCAGAACAGTGTTGATATGTTTGTTCGAAGGCAACGCACTAATGAGGCGTTGCAGGACACGGGCAGCTGCCGACTTTTCTTTTGGAGATATTTTTTTCTCACCAGAGGAGCATAATGCACTGCTAATGGCATCTCATCCACAAATGGGCAAATAAAAAGAAAAACGAAGTACAATATTACCTTACCATATCAAAGAAAGTGGCATCCGTGAATTGTGCAACTGTCTGTTGTCATGTTGATGGGTGAGCAGGAGGAGATACTTCTATTGATGCAGCGATAAGCTGCCAGAGTGAAAAAGACAAAAGAATAGGATGGTGAATTCAAAGTAATGGTCAAATAAACATCTAAATTTAAAGAATGAGCTTGAGCAGACAGAATGAATGCATCATAATAAATGTAAGCATGTTAGAGATGCTAAAATACTTCTGTACAATCCACAATGCAATAGCGTATCAAGTGTTCATCCTTTCCATTGCCGTACATGCTGACCCCTTGAGAAGATTCAGCTCACCTGCAGCAGATTGAGGCACCTTACTTTAAAAACGTCAGGACACCGACGTCTCTAAGATCAAACTTTTCCTCTTCTCTGCTAAATCACTCATAGCTTAATGGCCTGAGTTCAACATACACAAGTTTACCCATCACATGTGTCATAATTAGCTATTTTACACACCTCATTGTCCCTACTTTCTAGCTGCCTTCAAAATCCAATGCATTGTTGACTGCAGGACATACAGATCAAACACTGACTTCCTTGTTTATTACAGGTGTGTAAACTGAGATAAAGAGAAAAGTTAAACCAAATGAAATGATTCGCTTCTGCTGGGAACAAGCACATGGTTTAAGTTTATCCAAGCTCAGTTTTTAAGTTATTATCTAGCATCATTTTTACTCCTACTACCATAGTGAAACACATCTGAGCGGTAGTGGTGTTGCTGGGAATCTTTTCCCTGTACTCTCCACTACAGCTTTAACATTCAAACAAAACTGAACATCGAAGCAACACTGTTAAAATGTAAACATAACACATTATGTAAAGTACATAACTCAAATTTAGAGGGTAACAAACAAAGGGTTAAATTCCTGCTGACTATAGATTTCACAAGAGCCTTTGCAATCTTTGCACACTTGGTAGTAGTTAGAATACTAACGCTATGTTTAACTTAATTGTTGAACTTTCAGAGTAGAAAACTAATTTCAAAGCACTCCAGAGCACAGGACTTTACATATGTTTAGTTTGAGAAGAGTTCTTGTTTCTATGATGTAATTTGCAAATTATAAAAATAAAACTCATAACAGAAAACAGAAAATACTTTCACATTTTTACAATATATTTAGCCACATTTTTAGGGCTTTTATGCTTTTTTTTAGAGAGTGGGCTCAATACAAGTTTTAAGATAAACTCTTAAATTTAATTTGGATTGTGCCAGATCAGGCCATTGGAGGTGACCAATCAGAGAAAAATCAGTCTTTTTGATTAGTTCCAGTTTATTTTCATTGTACAAAATTGCATAAATATGCATTTCATGCAGATAGGGGCTAACCCTGTATCTGATCATTACTAAAGATTTAATTAAACATCACAATCCTTTTTTTTTTGTGTGTGTATTTTTAAACTGCGCAAGAACATTTGTATATCCATTTTACAACCCTGACACTAAGTTTGCATGGAGCATTTTTGATCTTATCAAATGTCCAGTCAGAATAAAAATGTGTCATGCAAACATGTCAGCTGATCCAATCGGCCTAAATCAGAAAGAATTTTCCATCCCAAAACAAACAAAAAAAAACCTTCTTCCTTCGAAGTAGTAGGCATTGCACATGTAAAAACCGTCACAATTGGATTAAATCTGTCCATAATATAAATACAACTGATTGGATCACTTTATCTAGCATTCATGTAAATATGTCCCTGAAATCTCTGATCAGATTGATTTAAATCCGATAGATGAAATAGTTTAACTGTCTAATGCTTTTAGTCTAGATCGCTCAGTTGGTAGGACCTCTGTCTCCTATGCAGAAAACCCGAGTTCGAATCCCATAGGGCAGTGTTTCCCTATCCAGGTCCTCGGGACCTCCTGCCCTGCATGTTTTAGGTGTAACTCTACTTTAACACCTGAATTAAATGAATGGCTTGTTAACAGGCTGCAAAGAACTTGAGGAGGAAGTTCATTAATTTGAATCAGGTTGGTTGGAGTAGGAACACATCTAAGACATGCAGGGCATGGGGTCCAGAGGACCTGGATTGGGAAACACTGCCATAAGGGAACATGTTACAAGACCCTTAATGCTGCTGCTTACTCTCAGATTTAAGTCACTTTTGAGAAAAGAGTCTGCTAAATGACTGTAATGTAGTCCACTGGATTAAATGTTCAGTTGATTTAATTTTGCAGGTATTTGATATATCCTAGATGTCTTATAAATTGAGATAACATATTGTAAAGCAATTTTGCAAACAAAGCTTGAAGCTCAGGCAGAAGTGTAAGAAACATCTTTTTCCACCAGTAAATTTTACAATTAAAAACATCCTCAGCATCTGTACTGATCTCACTGGTTGATTCCAAGTTTTTTATGAAATTTTAATGGAATTAATCCTCCATCAACATCATTCACATGTATTACTTATTTTCCCCCTGCAGCTCCCAGTATCAAAGTTTTTGCCTCTCTGTGCACAAAGACTTTGGGAGACTCTCACTGAAGGGCCTCCTCAGAGGGGAAACTATGTCTACTTTGTTTTGGTGGCAAGCACTCTTTGGGGAAAACTTTCTAAGAAGGCCACGTAATTAAGGAAGGAAAAGCAAACCCTAGTTCTGGTGTAAAGTAAAAAATAAACAATCATTTTAGGCTTGTTTTCTGTAATGTCACTGATGGTAGCACCCAGTAAAATTTCACGAATTCTCACTCC